>NC_137659.1:27100136-27585136 GCF_963422515.1 Blennius ocellaris | reverse complement strand
GGTAGAGTTCATGAGAGCCTCTGATGGTTCATCCAGTTTCAAGCAGCCCACTGCCTCACTCACCAACACCTCATTCATTCATTCATTCATTCATTCATTCATTCATGGACAGAGAAGGTCACAGTGAGATCAGGAGTTTTGTCCAGCAGCTTCACACTGAAACAGTTTGAGATCATCAGAGAGGAAACAAACACCATGTTCAGAAGTCTTCACCTCATCAATACAGCCAAGCTTCTCCTCCAGACTCCTGCTAAATATTTGATGACCACAGAAATAAGAGGAACATAGATGAGACTACAGGCTTTAGCCTACATGTGTCGGTTCTGCTCCACCCAGCATCAGTCTGAGGAAACGCTCACATCCTCAGCACGTCATCTTTGACTGCCAGGAGCTGGTGGATCTAATCGTGTCAGGTAGACTTCAGAGGAGAAACACATGGCAGACAAACATCTCAATGTGTCAACGGTTTAAAAAAAACAACAGACAAAGACAGAGAGGAAGTGAGAAATGTTCAGTTAACATCACAAAACAGCGACAGAACTGACTAAACACAACAGAAGTAGCAACATGTGTACAGGTGCACACTGGTGACATCACAGAGTCCTACAAGGGAGTACCAGTCCAGGTCCAGGGCCAGGTAGAGGCACACATTCAGTAAGCGGCCTTCCCGCTGCTTGCTGCTTCTTCAGGTAGAAAACTACTGGATCCCAGCAGAGTGCTAAATTTCCCTTTTCAAAAGATCTAATATAGAAACAAAGCAGAACCGCAACAGCATAGAGAGATTCTCACACTGAAGGGCAAAAAAACACACTGTCATGTTTCAGGTGAGAGAACAGCCCTGACTTTCACAAGATAACAAAATAAAGGTATTTAAAAAATTATATTCAAAATCGCAAATTCAAAAGTAAACATGTCCAACTGCATTTTGTAAGGATCATGTTCAGAAGTATCAGACGAGAAGTAATTATTGACACGGGGGGGTGGGGGTCATGACGGGGACGAGTCTGGTCACGAGGAGGATTAGTCTGGTCATGAGAGTAAGACAGTAAACAGACAAATTCAAAGTGGTGATTCTATAGCAGTGCAGCATTTTTCACGGTGAGCGGAGAAGTTATAGAAAACTACAACGTGATGGCCGCAACGCATCACAACATGTTTACACTGAGAAACAGTCCTAATGAAAGCTCATGTCATGATCACACTCACGTTTGCAGCAGTTCCACAGGATTTCTTCCTTTTCCTGACACTTTAGTTCCATCGATAGACACTTTTGGACATTAAGGGGAATTTTGGGGATATGGGTGTAAATAGCTCTTCAAACTAAAAACACAACTAACAGGAAACACACTCCTAAAAAACATTTTCACATTTCTATCGTCACTGACCCTGTTTGTCATTCAAACAACCCAATGAAAGAGCAGTTTTAAGGGTGGGTAAATCGTGAACATTGTTTTAAATACTGCCCAAATAATTTCTGGTCTTGTTTCTGTGATGGAGGCTGCCTTTGTAAGCAATATTAGATATAACACACTTTACAAAACCTTCAAAAGCACTTTCTGCAGGTTGGAAGGTGCTGTCAGAAACAAAAGAAACATGCACGGCAAAACCAGGAAGAAGAAGAAGAAAAAGAAGAAGAATCAAAGACAGCTGAGACTTTTCATGCAGCGAGAAGGCATCGACAAGAAGACGACCCGGATATGAAAAGTAAACAGGCAAACACAGTGAGTGTGTGTGTGTGTGTGTGTGTGTGTGTGTGTGTGTGTGTGTGTGTGTGTGTGTGTGTGTGTGTGTGTGTGTGTGTGTGTGTGTGAGTGATGCAACAAGCTGCTTTCGACATTATTGATCTTATATTACATCTGAAAACTGTTTCTACTCCTCAAGGCCGAACGTGTACAACCTCAGAATATATTCACATGTATCATCTATATGTACAGCAGAGAGGACAGAAACACGAATGAGTGTGAAAAGCAGTGACGGTTCGATTCCCAGGAGAAGGAAGCAGCTCGTACGTAAAGTTTATCATTGTGTTGTAGAGGCAGTGCAGCGTCAGGAAAACATCTCTGGGATAAATGTGGGGGAGTGAAAAGAGGAATGGCACTGTGGCTCCATCTCTCAGAGAAGAGGTGTCCACACCCCACTGAGCAAGCAACGTCCCTAGACATCCAAAGCACATCTGTCCGTCCAGGCCGTAATTTGGATGTCTGTCTGACACCAGAACTAGTCAACAAATGACACATAATAATACAATTATTTACATCTAAGACACCCAGAATCAGTTAAAAAAAATACATGTCACAATCTGTCTGTATTGATTTGTTTAATGTCTGAGTTATGACCATTTATTGTTTTGGTCACAAGACACTGAACTTTTAAGGTCTCGAAGGAGAAACCCACCACTGTGATAACCTTTCAAACCTTTCATTGATAAATGTTTTATCAGCACTGACAATTGTCACTGATAATTGTGTCATTGGCTCACTAGTTAGAGCTCTAACTCTATAGACAGAACGTTGTGGGTTTAAGTCCACCTGTGGGTGTTCATGGAATTTACTTGTGTGTGCATGTATTTCCTCCTACATTCCAAGAAAATGCATGCAATTGGAAATGCTCGATTGTGTGTCCTGTGTACAACTGAAGACCTGCCTTTTTTCTTTTAAAATGTATTTTCATTGACATCCATTTGACGTGCAGACAAGACATGAATAGAACATCCAAGAAAGATGTCTAAAAAACTTCCACTCTTACGTGTCTGAGGAAGTCTTCTGGATGTCAAATATTGATGTCCATATTGATGTCCAGAAAACATATCCAGACAACGTCCACGAAAGACGTTTAAAAAAACATTCATTCTGGCCCCTCTAAGGACGTCTTCTGGATGTATAGAGACGTCTTTTAAACATGCTGTGGACCATCTTGCTCAGTGGGACTGTGGCCTGTGACTCGACCGCTTTTCAATAAAGGACTGGAGTTTTCCAACCAAACAGAGCTAATAAAAGGAAACTGTGGAGTGCTGGAGGTTTCTGAGCAGTGAGAAGTTTGATTTTGAGTGAGGAAAGGTTCGGACAGCCCAGTCTCAGAGGGAGCTCAAGCAGACATCAGTCCTCCTCCAATATCCAGCGGTAGTGACGACCCCACAGCTCAGGCGGGGAAAAACACAGTGACGGGAGCAGGACAAGTAGCTGTGAGTCTCGTAGTGTCCTGCAGAGGGAGACACAGTCCAGATCCTCCACTCTGCATGGCCTCAGTCCTCACACAGGATTGGAAAGCAGGTGGACGTGAGCAGCAGCAGCAGCAGTAGCTCATTCAGCGACTGCACCTGAGGAGGAGGAAACACAGATTGAGGCTCAGAGAGGAGATCTCAGGCTCTGTCCACACGCCAACGCCAAATTTCATGTAACCGCATCGTTTTTGGCCAATCATTTGCACAACGCAGCGTTTCGGAGCATGAAAACAGGTTTTTTTGGGAACAGGCTCCAGAGTGGAGCAGTGTGAAAATTCTGCCTTGGTGTAGAAGTGTGGAAGGGCAAGTATATTTGCTGAAAGTGATGATGTTTCATTGTTGTTGTTATGTGACGTTACGTAAAGGGTTGTGGGGTTATTGGGTTGAAAGGGTGCTTAACCCCACAACCCTTTACGTAACGTCAAAAACGTGAAACGTGAAAGGGACACCCTTTCAACCCAATAACCCCACAACCCTTTACGTAACGTCACATAACAACAACAATGTCAACTACTGCTGTGGATGCTATTTGGTCTCTCTTTTTGCATGCTCCCTGGCTTCTTCTGTTTTTGTTGTATTTCTGTGGCACAGTTACAGCGCCTCCTACAGGCCTGGCATATGTTCCATATTGTTTTGAGTTGTTTTCATGGTGTCTTGTGGACGGCAAACTTTTTGAGAAAACAGATAGTTTGGTCTCAAGTGGACAGAGTCTCAGTCTGCAGCAGCTCTTCTCATATTGGACTTCTGAAAGGACATTAGTCCATTTCCTTTACATTTCATATGAACATCGTAAACACAACAAAGTCCTGTATGTATATATATATATATACATATATATATATATATATATATATATATATATATATATATATAGACACACACACACACACACACACAAATAAAAATGCCTCGTATCTGAAGGTGACGTGATGAAGATAAACTATTAGTGTTAGAGTTGAATTAGGACTTTAAAATACTGTATTTTCTGTATTATACCCATCAAAAACTGTCATGAAAAGGAAATTGTCTCTCAGGTGTTTAAATGGTCGCGAATCAGCTGCTGTTCTAAAACCTTTTGTGAATTTGTTCATCAGCTTTCAGCCCACGATTAGTCTTCTTTGTTTTCTTCTACTACTTCATATATGACTTTAAGGAAGGTTAAGAGAAGGAAAACAGCTCGTTTTGCACAGAATGAATTCCTCAGTGACAGCAGTTTCTTCTTCACCTCATAAAACAGTGTTTTTTCTCTTTGTGAGTATTTTCTCCATCAGACTCACCGTCTGTGACTTTGTTCTGGTTTTCTTCATCCTCCGGAGAGTGGCCTCCTTCTGACAACTCTCCTGAGAAACAACAACACACATTTACTAAATACAGCTATCTGCTTCAACCAGCTCAACCTTACCATCAACACATTGTTTTAAGCTTTATACATGTTTGGAAATATGTTGTAACCCTTTTTAATTTTGCACGGATTATTTACTTTAATAATTCATATCAAATCTTCTATTATTATCATTGTTTTCATTTATTGAAGCAACATATATAAATAGACTTAAACACATAATGTGAACATCTTTCAGTGTGTTGATTGTCAATTAAGAGAGAACTACCTATGGTTTTAAAGTCTGGAAATTACTGTTTTTGTTAATAGGATGGACAATTACAGCAAATGACATGGACATATTAAGAATTATGCTCATATAGAACAAATTCAAAGACAATTCAAGTCCACTTTAATATTCAATGGTGGGTATCCCTGCATTGGACCCTGCATGTAAACTCTGATAAAGTTCATCACTTCATCTAAAATATATGACACATGAAGCAGAGAGGCTTTGGACCTCGACTTCTTTCAGACAGACTGAAGGACAACAGTTTGTAAATGTTCAAGCTGTCATCCAGTGAGAAGCCAAACCACCACATCACGAGTAGTGACGTGTCACATCCTGCAGCAGTCCAGATGTGATACTGATTCCTGCTTCAGGAAGCCTGATGTGTGACTGAGATGATGAGATCACGTACAGGAGCATTTATATTATACTGTATTTTGTATGTTGGCATCACTGGTCACACCTGGAATCCAGAGATAGATAGTGTAACAACTTTTACTTTTGATGAAAACATGAAAAACCTCAAATAAATGTGAATCTAGTAACTGTAACGAGCATCTTAATATGAGTGTGGATCCAGAAACATGCGTGGTATTAACTGAACGGATGAGTTGATTTTAATACTGTACTGACGTGCATGGTTCTGTATTGAAAGGCTGAAGGTAAAGAAACTGGACTGAGCTTCAGACTGGTGATGAAGTAAATGTGTTGATGTAGGAGAGCAAAAAATCATGAAAAGCATGAACTGTAGAGATGAGGAACTCCCACAAAATCAAAGATTACTGGGTTTTTTTGGTTGGGATATGTTGTGACGTTTTAACTTAAATAGAGATTAACAACAGTTTCGCACGTTTCAATCAACATCTCATCTGTCCCGTGCTGTGGACGGATGGACTGATGGACACAGAACTCAGCCTGTTCTGTGTGTGTCCAGCAGGACAATGTACCATTGTAGAGTCCAAGACTCCTGTGTGAGAAGCTCTCAGTCTGCTCCATGTGTTCCTGGTCAGCATCCACTGCTGGCTGCTGCTTCTCCTGCTCCTCTTTCTCCTCCTCCTCCTCCCCCTCCTCTTCCACCGCCTCCTTCTTTGGTTCGGCCTGGTGGCCTTCAGCAGAGACATCCTGAGGCTGCATCACGGCCTCCTGCTGGGCTCGCTCCTCCGCCTCCTTCTTAGCTCGCTCCTCGGACTCTGAGGTCAGATGGACAATCTGTCTTCATACTTCAAATGTCTCATTTATAACTTTCAGCAAAGTTATCAAAGCTGCAGCCAATATTTACTGTTTCTGATATTCTGAGACAAATCAAACAATCTACAATTTTTATATCGATGTTTAAAAAGGCATAATCAATAAATACTCCTGGAAATACTTCAATCCAATATTTTTTCTCCAATTATTCTTAAGCTGCTTTACAACTGAATGACTAAACAGTGCAAAATTATTTTGTTTGTATAATTTATGATGTTTTCTCTTTCCTTCACTTCACTTCATGTCACGTTTCAGCCACTTTTGGGCAAATGGATGGCAGTAGTGAGTTAAAATAGAATCTGTTTCCTCAGACCTGGGCTTTACTTTTTTTTCTGCTCCCCACAAAAGTTACACAAGAATAGACAATTTTTTTATTCCCTCATTGAATGTGTCTAATGTTAAATCATGCACGATAGGCAATATAATTCTATCAGACCACGCACCTATCTATCTTACTTATTCATTCTCGGAAGATCAGGTTTGTTTAAAGTATTGGACATTTCAACCCCTTCTCCTTAAAGATAACACATTTCTCTCTTACTTTCTCTCTGAATTTAAAAGATTCTATTCTATTAATTCATCTTCTACAGAAAATCCCTCTGTTCTGTGGGAGACTTGCAAATTGTACTCTTGCGGACTGGTCATGTCATTTGCTGCATCAAAAAACATCGTAAAAATGAACAGTACAAGCTCTTGGAGTGCAAATTGGCAGATTTGGAGAAAACACGTTTCACGCCCAGATCCAGAGGTACTTAAAGAGACTCTTAATACTCGAACTGCACTTAACACCCTCCTCATTCAGGACTCTGAACGTTCTCTTTAATTTGCAAGACAGAAACTTTATGAGTGGGAAGACAAACCTGGAAAATACCTTGCCAATCATGTAAAGAAAAGAGTCGACTCCCAAAATATTGTTTCTGTTTTAGACCCCAATGGTGCTAGATCATTTGATACTAAATCTATTAATAACCAGTTTGTGTTATTTTATTCTGATTTATATAAATCGGATCAACCTGATAATGCTCACGGCCTTATGCAGCACTTTTTTGCAGATCTTAATCTTCCTAAAGCCACAAGGGAACAACGTTTGCAGCTTGATGCCCCTATCACCAGAGAAGAAGCATTGTATGCTCTGAAAAACATGCCAACAGGAAAGGCTCTTGGGCCTGATGGATTCGGGTGTGAATTTTACAAAGAATTCAGTAATATTCTACTAGACCCATTACTATCTATGCTCAACCACTCTTATGAAAATGGGATACTTCCCCAATCACTTTGAGAAGCTAACCTCTCTCATTCTCAAAAAAGGAAAATCTCCAGACTTGTGTTCATCCTATCGCCCGATCGCATTGCTCAATTCCGACCAGAAATTGCTTTCTAAGATACTGGCACTGCGCTTGGAGAAGATCTTGCCTTGTATTATTGGAGCAGATCAAACCGGTTTCATCAAGGGTAGGAACTCAGTAGATAATATGAGAAGGCTCCTTAACATCATCCAACTAACCCAGAGCAGCAGGGACCCAGCCATTGTACTCTCTCGATGCTGAGAAAGCATTTGATCGTGTTGAGTGGCAGTACCTGTTCCATGCTCTTGGGGAATTTGGGTTAGGGGGTAACTTTGTCAGGTGGGTCAGGATCCTTTACAACTCAGCAACGGCAGCGATCCTGACTAATGGGCTGAGATCTAACAATTTCCCCCTCCACCGTGGCAATAGACAGGGTGACCCACTTAGTCCCCTGCTTTTCCATATTGCTATTGAGCCACTAGCACAGGCAATAAGGCAGAATGTATTAATATCTGGTGTCTTTGTTGGTGATAGGGAGCATAAAATTACATTATATGCAGATGATGTACTAATTCACCTGTCCAACCCCCAAATATCTATTCCCTGCTTGATCGGGGTGATTTCATCTTTTGGAGTTTTTTCAGGATATAAAATTAACTTTGAAAAATCTGAAGCCATGCCCCTGGGCTCTTTAACATGTGCTTCCAGTATAATGACGTCCTTTCCATTTCGCTGGTCTCCTGCAGCTTTTGTCTATCTGGGAATTAGGATAGCACCTGTACTGGATGATTTGTTTAAGTCCAATTTCCCTCCCCTATTGAATAATATAAAGGCGGATCTAGACCGTTGGGCCCCTCTTCCCCTCTCTTGGTTAGGTAGGGTTGCCCTTATTAAAATGAACATTCTACCCAGACTATTATACCCTTTGCAAATGATTCAGATTTAACTCTCAAATAAGGTTGTTAAGGTACTTGAAGGCTGGCTGAGCTCCTTTATTTGAAGCAAAAGGAAGCCCCGTCTTACGTTGGCAAAACTTCAAATGGCAGGTGCGGATGGTGGCCTTGATCTGCCAAATCTGAGACTCTATCAGCTGGCCGCACACCTTCGAACAATCTTAAACTGGTTTAGGAGTGATTCCAACTCTATATGGCTCGACATCGAGTCCTCCCTCTGTAAGTGTCCCCTTCTGAATTTGTTGTTTCTGAAGACTCCTGTCTCTATTAACAACTTTTGCACCAATCCTATTACTATAAGTACAATTAAAGCGTGGAGGCTTGTTCGTGCTCTTGAAGGCCGTGCTCAGCTAACATCTCCCTCACTCCAATAACAAATAATCCAGACTTCTTGCCTGATTGTAATGACCAGGGCTTTGTAGTCTGGAGAAGGCATGTGCTGATAAAACCAGGTGATTTGTTCAGAGGGGAGACACTGTCCTGCTTTCAACAACTGGAACAACGATTCAATCTGTTCTGTAAGGGCCATTTTTTCAGATTCTTACAGATTCAGGACAGTATAATTAAAAACACCACATTAAAAACCAATAACACCACTTCACATGTTGAAAAAGCGCTTTCTCTCTCCACAGATAGGAAGCATATCACAATCTTTTACAGAGCCCTGAACTTAAACTCACCTCTATCATCACAGCCCACAAAGCAAGCATGGGAGAGGGATTTAAACATCACCATCGGCGAATTCCAGTGGCAAAAGGTTTGGTCCAATGCTATGAATATTTCTGTGTGCAATCGGACCAGGTCAATACAGCTCAGAATTGTGCACCGTATCCATATAACACCTGCCATCAAGAACAAAATGGACCCCAACGTTTCACCACTGTGCTGGAAATGTAAATCTGAGATGGGTAGTTATGTTCACTGCATGTGGTCTTGTGTTTAATTGCAGTGATATTGGTCCAGCATTGTAAATGTACTGTGCTCTATTTTCAATATCCCAATCCAGCTGGACCCAAAGTGTCTCTTACTTGGTCTAACAGACAAAGGTATCACCAACAGAGATCACAAGAGGCTTTATAATATCCTGACCTTTGCTGCTAGGAAAAATATCCTATCCTTTTGGATTGGTGAGTCTGCCCCAACTTTAAGATCATGGCACAATATAATCAGGGACTGCATTCCAAGTGAACTAATTACCTGTATGTCTCACTCAAGATTGAATGCATTTTACAGAGTCTGGGATCTTTATTTACAACATGTTGGTCCTACTGTATCATCAACGCTTTTGCGGGGATTCCCGAGGTCAGTGTGATATGCTTTGTGTACAACCTGTTCATCTTGTACTGGGATGTCTGTGTTTTGAGCTGATACCTTATGTGGTTACTGTCAAGAATTGAGAAGTATCTTTATCTAGACAAATGTATATAGTGCTGTATGTGAGCTATTGTGTTGTTGTCGTGTTTGTCGTTTGTTTGAAAATACAATAAAAATAATAGAAAAAAAAATAGAATCTGTTTACGATGCTGAAAGTGGTCATAGTATGCAAATTCACTTTCTAACTGTTTTCCAGCAGTACTAATCATCGCCATACCTGGAACGTCGCCCCAGAAGTGAAGAAAGTGTGTTCTCTCCCTCCCTGGATTGTTTCAGTTTTTAAAAAGTGTGTTTCTCCAACCAGCCAATCAGAAATCAAACCCTATATAGCATTATCGGGGATTTAGCCAATCACAATCAAGGTAGGCTCCTCCCTTTGACTCCTCCCACAATCAGGCAGCTCTGCTCTGGCATATGGCACCATGCGAGGAAGTACGTCCTCCTCTTCATGTGTGGACATGTGTGGGCGGAGCCAGTCCAGCTCACACAGACACAGCAGATTCTGAATGCAGCTCCTATGATCCAATATTCAAATGGAGGAAAATCAAGGCGGAGCTGGATTTGGGACAAGAAACAATATTTTTGGATCACCGAGACCATGGCAAAGTGTTGAAGGGATCTTCAATTGTTTGTAAAAGCTTTTCTTTCCACTGGATTTGGATCTGGCTGCTTCTTCTGCGGTCAGGCTACACATTAGAGGGAGTGAAACACCACCTGATGGTATGAAGCAGTACTACAGGACAAAACCAGCTGAGTCTCGGAATCAGAAATACTTGATTAATCTTTGGGAGATGCAGCTGCCACAGTACAGCTGCCACTGGGAGCAGTTTGAGGTTCAGTGTTTTGCTCAAGGACATTTATGGACCGCAATGATTGGTGATCTCTTACACTAGCACTGAGAGATGTGTTCTGCTGCTGAATGCTCTGTTATTTACTACATAGTTTTTATATCTGCCCCTCCACGTCCCAACAGCCCCCCCACTTTAGACTGTTTTAAATCACGTCTTAAAACCCACTTTTATTCTCAGGCTTTTAACGCCGCGTGAGTCGTGTGGTCCCCTGTGTCTTTTATTTATTGTTTTATTTATTGTTCTCATTTATTTTATTGCTTTTTAAGCGTCTTTATATTTCTATTTATTCTTTTGAATTGTTTGATTCTTATTTGTAGTTTCTTAATGTGTTTGTAGTTTTTCATCTGTTTTTATTTTTATTTTATGGTTTTATTTAGTGTTGGACTGTTTAGTTTTATGTGCAGTATGTGAAGCACTTTGTAAACGCTTCGTTTTTAAAATGTGCTATATAAATAAAGTGGATTGGATTGGATATATCGTGTCTCCAGCTCCATTTATACGTTTGTTTATTTTGTTAGTCCAATAGTCTATGTCTTCTGCATAGGGATGGGACTCTAAAACCGGTTCTTTTTGAAAACCATTTTCCAGTGTTCCATGAATAATGTCACCACACACGTTGCGTAGCAACAGCATTCAGCAATTCTAGCCAGCAGGAAACATGACAACAGGGCAACTTGCCATACTTGCAAAGTGGATGCTTCATCAAAGGGAGGAATTATGACCAACATGCAGAAACATTTGTACAAACAGCAGTGAAAACCTTGAATGAATGTTTCAATCCACTCTTGAGTGAATCTCAACCCAGCAGCAGCGGCAATGTGAGCAGGTCCTCTGCTAGAATACTACAGGTTTGATTTACAAATAAGAATCGATAAGCAAATCGATAAACAACCGAGTCAATAAATGTAGTAAACATATTATTAAATCCCATCTCTACTTCTGCAACGGAAAAAAAAAAGTACAAATTAAGCTACGATGAACAGCGGTTGAATATGACTGAAGGGACATTACTTTTGCCAGATTACGTAAGGTCTCATTTTATTAGTTTGCTGTTGTTGGTCAGCCTCTGATGGGCCGCTGTGTGGACGCAACGTACCTTTTGTGGCCTGGGATTTCCACCTCTCTCGGTTCTGGTAAACCTCTTCGTTCCATAGCGCCTTGAAGTTCTTCATGTCTCCGGTCAGCAGCGAACTGTGGCCTGACGAGCTGCTGTCTGACCCGCTGCTCTTCACGCTGTGCCTCTTGGCCTCGTCCGAGCTAATACTGTTCAAACTGGACACAACATGGACAAGGAGCGGGAGAACTTACTGCTAAACTTAGACTAACACCGTTCGCCTATTTGTGCCTATTCCTGCCTATTCCTGCACGTAGGACTGCCATGGGTTTCATGCAGGAAATTCAAGAACAAATCAGGAGGTAATGAAAGCAACTTGTCTCTACTGTTTTCTTTTCATGAAGAGCAAAGTGGCAGTTTGAAAAGCTGAAAAGTCTGCAGCCACCTACGCTCACATACAGGGTCAGCTCTGATCTCAGGTCCACTGAGTGATGCTAACATCTGCTATCGGGAGAAAAGAAACGCTGACAACCACAGTGGAAGAACACAGCACTGCCACTGACAGTTCCAACAAATACAAGTATGTTTTTTTAAATGAACTGTATAGTTTAAATATTACTTAAGCCCTGACAGGCAAGCTCCTGTAACTGAGTTCAGTGCTTTCAAATTGCTTTTCTTTTTCTCAGCAAAAGTATTGAGACAATTAATCAAAGCAGCAGAAACAAAAGCTTTTAGTATCTCCGGGGACTTTGGGCTGTAATGTTTTAGCAGTGGGCTCCATGACTGTTCAGCCTCAATGATGCCAACTCAGCGAGCAACGGTAAAATGTCAATTTCAAGGTTTGTGGCTGTACCTGATTAAAAGTGGAGTCATTTACAGGCACAGAGAAGAATATTGTGCTCACCACCTCCATCATCACTGCTGTTGCTGCACTATATGGAGCTGCTGAGCTGAGTGATCATGTGACCAGGGGCCTCATTTCTAAACGTTGCGTACGCACAAAAGAATGCGTACGCCACTCTCTACGCAAACCGTGGGATTTATAAAAAGAGAACTTGACGGGAAAATGTGCGGTCCACCACGCCAACTCTGACCCATGCGTACGCACAGAACTGGGGGAAGGAGAAACTGCGCCACTGATGGCAGAAGAAAGAAACGGGAGAAACTGTGTGAAACTGATCGTGTAAAATAAATAGTTATATGACCTCATATATGGACAGTTTATTTGCAAGAAGTGGATAGTAAAAAATTTAATTTCTACAATGAATAAACAAACATACTCCCTGGAGTGCACACGGGAAACATATGATTAAGACAATAGTAAGACAACAGTAGGGTAAATGATGTTTACACTGATATCAATGCAGTGTAACATCCTATATCATATAGCCCATATAGCAGTGTTGGGCGCAGACTGGAGGCTGTACGTGATGGGTGGCTTCTAGGTACGGAGAATTAATGTGGAAATCCTGAGACTCGCAATGTTGTAGTAGTGTTTAACCCGTTCACGACCTTGCAGGCGACAGTGGAGAACCCTAACCCTCAAGCGGTGGCTGCTCACCCCTTTTCCTCACCCACAAGGCGCAGAGGAGAGGACCTAGAATCTATAGTATTGTGGAGCGCACCATCGGGCTCCTGAAGGGCAGGTGGCGCTGTCCCCCTCCACCTCCGTCACCACTCCACTCAGGAGGGATTCCCCGATGACCCCCGCCAGTGTTTCCTCCAGCGGGGTGAGCTCCGGAGGGCCACAGACGCTCTGCCTGTGTGACGCCAGGCGCTTTTTTGCGTCTACTTTGATGTCTGACCACTTTTTTTCCACGTCAGCCACACTGCGACCTTCTGAGGCCACAGCATTGACACCATCCGCCACATGCTGCCACTCTAGAGCCTTTTTGGCGTTGGTGACCCCAACACTGTGTCCACCAAATAATATCGCCTTCCTCTTCTCCACCTCCCCGACGAGAACTTCCACCTCACACTGGGTCAAATTGCGTTTCTTGGCTTTTCTTTCTGCTTTCGGCATGCTTTCAGTCATGAATCAATATTCATGAGAGGCGTTTCTCTGAATATTTATAGGCCAATATGGGCGTGGTATGACCCGCACACAGGTGCGCCACATTTAGAGTGGATTGTGATTTATAAAGGGAAATCGGCGTAGGACGTGCGTGCGCACTGTTTTATAAATCAGGATATTTTTGTGCGTACGCACTTTCTGTGTTTCGTGCGTACGCCAATTTTGACGTCAATCCTACGCACAGTTTTATAAATGAGGCCCCTGATCCTCACAGAAGTGTGACAGGAGAAGGCGAAGGGTCTTTCATCACTAACACAGTGTATTCACATCGTATTTATAGTCAGCTCACACACTGGGCTCACCTTGAGCGTCTGAAGCCGACCAGACCGGAGTGGGAGGCCTCGTCGATGAGTGGCGTGACGATGCGCTCCATCATGTCTGTTAGCACAGTGAAGGTGGGGACCACGATGAAGTCAATAAACCCTGGGAAACAAAGACATTCCACTAAAATCACTCTGTCAACATGGACTTGTGCTTCCATTGGAAACAGGTTATGCCACGTGTGCATGACATCACACTCGATGGAACTGCAGTCTGCAGGACTGTTTTCTTTCACCTGCAACGTCACTCCACTCACGATGTTGGCTCATTTTGACACCGTTGCTTGGTGACGCCGCCCTCATTAGGATTCGAACCTTCCCGTTCCTGGTTTGGTTTATGAGCACCATCAACATATAAGAATATTGACAAACTGTGACCCAACAATATTCTTTTTTTTTTAATTAATTGAATTTAATTGGATCCAAAAATAAAAATGTCTGGAACATGCACTTGGTGGAGCACATACATTTCCAAGTGTCACATTTCTTTATGGAGCCAAATTAGCATCGCTAGCATGTTTGTCCATATCAATGCTAACCAGCCTGTCAGGTAAAACACTGAGTGGGGACACAAAGGTAAACCACCACCTGGCTCAAAGGACTCTCTGGTCTCTGGATGTCTCTGGCTACTTGCTGAACTGAGAACAAGATCAATGATATTATGTCAAAACGAGCAGACAATGAAGATGTGGAGAGTAAATATTCAGCTTTATGCTCAATTAGCAGCATTAATTAAAGTTCTTCTTTTCAGTGACTTAAGTCTGTTTTAATTGCATGTTCATGAACACATTAAAAAGCGTTCAAAATGACAGCAAAGACACAGGTTGCTCCCCTCTATTGACCTCTCTACAATTTAATCTAACATGTGTTTATTTATTTATTTTCAAAATCAAAGCCCTCCAACCCACTGAAAATTGGTCACAACCTGACAGTTGAGAATCCCTGATCTAAACCACCATTTCTCCATGCTCTCTCAGAATTCTGTTTCTTTCAGCCTGACTGTTGTAATTCCTGCATTTTCTCTTGCAAAATCCTGCAAAAAGTTAGCAGAATATTCATATTCGTCGAATATGAATAATATGTTAAAGTCATAAATCATGTGAATGCCTCTGAGTAAATTCATGATTTTCTCCAATCTATAACCGTGTCAAACAGTGCAGAAGGAATGGAGGACCATTTGAGACCCCCCTGAGATCCACCCACCTCAAAACCTTACAGGACAGAATGTTCCAGAATGTGTGACACATAAGGCCTGTGGGCCACAACTGGCCACCAAGAGGCTCAAATCTGGACCAGTAAGAAAATGGTAAACATTTAAAAGAAAATAGACATTGAAAAAAGAAAATACCATCATCGACATCATGTATATCTGTGGCTCAACAGAGAAAAACTGTAAAGTTAAAATTGAAAGGTTAATATGGCACTACTGTATTTTACCAGTCGGGCCACTCAAGATGAAATTGGGCTGAATGTGGCCCCTGAACTAAAATGTGTTTGGCACTCCTGTTATAGAGAGTCTCAAACATTACAATGTTTGGAAAGTCAAATGTCAGCATTATAAAACAAAGGCATATTATTCAACAATACTGAATGTAAAACTCGAAAAGGTCAAAGCATCTAAAACGTCAGGAAAAGCCTAGTATTACGTTTTACAAAAATGAATCATTAAAAGTTGCAATAGTCCAGTGGTTTTGCAAAGCTGCTGAAGCAGCAATGAATATTCATATGAATGAAGCCCTTAGTCCTGTTGCAAAAAAGAGCAATTAGAATCATCATAAGAAAGGTTATAGAGACACACCAATCTTTTATTTATTGAAAATAAACTTCTTAAAGTTAAGGACCTTGTCGACTTAAAAATTTCGATTATTATGTGGAAAGCAAAACAAAATAAATTGCCAAGCGATGTTCAAAATAATTTTGTTGCACAAACCTTTTGCCAGAGGAGAAAACATAATTTTCAGAACATGTTTGCACGGATTTCGTTGAAACAGAAATGTCCATCTGTTTATGGAGTAAAACTGTGGAACTCTTTAAAGGTGTACAGGAGGATTTTCCCGAATTTTAGTAAAGAACCGCCCTCTCCACCTTTTGAAAAATGCACATGCGCAACGCTGAACCTGCTCCCGAGACGGAACGCCTACTAAAACGTTAGTAGACGGAACGCCTACTAAAACGTTCGTAGACGGAACTCCTACTAAAACGTTAGTAGACGGAACGCCTACTAAAACGTTAGTAGACGGAACGTCTACTAAAACGTTAGTAGACGGAACGCCTACTAAAACGTTAGTAGACGGAACGCCTACTAAAACGTTAGTAGACGGAACGCCTACTAAAACGTTAGTAGACGGAACGCCTACTAAAACGTTAGTAGACGGAACGCCTACTAAAACGTTAGTAGACGGAACGCCTACTAAAACGTTAGTAGACGGAACGCCTACTAAAACGTTAGTAGACGGAACGCCTACTAAAACGTTAGTAGACGGAACGCCTACTAAAACGTCAGTAGACGGAACGCCTACTAAAACGTCAGTAGACGGAACGCCTACTAAAACGTTAGTAGACGGGACGCCTACTAAAACGTTAGTAGACGGGACGCCTACTAAAACGTTAGTAGACGGGACGCCTACTAAAACGTTAGTAGACGGGACGCCTACTAAAACGTTAGTAGACGGGACGCCTACTAAAACGTTAGTAGACGGGACGCCTACTAAAACGTTAGTAGACGGGACGCCTACTAAAACGCGTGCGAGAGACGTGACGAGCCCAGTTCTCCTCGTGCACGCTCTGTTTACAAGTCACAAGTCGGCATCGCTCACATAAGCTCACTTTACAAGAAGATTTGCACTTTTTCCACTATGTCAGACTCGCCACCGGTAAGTGAAAGTCTATTTACGACAAGCAAACATTTTTAAAAGCTGAAGGCGTAGCTCACCATAGACACCTGAAAGAGCGCATACGCAGAAAGTGAAAACTAATAGATCCACGCTACCTAGGGACGTACGACGGCCTGACGTAATACATCACCAGAATGATTGACAGTTGGGAGGACCAATAGTCTTGATGATCCACCCGGAAGAAGAACATCCTCCTGTACACCTTTAAGTGTGGAATTTAAATGTTGTTTAAATGTTTACAAATTTAAGAAAATGTACAAACAGAGACTGAGAGGCTATGAAAATAATTGAAAAAAAAAATTGACTGTAAGTGTTGAACTGTAAGAAAAAGGATGCTGTTTTTGTTTTTGTTATGTAACTTGGTGAGGAGTTGGGGTGGAACGATGGGGAATCGAATTGATTTGATTTTGTTGAAAAGTGCTAATAGGAACAGATGACACAAGATTAATCTTCTCTCTGTTCCCTTTTGTTCGTGTATGGATGACAAATATTATATATATATGTTGGGATTTATGGTTGGTAATTAGCATAAATAATTACTGTAAGTAATGAATTACTGAAAGTAATAGATTACTGAAAGTAATTTAGGAAAAATTGGAATTACTAATAAAGTAAACGGTTAGTTACTCATCAGCAACTCCTAGAGTAATTGAGTAATTACTCAAAAGTTAATAAATTATAAAAAATAATTTATTAATAAAAATTATTAATTTGCATAAATTGGTTATTTATCAAATAATAATTAAATCGGGGCACCACCAGCTAAGCTGGAAATAGCTAATACCAAATTTCAGTCTCGTTTGTCAAAAAGGGTTATTTAAGTAAAGTTAATATTTCTGTGTAAATATAACAATATTAAATAACAAGGAAGGTGTGAGATTCGAGCACAGACTGTTACAAACCAGTGAATTGTCAACAATAAATACACAATGATAACCAAGAATCGATCAATTCAGTTAAAATGCGTTTATTAACAAAAAGTATTTATTCAAAAATAATTCATAAATCATTTATTAAAACAACACAATTAAGTAATAAACAATCAAACACGAAGATCTAATCTATTAAACAGCAAACACTATGTACAAAGAAAGAGGGTGTGTGTGTGTGTGAGTGTGTGTGTGGAAGCCTGAGTGGGGTGTAATGACCACGAACGTCCACCAGGTGGCGGCAGGCGTTGGAGGGTCAGTGTGTGTGGGTGTAATGACCTCGAACGGACACTAGATGGCGGCAGGCGTTGGAGGGTCAGTGTGTGTGGGTGTAACGACCTCGAACGGACACTAGATGGCGGCAGGCGTCTAGTTCGAGGCAGTAACCGTAATGACCACTAGGGGCGCGGCGGCGCACGGAGGGAGAATGCAATGACTCGACTTGTCCACCGAGTGGCGGTCTTTCAAGAGATTGCAATCACCAACGCGGCCACCAGAGGCGCTTGGCGCACTCGTTCTGGACAGCGTGACGTCACTGTGCTCGTGCACGGCTCGTGAGCCTGCTCGGAGCGCGCCTGGGGGCTCGTGGCTGAGAAATCCCAGGGACAGTGAACTACACACGGTCACAGAAGCGGGTGCAGCAGCGCGCGGCTGCTTTTACGCGATCGTTTATGAGGAGGAGAGGAAAAATGAAAAGGAGGGAGGGAGAAGGGCAGTGGACAGAATATGTTCAGCTCTGCACACTGTCTTGGACTCCACAATCTAGAAATGGTCTGTACAGGTTGAGAGAGAGAGCGAGAGAGAGAGAGAGAGAGAGGAGGTTCGCGTGGATGTAAATCCAACGCGCAGACACAGATTGGTTGAAACAGGGATCGGCGTCCCTGACTTCAACACAATAATAAACACACAGCAATATTACAGTCACGTTATTCTCATTGCCTGCCCAGACTCTAAGCCTTACTCAGTTTGATGAGGGTGAACGTGCTGCGGCGGCCGGGAAAGTGCGTTGATTTCCCGGCTGGAGCTTGTTTTTCTCTCTGGCGTCCCAGGTAAACAAGCTCAAATGGTCTGTGGACAGGAAAAGTCTACAGGATGATCCGAGGAGGATCAAGCGCTTATTTTGAGGAGGGGGAGAAGAAGCGGCTTCAGGTCTGCAGGCGGGAGGACGGTGCGCTGGCAGCTGCACACTCGGACTCCGGTGAAGAAGAAAAAAAGGAAAAAGGGAAAAGTAGACGTAGTTCCACGGTGGTTGTCGGCTCGTCCGGCCGGGTGTGGAACTCCGGGCCCGGTCAGCGGGCACACGTGGCACTTCGTCTCCGTGCGAAACGGATGCGTCCGTCTTTACGCAAGTTTCAACATTGGAGAGGCAGAAATCACCCCGGCGGGGGTGTTTTATACCTCTTGTTGTGGTTTCGTGTTACCGGTCGGCTCTGGGTCATGTGGACCAATCCTGACGGAGGGTCCGCCCTGGACCTTCCAGCTGGTGAGGGAGCTCTCAGGCTCCCCCTGCCGTTGGCCTCTAGTATTGCACCTTGGAGGGGGGGTGATCCGGGGGGTGATCCGGGATGAATGGCGAACTTTTCCCATTCTGACCATGTGATCTCTTTGTTCTCAAAACGTGGTCTCCCCTCCCCCTTCCATGAGGTTGAGTGGCCCCCAACATCCCCCCTTTGGTCCGAAGAGTGGGATGCGGATCTCAGGCTTTGGAGCAAACCTGGGCCGAAACGTCTATGAGTCTGTGAATGTCCCAATGTCCTGTGGAACACAAGGTCATTTTCTGTCCAACAGTTCATACATGAGGTTATTGTCCGAGCAGGGCAAGGCTAGTCTGGGCAGGGTAAGGCTAGTCTGGGCAGACCTACTATTCCTGTTCTAACTATCTAAGCCTTCATACATTTCATTTCTTACAAGTGCCAGTGAACATGAAAGAGGTAGGAAAGGGCCGGAAAGTTGAAGAACAGGAGGGAGATGGGTTAGTAGGCAGCTCGAGGACAAGTTTACAAAAGCGGAGGTACCGGATACAAGGAGTAGAGTCTGATCTGTAAACTGTGGATGTGGTTGCACCAGTGAGCAAGTGTCCAAAAGCCACCAGCCGTCTGGGGTTTTGGTGCACCTGCTCCGGTGAGGAGTGAGAGTGAAGTGTGGTGTGTGGAGGTGCACGTGTGTGTTCCCTTCCAAAACCCAACTTTCACTACAGAGGCTTAAAACTGTGCACATTATTTCTGTTAATAATGGCTAAGTTTTGAAGAAATCACAACTCTTGGCTCTGTGGTTTCACAGAGGTTAAAATAGCACTGCCGAGACTGTCAGATGTATCTGTGAAGGTTGTATAACCGTGGTGGTGTTAGTCTTGAGAAATTGCTCAACCCGGGTTAGTGGAGCTAAGTAAGGTGGTTCTACCTGTACTGAAGCTGCTAACGGAGGAGCTAATCTCCCTTCGATCTCGTGTGAGATTTCTGACTATACACAGGGGTTATTTCTCCTAAACAATACTTGACTGGTCTAAGGCATGCTAAGTGGTGTTAACAGAGCTGGATATGAGTTTACAGTGACTATATTTCCCTGAATGGTTCAACTCGAGCTTTGTAACTGCTCACGTTGTCTAAGGAGGCAGGGTTAGATTTCTGATGGTGGCAGGGGTTAGTACATGCATCTGATGGGAATTGAGCATGCTGGCACTAAACCCTACTGATTAAAATCTGTTCTGCTCCTGGAATGGAGGTTCTCCCCCCTCGCTAGGGGAGGAGTTGACCTTACTCCGAGGGAGTAAATTGATTGAGTGGCTCTGCAGTGCAGGCCGTGACAACACTGACCTCTTCTGGCTGGTCCAGAAGGTGCAGTGTAAGGTCATTTCTCTACCAGTCATTCTTTGGAGGGAGTGGAACCTGTGGAGTGGTGTATGGTGGACCGATTGGTCACCAACACCCGTTGGAGGCTCACGTCTCCATCTGCACCACCGCTGTTGCCATACCGGAGTATGTGGGTGGTGCTGTGGTTGACTCGGTCAACCTGGGAAAATGACTGGGAGTGGTATGGTGAATGGAGGTTGGCCTCCATTACCAAAATGTCGTACAGGGCAACCATGACACTGCGTGTGGCATGTGTGCCTGTCTGAGTCGACCAAAGATGGGAAGCTCCAGTGGCTGAACGCTTGGTTCGGAAGGAGGGCAGCAGCCGGAATGGCTGTGTCAAGATGGAGGCTCCCAAGTTATGACACGTTAGTCGGGCTCTGAGGTTTTGGCTGGCATGAACTCTCCCTGCTGGGGTTCAGTCCCATCAGCGCCACCTATGAGCCCAATGAATTCAGCTTTGGTGCGGCCTCCCAAACTATGCTGAGAGCAAGTTTGGTTCACGCTACCAGAAGTTGATAAAGGACGTGTCGTGTCTCGGCTAAATGTTCCTCACAGGTGCAGTGACGCATGAGGAAGTCATCCACATAGATGAGGGTTGCCGTGAGCAGCAATGTTGCTCATCATGGTGTGGAGAAGGATGGTAGACACCGATGGTGGGTCTAAGTAGCCGAAGTGGCACCGGTTCCAGGCGGACGCCAAAGGAAGAAACTAGCTGCTACTGGTTAGCGGGGACCGCCTTTGTGGTCCAGCACCGCTTTACCGCGTATACAGCTAGAAAGAGTATGTACTGGTGTACAGAAGATGGCGGTGCCTCGAGGTCAGTGGGGACGCACGCCAGGTGGAGGTCTGTGACCCCCCTTTCGTGCGAGACCCGCGCGAAGATCGTGTGATAATCGCGGAAGACCTCAATGAATGCATCTCCTCATTTCTGCTGTGTAAAGCGCTAGCTTTAGCAGGGTGTGGCTCGGTCTTTGACTCGAAACCTGAATAAGGTTCTTCTGGTACAGACGCGGTCTGTTTCCCTGAAGTGTCTGTATTCTCTGGTTGAGTCATCGGAGCCTGCACAACCAGGTCACCTTCAGTGCTCGGTTTTGTTCCATGGAGAACCTGTTTGAGGTTGACATGGTGAGCGCTGGTGATGGTTTTGGCTGTGGGAATGAGGAGAGCGGTGTCATGCGTGTCGTCACTGGTGAGGGACGACAGCAGGTTGTCAGTGAGAGGCACCATCAGTTCAAGATTGTGAAATGAACTGTCAGTTGACATCTCTAAAGGTGGAAATGCAGTCACTTTAATCTGACCGTGTGCCAGATTGTGGACCCGCGGGTTGGCTGAACGATTGTTCAGCTCCAGAAGAGATGTGTCACAGATCACCGGGTCGGGATCTGGACGGTGAGTCGAGGAGGCACATGAACCAGGGACCTTGGTTAAGGTCTGAAGTGACCATGCTGAAAGTGAGCGGTGGCTCGGAACTTTAAGCAGGCCGGCGTCGGTGGCCGATCTCTCGGACCAGCGCGCCAAAGGTGCCTCCGGAACCGAGGTTCCATCCATGTGTGCACCCCCCACGGTGTGGTGGGCGTGTAAAGAAGTACTCATATACAAAGAAGAACTCACGTCCTTCAGTGACAAGAGTAAAGAGTGGTGTGCTTGAACTGGGTCTCGGCTCGTCACCTGCGGCGGATGCTGACTGTCAGGGAGCCTTGAAGTGGATTGGCTGGGGTCAAACTTTGGGAGAGACCCAAGTATTGGTAGGGGACCTCGGGACTGGATGGCATCGACTCTGCTGTTGAAAGCTTGGTGGCCTGGTTCAGGGCCAAGGGGAGTCGGGCTGGTGACTTGAGACCAAAGGCGCCATTGGTTGCAGTCAATCAGCACGGCCAGTCGGTTTAAGAGGTCCTGACCAATAAGCAGTTCCTCTGTGTTCAGGTCAGTGACATAGATGGGATGTGTCACCGACATGTCCTGGAAAGTTATGTCGACCCAGACACGTTTAGTGATGGGAGAAGAGTCCTGAGTGAAGCTTCTGATGTTTATGCTACACTCTTCCACCTGAAGTGGCTTTCCTAGGGCACGCATGGTTCTAGCAACCTGCGTGAAGGTGGCTGAACACATGAGGGTTATTTCTGACCCAGAATCAAGCAGGGCGAGGGTGTCTACACCCCCTGCCATCACTGAAGTGTATACGCAGTTGGCATTGCCATTGCGTACAAGATCACCCAAGAATGTCAAAGGGGGCTCCTCTGTTGGTTCTGAGGGCCTCTTTGACCTCCTGGATCTCCTCCTCCTCCTCCTGACAAAGCAAACTTTGTGTGCGGAGGGGAGAGGCGACCGGCCTAGTCATGCGGTCAGGGGCCGGGAGTCCGGTTCCTCAGGGGAGCCGGGTCCCTTCTGACCAGGCGGGTTCAGGTCCTGCATCACCTCCTTGAGGCAGGATTTAATCCACTGTGGGACGTCTGCGTCCCAGTGGTTTTGGGTCTGACCTCGGCCTCGGTTGTGAGACTTACCTCTCCGCTGGGAGTGGTGAGGTCTCGGTCTGCCTGATCTCTTACCTCTGTGCCGTTGTCCACCTCGTGGTCGAGGTTGTGGACATCTAACGGGTCCCCCATCCACAGCGAGTGCGGGGGAGGGGACCTCGTGACCTACAGGTGTCGGGTTCGTGTTTCCAGTCGCCTGCGTTCTCAGGACGCCTGCGTCACCATCATGGTTTTCACCTGAACTGTGACGCAGCTCCCACACCATCTGCGCGTGTTTGCGGAGGTCTTTCATGGTGGGGTTTGTAGTCCTGCAGAACAGAGCGACATCGAACCGCACACTGTTGTGGAGGTTGTTCATGAAGAGCGACTTTAAAGTCTGGTCTTCATCCAACCCCGGTGCACTGCGGCCTTGGAAGTAGGCGGCCCTAAGGCGCCTATAGTACTCTCTGGGAGGCTCCGCCTCCTTCTGAGTAATGGCAAGTGGTTGCAGAGGCAGGATCATTGTACAGAGAATACTCTTCCCTAAGTGCATGACAGAGGGATGAGTAATGGTCTCTGATGGCAGGTGGGAGGGATTCCATGTAAACATGGACGCTCCTGGACGTCGTCTTCCAGAGAAGCTTCAGCTTCTCACGTGACAAAGGATGAGGCAGGTCGAGGAGGCAGCGTTCAACCTCCCGGAGGTAGTCCTCTATACTAACCTCCCGGTTGTTTGGGTTGAACTGCTCTATGTCCTCTGCAAGGGACTCAAGCTGATGGGTCCGAAGACCACGTTCCCTTGGGGGACCGGAATGGTCCGAGTCATCTGAGCTGGACCCCCCTGGTTCTCTCCGGTGGAGAGAGTGAGGGTCATGATGACCAAGAGGGTCTCCAGTGAGTGGAGGACCAAAGCTGATAGCACGGTGAGGTGCTGCAGAATAACTCCTTTCATTCTCCTGAAAAGGAGTGAAAGAGCTGTGAGAGCGCATTGTGGTGCGGCTAAGCACCGGTGGATGTGTGTCAGAGCACACCGGGACCCTGCGGTCCTTAAAGTGAAAAGCTGGGGGGACTGGGTGTCGGTTCAGTGGGATGCAGTCAACTCCCACAACACTGGGCAGGTGTCTTGTGCCAAACCCCCCTGGCTGTATGTCAAGCCCCCCCCTCGCCATGGCTGCGGGGAAGCTTGATGCAGTCTGTCCCCCTGACGGGACAGCTCCAAGTCTACACTCACCTGTGGTGGTCGGTCCACCTGACTGGACCACCTCAGGATTGTAGAGACCTGGAGGAGGCTGTCCACCTGACTGGACAGCTTCAAGAATGCGCATAACTGGGGTCATTTGTCCATCTGACTGGACATTTTCCAGACTGCGGAGATGTGCTGCGTCTCTGCTGAGAGCTGCACCAGGTTTTACCCCAATGTGGTTTGGCTCATTGTTCTGAGAGCCATAACCTGACTCATCTTCTGATGAATCATCAGATGATGCGTCTGTTTTGACTTCTTTCGCAGAAGTTCGGGTTAGTAACCCAATAGGTTCCGTATAAGGAGCCTGATCGTCCCTGGCCTGGATCTCCTGTCGCAGGCGGGAGTTCTCCAGCTTCAGCTGGGCATGGTTAATCCTCAGCTGCAAACTGTAAAGTTGCAGCTGGGAGAGCTGCTCTTGAGCTTCGAGAGCTTGCAGCTCGGCCTTGCGCTGGTAGAGCAGTGCAATGTGGCCTAACACATCCGGAATGGTGAGCTCTACCTGACCAACCGGGTTCCTCACATAGCTTAACAGCTGCCTGATCTCTGCTTCACAGGTCTCTAAGCTGTAGCTGTTGAGGTTTCTTCTCTCCTGTGTGGAGAGGCATAGGAGACCAGCGACCACAGTCTGCAGGGCTGGGTCATGTGGCTCCCGAGGAGTCTCAGCTCCGAGCACGCAGTGTCTCTGACTACTCATGGTAGGAGTCACGCGAAAGCTGTGTTTTGAAAAGTGCCAAAATGTTGTTAATGCACAGGTGATGGTTACACCTGTGGCTTACAACTCTGTGGGTTGCTAATTGCTCTAACTGTAACCCCTCTCAAGTTAACAGGGTGGAGTTAGCACCTTGGGTGAGCAATAGCGGGTTAGTGTACATTTATCTCTGACAGAAATAAAAGAATGCATGAAAATGCAAGAAAAAGAAGGCTTTACCACTTCACAAACACAATTGACTTTGCTTAGCAGTGCTGTAACGTGTTCTTCGAAAAACTAAGTTCTGAGAGAAACAAAGTTATCGGTTGTAAAACTAAACAGACAATTCTGGGTAAATTATGCAGATATTGTGACAATACTGGTTTTAAAACAGCCTCACACGGGCGGCATTATTATGTTGGGATTTATGGTTGGTAATTAGCATAAATAATTACTGTAAGTAATGGATTACTGAAAGTAATAGATTACTGAAAGTAATTTAGGAAAAATTGGAATTACTAATAAAGTAAACGGTTAGTTACTCATCAGCAACTCCTAGAGTAATTGAGTAATTACTCAAAAGTTAATAAATTATAAAAAATAATTTATTAATAAAAATTATTAATTTGCATAAATTGGTTATTTATCAAATAATAATTAAATCGGGGCACCACCAGCTAAGCTGGAAATAGCTAATACCAAATTTCAGTCTCGTTTGTCAAAAAGGGTTATTTAAGTAAAGTTAATATTTCTGTGTAAATATAACAATATTAAATAACAAGGAAGGTGTGAGATTCGAGCACAGACTGTTACAAACCAGTGAATTGTCAACAATAAATACACAATGATAACCAAGAATCGATCAATCCAGTTAAAATGCGTTTACTAACAAAAAGTATTTATTCAAAAATAATTCATAAATCATTTATTAAAACAACACAATTAAGTAATAAACAATCAAACACGAAGATCTAATCTATTAAACAGCAAACACTATGTACAAAGAAAGAGGGTGTGTGTGTGCGTGAGTGTGTGTGTGGAAGCCTGAGTGGGGTGTAATGACCACGAACGTCCACCAGGTGGCGGCAGGCGTTGGAGGGTCAGTGTGTGTGGGTGTAACGACCTCGAACGGACACTAGATGGCGGCAGGCGTCTAGTTCGAGGCAGTAACCGTAATGACCACTAGGGGCGCGGCGGCGCACGGAGGGAGAATGCAATGACTCGACTTGTCCACCGAGTGGCGGTCTTTCAAGAGATTGCAATCACCAACGCGGCCACCAGAGGCGCTTGGCGCACTCGTTCTGGACAGCGTGACGTCACTGTGCTCGTGCACGGCTCGTGAGCCTGCTCGGAGCGCGCCTGGGGGCTCGTGGCTGAGAAATCCCAGGGACAGTGAACTACACACGGTCACAGAAGCGGGTGCAGCAGCGCGCGGCTGCTTTTACGCGATCGTTTATGAGGAGGAGAGGAAAAATGAAAAGGAGGGAGGGAGAAGGGCAGTGGACAGAATATGTTCAGCTCTGCACACTGTCTTGGACTCCACAATCTAGAAATGGTCTGTACAGGTTGAGAGAGAGAGCGAGAGAGAGAGAGAGAGAGAGGAGGTTCGCGTGGATGTAAATCCAACGCGCAGACACAGATTGGTTGAAACAGGGATCGGCGTCCCTGACTTCAACACAATAATAAACACACAGCAATATTACAGTCACGTTATTCTCATTGCCTGCCCAGACTCTAAGCCTTACTCAGTTTGATGAGGGTGAACGTGCTGCGGCGGCCGGGAAAGTGCGTTGATTTCCCGGCTGGAGCTTGTTTTTCTCTCTGGCGTCCCAGGTAAACAAGCTCAAATGGTCTGTGGACAGGAAAAGTCTACAGGATGATCCGAGGAGGATCAAGCGCTTATTTTGAGGAGGGGGAGAAGAAGCGGCTTCAGGTCTGCATGCGGGAGGACGGTGCGCTGGCAGCTGCACACTCGGACTCCGGTGAAGAAGAAAAAAAGGAAAAAGGGAAAAGTAGACGTAGTTCCACGGTGGTTGTCGGCTCGTCCGGCCGGGTGTGGAACTCCGGCCCGGTCAGCGGGCACACGTGGCACTTCGTCTCCGTGCGAAACGGATGCGTCCGTCTTTACGCAGGTTTCAACATTGGAGAGGCAGAAATCACCCCGGCGGGGGTGTTTTATACCTCTTGTTGTGGTTTCGTGTTACCGGTCGGCTCTGGGTCATGTGGACCAATCCTGACGGAGGGCCCGCCCTGGACCTTCCAGCTGGTGAGGGAGCTCTCAGGCTCCCCCTGCCGTTGGCCTCTAGTATTGCACCTTGGAGGGGGGGTGATCCGGGGGGTGATCCGGGATGAATGGCGAACTTTTCCCATTCTGACCATGTGATCTCTTTGTTCTCAAAACGTGGTCTCCCCTCCCCCTTCCATGAGGTTGAGTGGCCCCCAACATATATATATATATATATATATATATATATATATATATATATATATATATATATATATATATATATATATATATGTGTGTGTGTGTATGTGTATTGTGAAATGGCATGAAATAACATGAACAAATAAATAAAAAAATAAAAAAATATAATCTGGGTACGTTCTATTGTATTGTGTTGCATTTTTCTAATTTCTATGATGTTTTCCTGTTTTTTTCTGGATTAATTGAAAATATGAAGAATTGTAGGATTCATCCGAAGCTCGTTTCAATGAACACTGAACACTTGTTGAGTTGATAACTGACAATTTCTAACAGTTGAGTTTCCTTCATGTCTCCAGTGTACCGGCTCAGGGTTTGTTCAGGCCACTCACCGATCTGAGACTGGGCCACCATGGTGGACTTCCTGTCGCAGAGTGGAGAGAAGGGCAAACCCAGCTCTGCTTCTTTGTCGCCCTGCAAGCAAAACAGCTCTACGTCAGTCAGGTTCCTGAGCCTTTCAGCTTGTAAACACAGTGTTCTCACTCTCCCATCAACGCACACTGGATTCATCTCACTGTCACACAAATTGCTTTTGGTCCCACAAATGAGTTTCATTTTCTCTCTTGATTGGTCACAGATAGACCAGACATGGAGTCGTGAGCCGATGTTCTCCTGTCAGCTTATTGATTGCCTGTTTGTATCCCGAGAGACAGAGGCTTCATGAAAGCAGCTTCCAGAACATAAGACAATGAGAACAAAATGGTTTAATAATAGAGGAGCTTTAAGCAGTGGGGAAACTTGTAAACCTCTGACCTTCAGTCATGACTATGATCTTTCCAGACATATCCACTGATTTATGAACGAAGTTGTGTCATACGCTTTAGTTCTGTGTTTACATTTTTATTTATATAATTACTATAACAGTTGTTTTGTTATTGACTGCAATGTGTGGAAGAAACTTCATGTCATTAGAAATGGCTGAAATTAATACAGTATTTGGCTTTTGTTGATGTAGGAACTGACATGATACCGAAGACCCTGGAGTGAGTCGTAGGCACAGATAAATAAACTGAGCTCTACTTTAAAATCCTATGTTTCCTCTCGCAGGAACCCCAGAAGTGGCAGTGTTGTTCTGGAGGTTAGAGAAACAGGCCTGGGGCTCGAAGGTTGCAGGTTTGAATCCAACAGGTCACCAGTGTGGGTCCTGAACATGACATTTGACCCCTGCCAGCTCAGCCTGCTGCTTCAAGCAGGTGAGTTTACAATGAGTCAGATGGTTTAGGTGATGAGAAGTACCTTCCCCAAGGAGATCAATAAAGCTTGAAATCTAAAGACGGTCAAACGTCATGTCCATCTCCACAACTGCAAACAGATTCAATATTTCAGAGCACTGGCTGAACTGGATGACGTGCTTGGGATACTGAATCTCAGACCTCAGAGACAGCAGAGACCCAGATTCTAGCTCTCTCCAGGTGTTCAGGAGATCAGTGCAGATCACCTCTATCAGGGCGGACCCCCTACCCTCCCCTCCCATCCCATGCTCGCCGTGTCTCCAGCTCCCTGCCATTTGCTGAGTCATGTTGAGCCGGTTGTCATGATAGAAGCCCCTCGTCTCTGTAATTTAATCTTGAACCAGAGTTCAAGATTAAATTTCATTTATGCAATGGCTTGGACTTTTCTCAGGTTTTTTTTTTTTTTTGTATTGCACATGGCTTCCTGCCAAACAACAATTCAAAGGGTGGGAACCTCCTGCACAGCAATTACCAGAGTCAATTGGCTCATGCTGCCGGTACGGCCCCTTCCTGGAAGATAAGCCCCTCCAGCACCCTGGTCTGCACCTCGGTCCGTCCCATGACCGACTCCATAGTGCCAATCACCTGCCACTGAATTCTGGAGTGAGTACACCATCTCCCCCCACAGAGGCAAAGCTGTCACAAGCTCGAGAGACCCTTCTGCCTGCTCTCTGAGCTGACTTTGGTAATGCTGGTTTTCCACCAACTGAGGACTCCTTTACACGAAAACAAGTGTGACTGCCACACTTCGTCACGTTTTGGGTGTTTGTTTACATGACAGTGGTGCTCAGAAACACTGCAACCATCACTTTTCTTTGACGCTCCCGACTCCCCCTACAGATACAGCCAGAGGATACGAAGTGCAAATACTGCAGATGCGCACCACCAGCTGGATAATCGTTTGGATTAATAAAATAAAATAACACTTAATTAAATAAAATTAAAAAAATACAAATTAAATGAAATGAAATTAATAAAATATAAATAAAAAAAAAAAAAAATTTTTTTAAATTTATTAAAAAAATACAAATTAAATTAATTAAAAAATACACATTAAATAAAACAAACAACATAAAATGTACTTTAGTATCATTTAATTTAATTGGATCTTAAAATTCTATAATAATCAGTAAAACTTTCCAAAGTTCTAAAGAGTTTTTTCTGAGTGACGAAGAAGAAGAGTGGTTCTGTGGTGTGTGTGTCCAGGTGTGTGTGTCCAGGCATGTGGTACGGCCCACCTGTCTGAAGAACTCTTCCAGCAGTGAGGTGGTCCAGCGGTGATGGAGGTTCCAGCTCTTGGCCGGGTGGCTGATGTCTGCAGTGTGCAGCAGCAGTGACAGAGCTTTCGGTTTGTCCACACTGAGACAGGAGAGAGAATGACATTCATATCTAATTGTTCTGGATTTATACTGAAAAAGGCTCTTTTAGTAAATAATGATGAAAATAATTAATCTTAAAGCTCCTGGATCTGCCACGCTTCACTCCTTAGAGACTCAATGTTCATTTTAAACCCAATAATCCCACAAGCCTGCTGCATATTAACCCCGTTTGTTGTAAAACGCTACTTGTTGTTGCCATGTAATTCAGAGTGAGGGGCAGTTTTTAAGCAAGTACTAAAACGAGTTGTTAAAAGATTTGTTGCTCATCTCAAAAAATAGTTCAGTCATCAAGTTCATGACAAAAATATATATTTTTCTGCCTTTGCACAAAACACTAACAAATATTTGGAAGTTTGTGAAATGTCTAAAACATTGCTAAAAAGCAACTGTTGTTGAAAAAGTCACATACAGTAATACTGTTTTACAAATGATCAGAATTAGTGGAAAAATTAAATATGGATAAAAATGGCTGAATTACACAACTTTTACATCCACGAAGAAGCTTCTTGCATCTCTACTCTTGTTTTGATTCAGAAGTCTTTACCAGGGCAGATTAATACACTTGGATTTAAATCAGAATGGATTATTGGACACTTTAAAACAGCCCTTCTTCTCCTTTGTGCTGGAGATTGTGAGCTTTGTCTCATTGCTCAAGTGTGAAGAACTTCACCACAATCTAGCTTCTGTTCTGACAGCCGAGAACAAAGTTCAACACATCCGTTCCCACAGGCAGCAGGGAGGCATGATGGTACTGACACCATGCTTTGCAGTTTTCTCTGTGGCCTTCAACATACAGGCTGCTTCCTCAAAGAGCTCTGCTTTGGTTCACTGTATAGCATGATGATCCCAGATAAAGACCACATCTCTGACACAAGTTTCCTCTCTCTGGCAAAAAAGGGACTTCAGGACAAAATGAATCCCTTGTAGTCTTCTGAAGTGTGTTTTTGATCAGAGTTCTTGGCTCTTAACTGTATCCGAAACATCAAAACCTTCCTTTAGTGGCTAATTTAGATTGTGTAAACACTAAAACTGAGCCAAAAGTAGTTTTTTTTCCATACAAATGTAAAATCATTGCTTAATACAACAATGTAATCTGGCATAAATTATCTTTTAAGCAAAGGGTCATTTGCATTTATTTAGAAAATGTATTGGATTATCTGGCTTCCTTTTAATGACACATACTGAATTTTGTTGCTTGCATCCTAAACATCCATCAGGCAACAAAGGTGCCTTTAATCACCATTCCAGCTAATCAGCCATCCACATGGAAAGACATCCTCTCACCTCATCACAGAGCAGCAGCTTCATATAGATCCCATAATAACCATGTGGAAACATTATGTTATGAACTGATGCAGGGATCCTTGCACATGAGCTTATACACACACACACACACACACACACACACACACACACACACACACACACACACACAATGTTAAATAGAGTACAGTAGCTGACTGTGACAGATTGACTCTTAAAGTGGCTCTAAGCACAGTCACTGCTGCCGGGTTTGAATTACTTCACATTAGAGTCCATTCAGTAGACTGCAATATCAAATCTGTGTGTGTGTGTTAGTGTCTGTTGGTGTGTGTCGCCTTTCAATCAGCTCTTTTTGTTTTGAAGGTTCAATATGCCCACAAACCCAGGGAACATGAAGCCATCCTTGATCCCAGTAGATAATACTTTTTTTTTTTTTGTTTTGCTGTGTGATGAGAGTGAGATGTGAATGTGGAGGAAAGTGTGAAGGTCAGACACACTCTTCTCATGTCAGCACTGCAGCACTGATGACTCAAACGTCATACGACAGTTTGTTTCACAGTGCTTTTTATTTTGTCTTGGAAGTTCTCCGTCTCTGCGTGAGAACAAAGATCTGTTAGGATGCACGAACCAGAACTTATTTGGAAAGATGATGAGTAAGTAAGTAAGTAAGTAAGCAACATTTATTTATATAGCACTTTTCACAGTCAAAAAGCCACAAAGCGCTTCACAGCACAGTTAAAAACATCAGAAAGTACACAACAAATATAAAGGGCCAAGACAATATAAAATCATAACAGCCCAAAAGTACCGGTAGCTAATTAAAAGCCTGAACAAATAAGTGAGTCTTGAGTTGACTCTTGAAGGCATCAACAGAGTCAACTGAGTGCAGGGAGGGCGGAAGGTCATTCCAAAGCCTGGGAGCAACAGCCTGGAAGGATCGGTCACCTCTCATAAGAAAACGTGGAACCTTCAATGAGCTCAGAGTGTCAGGTTGCTGCTCTGATCCAACTACAATGTGTTCTCAGACTCTCCAGGTTTCTGCAGTGCAAGACTCAACTCTTGAATGAGTCTTTATATTGAACATACAAACAAAAAAAAAAAAAAACTTAAATTCTCAAAGAAATAATAGCTCTAAGAAGAGTTGTTCTCTCGTAGTTTATGTATTAATTCTCCCTTTCAGAGTTTAAATCTTAAAATCTACTGAAAACTAAATAGAAGAGATTAACACACATTAAAGCTCAGAGAGAAACTATACGTGAAAACTTGTACATCCACGATGGTGATCCACGATGTACAAGTGTTGGAACCAAACACAGTTTTGTGTTATAAGATATATTTTGCATAATTTTGAAACTATGTTCCACGTCCTGTGTGGGAAACCCTGTGAAACCATCCATAGTTTATCATCTGTTTCTCTTCTCCAAATATTTAGATGCATTCAGTCTAAAAACTGATTTCAGTGTAAACATCAGAAAGCATCAGTCTGCAGCTCTAATTCCCTGCGCTGCTTTTGGTGCATTATGGGAGTAAAATGCTCATTTTATTTTCACATAATATATTTTTTGAACAACACAAATGCTACCCACTGACGTGATTTAGACGTGATTATTTGTTCTAAATCTGGTCTGGTCAAAGCCCTAATTTAGTCGAAATGTAGTCATTGCTACTAGGTTGTTATTGGACTCTCCAATGCGGTCCAAATTTAGCCCCAATATAGTTTTACATTTTACATGCTGAAATTTGGACCACATTGGACGGTCCAATAACAAACCAATTTCAATGGACCGACTTTGATAACTTTTAATCTTGTGAATAAAACAATGTACATAAATAAATCTTTTATCAGCACTTTATTGTGAATTTCCTCATTCAGAGTCAAAGTTCAAAATCTACAGCATGACTTGATGACTGTCTTTGTATTAAAGCATATCTACATAATGAATATAAAATGATATCAATTTCACAGCTTTAAACGAACTTCTTGTCTCACAGTGGGAAGGTCCTGGGTTCAAATCCAGCTGGGCCTTTCTGTGTGGAGTCTCCATGTTCTCTCCTTGTGTGTGTAGGTTTCCTCCCACAGTCCAGTAAGAAGCATGTGAGGATAATTGGTGAGCCTACATGGCCCCTTGGTGTGAGTGTGTGTGGTTGTGTGTGTATGTCCTGCGATAAAGTGGCCACCTGTCCAGGTGTATCCTGTCCTCCCCTGTAGTACGCTGGGATCGGCTCCAGTGCCCTGTGACCCTGAACAAGATAAGCAGTGTAGAAGTCGGATGAATGGATGAAAAAGACGTTTCACTGTAATACCAGAAAGAGACGTCTTAATAGAGACGTCTTGTCAACCACCTCACTCCCTTTCACTCTTCTAACAAATTCTGTTGTAGTTTAGACGGAAGCCAAAAGCGTCTTTTCAACATCTTTTCAACCATTTTTTGCTGGGTGGGTACTGTGTTTGAGAAGGATCCCAGCCTATGAAACATGTGAAAATCCCTTTCTGAGCATGTAAACAGTAGATGATATTGAGGTTAAGGGGCTGCAGTTTACTCAGGTTAATGACCATGATGACAGCATTTAAGGAGACAAGCTGACCCTTCAGGTTGTTGTAGAAAGTTCTTCATGGTCTTGACTTGTTGGAAGTGACAGGACATGTCTGTGGCCAGCACCATCTCCACCACCAGAGCCCGAAGCTCCCTGCAGGACACAGAAGGATGGACAGAAAATAACCTGAGGTCCGTTTCACGAAGCAGGTTTAAGAAGCCATGGGCTTAACACCGAGCTCTGAGTTGAGTTACACTGAGACAGAAAACGCCGAGTTTTCGGTTTCACGACGCCGGATTTTGATCAGTTTGATGAACTCAGAGTAGTTTCACCTGGAGTTAAGCGCGTGCACCACGACTCTAAAAAGACCGCATCAATGGAGCCCCGATTCAACCAGTCACCATGACAACTGAGACGCGGAGGGCGGAGTTTTTTACGCCAGTGGAGCAGGAAGTATTGATCCCATCATATGGCGAATATGAACACATTTTTTAAAAAAAATTAAAAAATGCAACGTTGCAGCGGCTGCTAAAGAGAGGGAGGAAGAAGAAGATTGCTGCTCAAGTGAATGCGTAAGTTCAAACGTCTTTGTTATCGCGATATTATTGCAAGGGAATACTGCTTGATGGTAGCTTATTAATTTATTTCTTTTAGGTGCAATTCCGCGGGGGAGAAGCCTCTTGGCAGCAGCTGAAAGTGAAATATAAAAACATTGTCCAATCGGGTAAGACCGCTGCTAATTTAATTGTTAATCAATACATTTCTTAACGTAATTTCGATCATGTGTGACATTGTACAGTAAATATCAAGTGGCCATTTGACTGTGAGGTGTTTTATTCCAACATAATGCTGTTTTCAAACACATAAATGTCTTCTCACCCATATCATGTGCTGTCAAATAACTAAGGCTAAACTAAGACAGACTTTACTCAGCCAACAGAAAGAAGGCAGATGTAAAACGGGTGGTGGCCCAGCACCTCCACCTTTAACAGAGGCAGAGGAGCCCTAAGCCAGAATGTTGGGAGGCCAAAAAAGACCAAATGAATTGTGCATCATGTCTTTATTTGGTGGTGGTGGTGGTGATCAGACCCCGAAGTGATGATGTCATATGGTGTCTCTGACAGCTCTGCCATTTGCGAGGAAACGCAGCGCAACACACAATATCTGCTATGACGTCAGGGCAAGGCTCAGCTGGTGATGTTGCTAATGTACAGAGCGATTAAACTGTGGATGTACATAATGGTCTCTGCAGTAAAACGCTACCACTCAAAAAGGAAGGTGTCTGCAAATGCCAGTACATCTATGCGCGGTCTGATGATGCGAATATGAAATTCTGGGCGAAGTAATGCTGCGCCTTCATCAATCGGATCATTATCAAAAGCACATTCCATAATGAGGGAATAAAGTTGACGTCTAATTTGCCTCGGGAATGAGGCACTGCAGAACTGTTTCACCAAAACTCCCCCGCTGAATGAGGAAATGAAATCCCGTGTCCGTCTGAAAGGGGGCGGAGCCAGAGCAAAACTCCGTGTTCACTGACAAAAACCTGCTCCCGACCAGGTTAGTTCTAGAGCGTCTGTTGCCCCGGTAACTGACCGGGAGTTGATGTTACACCGCTTCGTGAAACAGGCTTGAGTTACCCCGCTTCCTCTGGTTTGAGTTACCTCCCGTCGTGAAACGGAAAATCCCGCATTTCCCTCAACTCGGTGTTTATTAACCTGGGGTAATCCTTAAACCTGCTTCGTGAAACGGACCTCTGGAGGCCATAAAAACCACACCGTTCAGAAGTTGGTCAATGCAGGCCGAGTAGCAATATGCCCCTTCAGAGAATAAAGAGTGCATTTCACTGTTTCACCAACACACACCCATTGACTATTTACTGGCTTGTGTTTTATAATCAAACTGGAAGTCACATTTTTCCTTGTTGAAATGCTAATATTATTATTTATATTATTGTCATTTTATTATTATTATTATTATTATTATTATTATTATGATTAACTTTATTTTAAATGTTTAATGTGTAGGTTGTGAATGATGCAGTTATGAAACATCATAACACAACAGAAGTCGCGGGACGAAGGGAGAAGTTGAGGCTGCAGCTCAGGCGTGCGAGAAAAGCCGTGAGCCTCTGTTCTCTGTGACACAGTGGAAAACCTATTCATTCTAAACAGCAGCATTTCAGGCTTCTCCATCCACAACACTTCACAACACTGGCTGTATGACTGTTGTGTGCTTTCCAACAATGTCATTGATGACAAAACTGCTGGACGTGAGTTCTCCCCGCTCATCAACAAATCTACTGGTCCATTTCCCTTTTTATGAGCCATAGGGTTCACTCAGCCTGTTTGCTTTAAAGCTGACGTGTGTTTCGCTGTGTTTCAGTTTGCCTCGATGATGTATCAGTGTGTCTCACGTGGTATTTTCACATTTTTTGCCGACCCTCAGGCTCTTTCATCCTCACTGACCTCCAGTCGTCCTTGGACAGGTTGTAGAGGATGTTCATCTCGTCGTCGTCCTGCAGCAGGCGATAAGCCGCGCTAACGTGATGGCTCTCCAACACTGAGCGGTCATTGTAGAGGATCGCTGTGTCCGACCTGTCAGTCCAACAGAAAACAGGACGATCCTTTGAAAAGCACAGAGGCTTCATGTTGCTTTCTTCACTGCAGAAGGTCACTTCGGAAGAAAAGTAATTTCTAAATGTTTTCTTTTTCTTTGTGCAACAATCATGTTTTGTTACAATCTGTTCAAGAATTTCACACAAAATAATCATTTTAATCACAGATACACTCGCTCTCTACAGCATGCCACAGTAAGGACCCAGGTCAGTGTCAATCTTCAGCCATCAATAATCCTCCTCCTCCTCTTCACTGTGTACACAGTTCAGAATATCTCTGCGTCCTGTTGTCTGCAGGAATTTGTCTCTGAAGCTGTGATGTTATAAATCCAACAAAATATGGTTTGACGTTGTTGTTCTCATACTGTATATATGATCTAAATAAACCTTTAAATATTAGAATTTCGGGAAACTTTCATGCTTTTCATTAAGTTGTTTTTCACATTTTCACACTTTTCTGAGTAAATGAAATGCTTCATAGCTTTAAAATGAGGTGATTTTTTTCATACACAGTAATATATAAATTAGAAATATATATGTATTTTTACATCACACCATTCAGTTTTTATTTTGGTTTGTAGTATGAGAAAAGGTTTTTACTTGGACATTATTAATAATATACATTTGAGAATGAAGGCTAAATGATTTCAAAAAAACACTAAAGCAAACAAGTCATCTAAACTTTTCCACTGAACATAGAAGCCCTAGATTTACTTAATATTCATTTGATTACATTTATGAATGCTGCAGGTAAAGCAGCAGGTTGACAGTGAAAGTACATTTTCCTCTCAGACTTTTCTTTATTTGGATTTAATCCTGACTTTCTTACCACAAGGAGACTTTGGAAAAGCAATATTTCTCGGCTGCAGTAAAAGTAGCTTATTCTTTTTTTTTTAATGAGTTTTAAATACATAATAACGAGATATTAACGTAAATTCTCCAGCTGTGAACAGATTGAAAATTGGACTGACAGCCACAAGAACCAGCAGCTGAGAACTGTCAGTCACAAAGGAAGTGGTTATTTTCAAAGATGTGATCAGAGTCATGTTCTCCAGGGGGATGTTCCATGAACCAGAACACAGAGGCTTCACTCAAGAAGACATGGTTTGGAGCTGAAGCAGGCGACCATGGAGCAAATAGAAAGCTCTCTGTAGAGCAAGGCATCAATCCAGTGAGTCAGGGCTATGCATTTTTGATTCAGCCATCCATTACCTTGTCTGAATGTGGAAGTTGTTTGTGGTCCCTGTGTGCTCGTAGTCGTGCACTGCAGCCGCAAAGATCATGGCAAAGATCTCCAGCTCAGTCAACCAGTGCTGAAGGCAGAAGAGAGAAGGAGGGAACAGGGGTGAGGAAGAGGAAGAAGAAGAGGAAGAGTCAGAATCTCATCCTCTATTCTTCTGCCTTGTTAATGTTACCAAATATTCAGAAAGACGTCCCGTCCTTGGTGGTTTTATGACAAACTGAGACGACACAGGTCAGTTCTTTCAGGTAAAACCTGGTGAGTGACATAACGCAACGCAGGAGCAGGAGCAGATCATCATGAGCTTCATGTCACCCTGAGAAGTCACATCAATACTAACACTGCAACACATGTTCACTGGAGACATTTTCATCTCTCAGGTGTAAAATAATAATAGTGTGATGTTCTTGCATGTCCGTTTTTCCCTGAACTCCATTTGTTTACTGCAACATGTTTACTGCTACAGCAACTTGCCACAACCTGCTGCTAACACAAGTTAACGGACTGGAATGCAAAATGTAACGGTAGCGTCCAGTCAGTCCCTTTCTCAGTCAAAACCAAAGCTGTACAAGTACATGTTCAACATTTAAAGGACATGGTTCTATGTGTGTAAAACATTTTTGCAGATTTCCATATTTTATCTGCAATAGAAAATGAAAAACATAATCAGATGTTACAAAATGAGATATTTTACTATTCCATGAAAAGCAACAATAATTCATTGAGTTTGAGGACAAAAGTTGGAAGAAGTGTAACAAAATACAAGAAAAAGTAATGCTGCTATCTTCTCGAGAACAATCTATCAAATGTATTTTCCTCTGGACATGTTGCATCTCCAAAAATGATCGTTGTGCATCTTGTTATCAGCAGACTGTGGTGAAGCCTTCATGATGGTGCAGCACTGCATTAGTTTCTGTGGTGGAAGCAGCTCACACAGTCACAATGGCGTCACAGCCATATGGCTCCATATTTCCATATGTTATAGAGCATCAGTATATATTTTCTGCACAGCTCTGATCTGAGATGACCCACAACAGAGACATAGTGCCACCTGATGGCAACAAAACATTTAACGCATTTTATTTTCATGTACCAAGGCCCCAAACTTTGTGATATAATCCTTGAAATCGGTGGGGATATAAAGGTGAGAGTGCCACCTGGTGGATGGACAGGAAGTGCTGCACAATCAGCCTGTACATGCAGGCATATTGAACCTTCAAAACAAAAAGAGCTGATTGAAAGGCGACACACACCAACAGACACTAACACACACACACAGATTTGATATTGCAGTCTACTGAATGGACTCTAATGTGAAGTAATTCAAACCCGGCAGCAGCGACTGTGCTTAGAGCCACTTTAAGAGTCAATCTGTCACATGCAGCTACTGTACTCTATTTAACATTGTGTGTGTGTGTGTGTGTGTGTGTGTGTGTGTGTGTGTGTGTGTGTGTGTGTGTGTGTGTGTGTGTGTGTGTGTGTGTGTGTGTGTGTGTGTGTGTGTGTGTGTTTTAAACCAAACTGATCAGATTACATATCTCATGTGGTAACTCACTTCACGATACCTTTAAATATTTAAATCCAGTACTGATTTGACATTTTGTCAATTTCTTTCTTTCTTTCTTTCTTTTTTTTTACTGATTTGTTTATTTATGTATTCATTTGTTATGATGAATTGGTCAAATTGTACTGTAAGATGTGCTCCGGTTGATTTTAATTTTGATCTGTCAATGTCTGGGACGTCAGCATTAACAGTGCTGGTGAAAATGGCTGATTCCCTGATGGTGCGTACCCTTGCGCACTTGCTTCACGAATGACCTGCTGATTTGTGATTTAATGGAGTCTGCAGGGCGTGTGCAATGATAGATGCTGCTCTGCTGCTCTCCCAGGAGCCCTGGGTTTTGCAGTAATGTGGTTTCCTCTGCTCGAAGAAAGGCAGCATGTCGACAGCTGTCGTGACCACCTTATTAAAGTGATTAAATAAAAACACCGGAAGCGAGGGGGGCTTATCGACTGGCTGTGTGGGGACTGTATACCAGGGTTTGTGTTTCTTTGTGTTCCTTTGAAACAAATGTGCCATCAATAATGCCTTGAAGTCATCCAGTGGGACAGAGGGAAATATGGTTCACCAGATTATAGGAGCAGCATCACGTATAGCGTGGAATTTCCAAAAACCAATGTTTCACTGCATCGAGATCAACATTCAAATATACTTTGAGCTATACTGTAAACAAATGTTCATAGATGGTTCATAGATTCTCAGGGTTAAAAAGAAAAAGCCATTTAGATGGTGCATGTCTGACAAAGCTGCAATTACTCTGCACAAAATCCCCTTTATTTCAAAGATGAAGCACAATCCAGAGACATTGTTTGACAGTTCATGGAGGTGTTCTCACTCACCACCATGCCCGTCTTCAGTAAAAGGTAGTGCACGGTCTGCGTGACGTCAGCAGCGTGCATCAGGTTGTGGTAGGGATTCTTATTTTTGCTGTATCCCACTTCCAGGGCCTCCACGAACGACACCAGAGAAGAGATCGGGATCTGAAGAGACAGTTTCAATCATCCTTACTGGCTACACAGTTTAAATGTGTCTTTTAATCTGTCCTGTAGTTGCATGAAGAGTCAAACCCTCCACATAAAACATTGTGACTGTAACACAACACAATCGTTCCACATAGGTGGCTGTGCTTGCTTCAAATCACCATCCATCCATTCATCCATCCATCCATTCATTGATGTAAACCACACGTGTCGAACTCCGGTCCTCGAGGGCTGCAGCCCTGCACGATTAGCATGTGTCCCTGCTTCCACACAGCTGATTGCACTGAGCAGCTCGTCATCTGGCTTTGTGCTGAACGTAGTGATGAAGCATCAGGACATTCAGTGGAGGGAGACGTGGAAACCGTGCAGAGCTTCGGCCCTCGAGGATCTGAGTTTGAGACCCCTGATGTAAACCATTGCACCCCTAAAGCCACAACCCTTGTGGCTTTAGGGTTTTAACCTTTTGGGCCTGGAGGGGCAGGATGTGTCAGAAATGTGAGCTCAGGGAAAACTTGCTTGTGAGTATTCATATCGTATTCATATATTCAGGTATTCATAGCAACGTTGCAAAGGATGTGAAGCAGAATTCACCAAGTCACTTTCTCCACCTGCTAACAGCTCAGTTTCACTACACTGGTGATGTGTGCAATAGTAATCTATTTGGACTAAATTATTAACTCCATTTTTAAAAAAAAGGCAACATGGATGAGTGTAAGTGAATGTCACACTCATTAGCAGGTATGCTGTGGCTTAAAAGGACTCAATGAATCCAGTGTGTGGAGTTTGGAGAACACAAACTGAGGCTCTGTGAGCAGGATCTCAGTAGATCGGGCCATGGTCTCATACAGGTTTCAATTGAATTGATCAAATCAAGGGACAGTTTTTTGCTGACAAGAGTAAAACTTGTGCCACTCTGTTGATGTCTCTACCAAGGGAAGTAATTCAATGGTAAAGTTTCTCCTGCAGCTTTGCTGACACTGGGTGTGGACCCTGGGATTAGGTTTCACAACATAACAACAGACCAAAGATCTGCTCTCACTTCTGCAGTTAGTTCTGGTCAAAGTAACTTAACAGCCTTGTTACACATAATGAAGCTAAACAATAATGATGAAGACAGCAGGAGACAAGAACCCTTCCATAATGGCATGAACCCAAGAGGATGGTTGGCACGTTCTGTTTCTATGCTCTGTACTTGAAGTTACCTTGAAACGACTAATGAGGTCATATCTGGTGAGTAACTCATAGAAAATGAATTTCAGGGCGTGATCTCCGCTGGCCTCGTTCAGAGCGAACACATCGAATGACCACTTGTCAACATTCTGAGAGGGAGACAGAAAAGACACAAAGACACTGAACATTTCAAACAAACGGCATTCAGACTCTTTGAAGGACGAAAAAAGGAGAATAACATTTTGCAGGAACTGGGAGTAAACCAGGGTTTAAGTATTTCTCCTGGTATCTGTGTGTTTCAGCTGGAATGTGAACGTTTAATACCTTCAGCACAGATATGACAGAAGCCGGGTAGCTGAGTCCCACCATGTTGGAGGTACGGCGGTACATTCTGTGTGGACGAGATAAAAACATCAATGACGAGCACTGCTGAGCTTCAACAGCGACAGTCACCACAGCCTGAAGGCCCCCTGCCAACCCTGAGCCGGACCCTCGCATTAACAGCTCTCAGTGAGGAGGAGTCAGGAAGGTTCATCTGAGCTGAGCTTCTGGAAGTCACAGGTATTATTATTATGCGTCACATTAAATAGACTTTAAATTCATCACAAGCTGCAGAAAGCATCAGTGTGGAACCTTGTGAAAGCAGAAGAATCCCCACCACCACCACCACAAATAATCAGGAATCAAGCATTCATTCATTCATTCACAATGACAGGAACGATCTTCTGCATTAACCTGTTCTACCTTTTTATTTTTATCCTCCTTTTTCCTCAGGTGGAAAAAAAACTGTGACTCTAACAACAGATTAAGAAAGATTACAGCTTACATGATGGAGGCTTAACTCATTTAAACAACTGCTAATGCTGAATGCTACTGTGTGGTAAAGCACACACAGAGAGAGAGAGAGAGAGAGAGAGAGAGAGAGACAGAGAGAAATAACTTACAGGTCCTGGTAATGTTCATGTTGATGTTCATGTTGAAAATAGAAGTGCAAACGAGCCACATTGTTTTGAATCCATCTTCAATAAACTGTTAACTGTAGGTATATTATCATTTTAAATCTTTTTCATCTGTGTTTTGGATAAATGATTTATTCTTAATTAGTTGGTTCCACTGCATGACGACAATACATCTCCATCACCACAGTTTATCATGACACACCATCACCATGTCACTTTGTTATAGAACATTTTTTCCTTGTGAATTTTTCACGTGAATTGTGAATTGAAAAGGTTTATTTCGGACCTGTAGGAGACAATGAAATTATTCAAAACAACAATAAATAAAAACAACAAAACAAACAAACACAAAAATAAGTGAATAAATAAATAGTGATTCAACAAATCGGAAAAGGAGTAGGACGAAGCCGAAGCTTAATTACTCCTCCCTCTTGTACTCCTTAGCCATCAGTCAGTCAACACCCCTGAGGTTATTTATGTACATGTTTACAAACAAATGTATATCCAAATTAACAAGAAAAATAGTCAATAAATTATATAAATAAATAATAAATCATGCTAGTCCCTGTCAAAGCCCGTCCTCCTCCCTGTACTTTGTGAAAAAGATATTTTGTACTGATTTCTGAATTAAATGGTGATTGGAAACTGCCTGAGCTCTGCCTCCAAACTGCTCCACACTCTCACTCCACATATTGAAGACAATATGACTTCAGTGTTGGACAAAATCTACTGTGTTTTAGCTTGAAATCCCCTCTCTAGGTTAAACCAACAGCTCTGTTCAAAAAGCAAGTTCCTAATGTTGATGGGAAGTTTGTGTTGTTTGAAAATCTACCAGGTCAGTGAATTAGTGAACTATGCTGGCTTGACCCTTGTCCCACATATTGCTTCACTATTTTAATATCACAGATTCAGAGTAGTATCTTTAGGTTTTAGAATATAAACATGGACAACCACCTCAAGACTGAAAAGCTAGAGACAGTGGCCCTTGACTCCCCCTTGTGGTGAGGAGGATAACTGTGGATCAAGAATCAGGGACTGTGATTGGCCTTGGGAGGACCGGAAGTGGCTCAAAGGTCACAGGAAGTACCGTGAAGAAGGACTGCCTCTCAAGGATAAAATTCACTATGGTAGAAACGCTCGTTTTCCCAAAGCCTTAAGCTGTACAAGGAGCATATAGGAACCATGAGCTGAACAAGTTTTTGTTGATAAACTATGACCATCTCAGCTCTGTTTTTCTTAGTCCACCACCGATTGCAAGATGCAGTATACCTAGAAAATCATAACAATGCTCTAATAGTCCCTTATTTATAAATGGTTAACAATATATGAAAAAGCTATATCATGATACAATAATTTGATGAATAATGCAAATAATACATTGAAATGCTGAAACACAATCTTTTAATTTAATGGTATTACTGCTAGCAGAATGATCAATATCATCATATTATACAATTACATATTATAATATCACAATACAATGTTTTCACAATAATATGTGGCTGTAATGTGATATTATCACAACGTAAAGTTATTTTGATATAATCATCATTGTAAATGTCGTTGTTCAGGTGAATCATGATGTATATCATACAATCTATATGTATTATTAAACATCATAATGTTTTAGTGCAGTGTTTTGTTATTGTGATGGAATATTATCCTTATTATCACTGTGTTAATATTAAGAATTTCACATTAAATATAATCAAATTTTCTGATTTCAGTTTTCTAAATAAGACCACTATGTGATTTTATTCCATAACTATCAGGATGTTACATCAGGTCAGGTGTCATTGAAAAAAAGATTTGCAACTACATGGCATCTTCAGTAGTTTTAAAGATGGTGATGGAATTGCAGTCATCAAAATTGCATACAAATACAATGTTTTTATGTTTGAACATTTCGATGCTGGCAGGTTATGATAAAATATGAATTTTTAATGCAGAGCAATGTAGTAATTATTGTAATTGTGACCTATATGCCATGAATCCAGGCAGCAGTGGAATTATAAAGATATAACAGACAAATTTAATTTAAAAAAAACAGAAAACCTAACATTTATTTAAAGGAGTTGTCAGTTGGTATTCTTACATATCCACTCTCCATTAAATTTTCTTTAAATGAATTCTTAAGATTTAAAAAGAAAGTATCTAATATGGTGCTCATTCTGATCCATTTTCATAACATAACTTCCTCTCGCGAGAGAACATGTGACACCTTAACTGGTAGAGTTATTCTGAGCTCGTTGATTGGCAAAAAGGACTGTCAATCACTGATAGCATAGCATAGCATAGCTGTCCTTTGCTCACAATGAAACAGAAAATAAAAACCGTGGAGCCGTCTACACACATCCACTATGCAGAGCAATGCAGAGAGTTCAAATGAAAGGTCACATGAGGTTCAAAGTTCACACTCGCCACGTTAGCATGTTGAAGAAAAGCTTCCCTTTGATGACCTACAGTGAAGCTGTGGACATCCTCAATCGCAACTCAGAGCAATTCACCTTACCATCGGACTGGAGTTGCTACCTCAAAACAAGGCTAACCGCTAACTGCAAAATTTAATAGAGGTGGGTTTATGATATTACATTATATATATGATCTGCTCATATATATTTTATATTGCACGTATATTTTGTATTGCACACATATTTATATTTATTGTTTTATAGGCTACTGTTTCCTATTTCATTCAACATTTCATTTGTGTCTGTACTTGCGTCTTAAGTGTATTTTAAATGTGTGTTGTATTTTATTGTTTGGGGTCTTGTTAAATAAAAATGTCTGTCTTGACTTGTCTTGTGTTATATTAGCCTCCTGTGTTGATGATAAAACAGGAGCACAATCAAAATCTCGGGTTTTGTTATGCGCCTCCTTGTGGGTGATTCTGCTTTTAACAAACCCAAAGGAAAAAAAAACACGATGACTTTCAAACTCCAGATTTTCTGGCAAGTTTCAGCGGACGTCCAACACCTTTATTGCGCCATCAAAGAGCAGAGAGGACCTAACAGATAAGTAATGAGACTGAATATTTTCCTTCTGTCAGTAGTTTCCAATGTACCTGCAGAGAAAATAATTACACATGCTGAACTTTGTGAATTTACTATGCAGAACTGATTGAGAGTTGTTGATGGGCTGAGTTGCGATGGGCTGCTCGGCTCTGTGTGAGACGAAGTGCTTCGGCAGGGAGACATAAAGGTCACAGTGCAGATGAATTATTGAGGATTCATGTGTGTTTGCTTGTGATTGTCTTCTACTTAACCTCTCCACAAATATGCCGGCCTGCACAGCGTGCACAATGCTACGGAAGCGCGGCTTCTCCTCGTTGCGCCGCAGCATCAGGCCCATCTGGCGGGTGAAGGTGGAGGCCAGCCAGTCCCGGACCTCCGAAGGCACAGACTCGGACTGGATGTCGCTGAGCTCGTCCTCAGTGTCCACCAGGCGCCTGCAGGGACATAGACATGGATCAAACTCTCCAGCGCTGCTCATGTAAGCTTCAAACATCCTCAAACACCACAATGCTGAATTCAAATCCAATTGTGTGATATAATTCTCCACAGCAACGTTATGTTGATATGGACGAGGGATCAGGAGCAAAGCTCCAAACCCTCTGAACCGAACACACTCACGGAAAACTGAAAGCTGCTCTGATAATCGTGCTGCTACATGGATTCTGTTCTGGATCTTTCATCATCCTCCATCGTGGAGTGGTCCTGCACTGCTGACCCTAATCTGACTGATCTAGATGATGAGAGGTTTACATAATTCCATAAGCCTGGTCATATCTGCCATTCTGAGTCTCAACCATGAGACAGCACACCTCACAACTTCTACTGCAGTCGACCTTCATTCACCACAACCAGTGTTTTCTCCTTTATAACATCAACCTGGAGGTAACGGATCAGAAATCTGCTGCTGACAATGAGGAATGGGACCTTGTTGTGAATAAATACATACAGTTTCAGAACAGGTAGAAACACATGTGAAGGAATTCATTATTACATTTTGAGTTATATATACATAGATATTAGGACATAGATATGTTAGGCCCTGTCCATCCATAGTTCACTCATCCTCAAGAAGGAGGTGGGGTGGAGTGAACCATGTTTCTTTGGGGACAAAGAGACCGTATGATCAGCCCTGTGAAAATTTGCTGGGGGGGTCGGGGGTGGCGACAGTTGTCCCCATGCTGCAGCACTGCTCCACACCTCCAGGGGGATCCAAAGCCTCCATCATCATCCAGAGCACCCGCCCCAGAAGCTCTGAGGCAAACTCCACCCTGACTGGCGTGAGTGTAAAGTGCTTCTTTTCTGCTTAAAACAGACATCTCATGATATCTTACATTTTAGTGACATCTGGTCATGATGTATCCGAACTCAGTTCTTGGTATTTTATTGAATTAACATGTGAAATGTACATTGTACATTAATTCAGGAGCCAGCCTTTGACTGGACTGGCCTGTGGAGCATTAGTACCCCAATATACAGAGACATTTACTGCAACTACATTCATCTATTTATTTCGAGGTCATGTTGATTCTTGAATTACGCTTCTTTAATTCCACTCTGATTCCATGGGTTCAAACCCTCAAGTGTGCATTAATAAGTGTTAACAGTGGTGGCGCTACAGGTGGCTGCAGGTTTCTTACCTTGTCTCCTCGATGTAAACGGATTCCAGCACAGATGCTGCATACTCCAGGTTCTTCTTCAGGTCAGCCAACGAAGCCTCTCCTCTCTCCAGCTGCTTCACCAGGCAGCGTAATCTAAAACAGCCACAAAACAAATGGGATTATAGCCCGGCCAACGCTGACATGACAAATTGACTGCAGCTGAAACCAGATCAATCCCCACACACACACACACACACACACACACATACACACACACACACACAGGTAAGCCATCAAGCAAGCCTTGTATTCGGCTTAGTTGAAACTTGTATTTTTAAAGAATTGTCTCGAAAGGCAGGCTTTAAACTTGTTGAACTCAGAATTCAAGGTTGTAATGATTCTCTTCTTGTGTGTGAACCTGAGATGTTCCAGCCACCTGTCTTTTCCTGGCCTGATGAGTCTAAATGTGTTTACTTCATTTAAAGAGACTTGATTTTTATCGCCTGCTTTGAATCACTTGGATGTGTTGACAAGAAACGTTTTATTGGCACATCTGGTGGTTTTATTGTACAGCTTGTCAATGTCACTTCTTCATTCCACTGTCTAATATCTTGTTTTTTCTGCACACCAGCAAGTGACAGAAAAAAAAACAAACTCTAAAAGACTTCATGAAGCCATCGTTTTGGTCTGGTAACATAATGTCTCAAAGGTGTGTGTGTTAGTGTGTGTGTGTGTGTGTGTGTGTGTGTGTGTGTGTGTGTGTGTGTGTGTGTGTGTGTGTGTGTGTGTGTGTGTGTGTGTGTGTGTGTGTGTGTGTGTGTGTGTGTGTTTATTTTAGTCAACTGAAGCCCAAAAAAGCATCAAACAGAACCTGAGTGTTCACACACTGTGACCTCTGGCTGTCCACCACCTGCCGCTCCACCTAAATTATTAAGCGGAGCGGGGGAGGGCAGGAGGTCTCCTGAGCACTCATTGATTAAACTGACTGCACTGGAAATGTGCAAAGCTCCATCAATGAAGTTTCACAACATATATCTCAATAAAAGTCATGCTTTCTTCCTTTTATTAAATTCTTTTGGGCAAACGGATTCCCAGGCGAACAGGGAAGGTCAAACCTGCTGTACTTCTCTACAGACAATGTCCAACACTGTAACCCATTTAACATGCTGTTTTTGGGAACAAAATAACTCGTGCTGCTGCACTAACTGATAACATAGTGTAGAGTCATAACAGTGTGTAACGTTCCCCAAAAAAACATTAATCTGAAGATGTCACGGACTTTCCATGCTAGGGTTTACGTCATCTAAAAACAATGGGTGGAAGATCATATCCTCTAAAGGAGGGATTTCTGTGTGCTCAAAACTCTTTTTTTAAGTTTGCTTTAGTTGATGAATTAATTGAGCTCTATATGACAGATATTGTGGAAAAGTGAGATGAAGTGAAGCTGGAGGAATAGATGGGAGAAAATGGAGCAGCAAAATTTTTTATTTCTGTTTCTTGCAGGAGACTTTAACGGTACCAAGCATTAAAGTCCTAGTGAAATGAAAATTCGGCCTCCAAAACACTCTGGCTATCGCTTCTAGGGACATTTTTTATGCCAACTGGTCCAAGGGTAAAATGTTAAAACACGGCAATCTGCGAGAAAATAGACGATAAACAGCGCTATTTCCTCTGCTGGGCGGAGCTTCTGACAATAATAGAGTGACATCACTGGTTGTGCACACGCCCAAGTTGTGTTTACATTATGGAGGATCAGAGTTTTGACCACGAAGAGGCTGAATTTAACGATATTTCATCATCATCGGGCATTTCAAGCCCAGTGATTGATGAAGAAGACACAGAATGGTCGTTCTGCCATCGGTGACCCCGTCTGGAACATGTTTGAGGAAGCAGAAGACGCTTCGTCCTCCATTCGTCCTCGTCTCCTCGCCTCAGCAGCCGCCAGTTTTCACCTTTGAGGCTTTGAGGCTCCTGACTTTTGGAAGAACGACCGGCTTCGTGGTTCCAGCATGTCGAAGCGCTTTTCCGACTGCGCGGAATCACCGAAGATGAGTCCAGGTATTACTTGATCCTCTACTAGCCGCCCGAGCTAGCGGCTAGCCGCGCGAGCTAATGGCTAGCCGCTCCCACCGCCCGTGCTCCTTTTCTCCTCTCTCGGGTCTCTTCCAGGCTCAATCTTTTGTCAAGGCTCATAAAACGCCGACTATAACTTCAAAACACTGTAAAAACTTGGATATTTAAGAGGAAACAAGCCGATATTAACACAACAGATGGAGATCTGCACAACTCGTGACGTCACGCTCACGAAGAAGGATTCCCCCGACTTCCTCGGCTGGAGATTCAAGATTCAAATAACTTTGTTATGCGACAACAGTGGTGGGGCAGAGTCGGAGGAACCTTATAAATAGTAGCCCAACTATCGTTTTTTGCAAAGTAGTGTTTTACATTTCACTAGGCCTTTAAACGTGTGTCATGTTCATACATGGATGTAGACCCAACAGCGGTGGTTTTCACTAAAGGGAGAGAAAAAACAAGTTGCTGTGGTTGGTGATGGGAATCCCCAAAACTACAACTATTTTTCCAATCTGAAGAGCAATCAGTGGTCATCAGGAACATGTTCATAAAGAATGCCGCAATCAGAGCAGACCCGGACACATTTTTTGTCGGACCGGAAATTGGTCTACATCTGCTCTGAGTGCAATACTGGCCATATCAAAAAATTTTGATATTTATGGGATGTCAACTGAATGGAATCCTCAAGAGTCCTCTCTTCTCTGTTTATGGCACACTGGCCCAGGACCAGGAGCGTGCAGGATTAACAAAGATTGTATGTCCTGTCTGGTCCAACAGAACCTGCTCTGTTTGCTATTTAACAGTCAAAACCACAGGTGATCATTGGTGAATCAACTCTGCGGTACAATAATCACTGGTGGTGTGTTTGCATTCAGAGCTGGAGGCTTTGGGCTGCTGTGTAGAACATACTACTTGGATCATTTGAGACCTACTATTCCGGAAACATCATGCCTTTACCCATAACTATACCTGTAGGACCACAGGACAAATCCTACACTCTTTTTCAGTAGCCATTAGAAAATTGTCAGAAAGCCAAATGTGTGATACAATTAGAAGCCACTCATGTTTTCTTATTGTTTGAATAATATTTCAGAGAAATGAAGAGGAGTGTGATAAGGGGGCAAAAGGTAAAGTCTAATTTATGTATAACTTTATGGAAAAAAACCAAAGTCTTATACTGAGCTCAGTTTTGATGTGGAATCAACAGCTCCTGTTTTGCTTTGCCCTTTCCTTTTGGTAACCAAAAATAAAAGCAAATAAGAGAAGTGATGTAAAATAAGATCAATGTGTTTCTTCAGCAACAACAGCTGGATTATTCTTTTGCTGGCAGCTATTTGAGGAATCATGAGGAAGTGAATGGATGAGGGGTGGAGGGCTGGGCAGCAGCTCTATAATCCCTCTGTGTGATGTGGATGGTGCTAATGATGGTTATTAACAACAGCTGTGAGTCCTCTTGCAAATACACACCAAGATAACGTAAGCCTGAACACACCAAATTCTGCTAGTCATCCTGTGTGTGTGTGTGTGTGTGTGTGTGTGTGTGTGTGTGTGTGTGTGTGTGTGTGTGTGTGTGTGTGTGTGTGTGTGTGTGTGTGTGTGTGTGTGTGTGTGTGTGTGTGTGTGTTTTCTGTTCATCAGCCAAGACCTACATTAGATCCTGGATAATACACACAAAAACTGCCCTTGAAGTAACAACCCAGCAGTGTTGCCACAGTTACTTTAAAAAAGTAATCCAATTACTGACTACTAGTTATTCCTTTAAAAAGTAACTTGGTTACTTAACTGATTACTTGTTTTCAAAAGTAATTACATTAGATGACATGTTACTTTTTAATTTATTTCAGTAGCTGCCGACACTACCCCATCATATGAACATAAAAATTACAACTGATTTTGCCAAAAACTGTGCTGATCCATGCCTTCTGCACCTGCTGATACATATTTAACCTTTGACCGTCCACGCGTTTATGATCACATTGTTACTATTACTAGTATTTAGAGATGCAGTTGTAGTCTCTTGTTGCACTATTTCTTTATTTATTTGCACTGCCTGCTCTATGCAACTTGATTTGCCCCTCTCCTGGACAAATAAAGTCTTTCTTTGATTGATTGATGATGTAAAAAGAGAGGGCTTATCGCAATGTGTTAGAATCTCACAAGACCACAGAAATGTGTTCATTTTAAGGGAAAGACAATTTTCATTTGTCATGATTCACAGTCATGACATATGAATTTGGACCCAGGAATGTGATTGACCATCACACCCAGTGGGGGGACCTTTTGCCACAGCAGATCCTCCCCCACTTTCTGCTCACAAGATGCTTCCCCCATGCACTCAGCCAGTCACTGATTGGTGGAAGCTCTCAGGATTCGACACCTTCGAATCCACAATCTTTTAACAAAAACCTGCAAAAGCAGTCTTGCAGAGAGTCTTGCAGCGATTCTTCCCTGAGTAGGTTGGTTGCTGGAGGCAGCTCACCCAGTGTTAGCATACAGCTAACACCAGAAGCCTGCAACCAGGGCCTTCACTCCTCAACTCCTCTGCTGACCCGACCACGAGGGTCAGACCTTCCCCTGGACCAAGAGACCAGCACCCAGAGTCTGATCTCCCATCAACCAAGGAAAATCAGCTGGTTTCTCCAGGACGGACCAGGGAAACGACGCCTCACAGACCTTCTTTGTGTTTTTCCTGAACAAGCAGGAAAACCATCACAGACCTGAGCGACCAGCTCCTCAGTCTGGACAAAAGGAACAACCAGGAGCTGCAAAGAAGGACTCCTGAAACATCAACTTCATCTTCTTCTCCTCAGCCTGCAGAACCAGCAACCACAGTTAGCAGGAGGTGCTAACTACAGGAGAAGACACCAGCTTCCCTCCAGCAGGACAACAACTGAACTCCTTCAAGGAAGTGGTAACAACAACTGGGCTTTACCTGAGATTAGTTAAACCTGATGCTATGATAGAACTGTTTAACTTTATGAAGATGTGTTGATTCTGTTACAGTGATTGAGTTCTATAGAGAATGATATTAGGAGCAGTTATCAACCTGTAAACCAACGTTAGCTCTGCCACAGACACAGGGTCTGCATGCTAATCTCTGCTTTACTAACTTGCAATTAACTCACAATCCTACACATATCACATCAAAGACAACATCACACAGTAACTGAACACCATCTGACGGCTCCTGACGTTTACAAAGCAAGCCTCATTCACATAAACTCATTCCAGAAATGGTCTTTTAGCACAGACACTCAGGAAGCATAAACTAAAGACTAGCTTCCATGTTCCATTGTTCTCCCAGCACATGGTGGAGACCCAGGACAGACTTCCTGCTCTCTGATAACCTCCATCTGAATGGAGTTTCTTGTGATCTGCCATCTTGTTTTGTAGTTCCATCACACGTCTCACAGACAGACTCCCTCCACCTCTCTCTCTCTCTCTCTTTCTCTCTCCACACACCTACACACACCAAGCTGTATATAGGTAGCTAGAATCTGTGTTTTATTTGTTTTCATTGTAAATAAATATAATTTTGGGAATCATTGACCTCTTCTGTGTCAAGAACTCCAAAATCCTTCAATCTTTACTGTTAATTCTGGTAATTGTAATTAATTTAACTATTAATTCAAATTCCTGATTAACTGTTTAGTATATGTTATGAGACTGATATAACTGAATTGGCTATCATTTCCTGTTTAGACATGTGGAGCTCCGAGGTATCTGATACAGATCAAATTAAATTTTCAATAACATTATCAATAACTATCTTCAATAATTATTAATCATTATCAATAGCCAAACACAACATAAAGGGTTCCTAGTGATCCTTATGAGGTAAGAAATCCCTACAAATGTTAAAGTTTATTGATGACAATGGTTGGTTCCGATTCTTTTCTGTTACCTGAATGCACCATTAGAGCAGCTGGCCTGTGATTGGCTGAGAGTGGAGAAGGGGGCAGGCCAGGTGAGTGTGCAGTGTCTGCATGTATGCTCTGGTGGGTCTGTGTCAGTTTGGAGGAGAACAGAGGAGCAGCTGTGTCTGTTTAATAATTAAGCAGCATTGCAGACATGAAACTCATCTTATTAATTGTGCCTGCCTCTTTAAGAGGCATCGCACAATTATTACTATCCCAGAAAGGTGCAGTTTTTTAAAAATAATCCTATTCTACCTCTGCTGCAAAACTTCGGCGACTAACTAGTCCGGCACCATTTGGAGTACTTGCACAAAAATCATATCGCTGCGTGCGGAATTATCGGGAATGGTGTATTCAGATAATGGATATTGACCCCCCCCAGGGATGGAAATATGGGAGATGATCCATGTGTGTGTGTGTGTGTGTGTGTGTGTGTGTGTGTGTGTGTGTGTGTGTGTGTGTGTTCTATATATAAGTATGAGTGTCCGTTGTCTTGCATGAATAAGTGTGAGTGTGTGTGTGTGTGTGTGTGTGGGGGGGGGGGGGGGGTGATCTCACAGAAATTAAAAGAGAGAAAAATGAGTCCTTCACACTCCTGGTCTCCCTAAGCATTGCAAAAAAGTAAATCCTCATGAACTAGAAATCCAAAAGTAATCTGAACATAAAGCTATTTAAAAACGTACTTCTAGACCTCATCACATTGGAGAGAACGTCTGCTTGTAGAAAAAATCATCTGGCACAATTTGAGTTGAAATGGTCCCCAATAATTAAATACACCATGTAGCCCTATGTATAAGTATGGGTGTCGTCTTGCATGAGTATTTGAGGGTGTGGAGAAGGCCGGTGTTCCCTAGCCGCTGGCTTCCAGCCGGGCTCGTGCTGTGCCATGCTGATAGAGAGAGAGAGAGAGAGAGAAAGAGAGAAAGAGAGAGAGAGAGTGGGGGACAACATGCAATACCCTTGTTAATGCTACGTATATTATTTACAGTTATCACACTGATCCAAATATTTTCCAACTGTTATAAAATTTAACCAGCTTGAGCCACTCTAACTAGACAGTAACATGATTTTCTAGATTTCTAAGCCCGACAAACCACCCCCGAGAGCCACGCCCTAACCCGGAAGGCACCAGACGGAGAGTGCAGAGAAGACGCCTCGCAGACAAGAGTAGCCCACAAGAGAAGGATAAAGGGCGCAGAGCCCCAGGCCCAACCCAAGCCGCCAAGCCAGGACCAGCCAGAGCAGGACCCCCAGGCCTGGCTGGAGGACAGCCACCATCCAACCTCCATGAGCCCCAATACCGGCCCGGAATAGGGGGGCCAACACCCACCCCGACAAGTCACCACAAAAGGACCTGGGCAGGGCCCCACCCAATAGCCGAAGAGCAGAGTCTAAGACCCGCATGGCTCAGCACGAGCCCAGCTGGAAGCCAGCAGTTAGGGAACACCGGCCTTCTCCACACCCTCAAATACTCATGCAAGACGACACCCATACTTATACATAGGGCTACATGGTGTATTTAATTATTGGGGACCATTTCAACTCAAATTGTGCCAGATGATTTTTTCTACAAGCAGACGTTCTCTCCAATGTGATGAGGTCTAGAAGTACGTTTTTAAATAGCTTTATGTTCAGATTACTTTTGGATTTCTAGTTCATGAGGATTTACTTTTTTGCAATGCTTAGGGAGACCAGGAGTGTGAAGGACTCATTTTTCTCTCTTTTAATTTCTGTGAGATCACCTAACAGGCAAAGTGCAGCTGAGACTGGAATGGGGGGGGGTCCAGGTATAACGATAAGTCTTCACAGATCTTTTGCCAGAATGCTTGGACTGGTGTACACATACAAAGTGCATGTAGGTAGGTATCAGGGAGATCACAGTGTAGACAGGTATCAGGGAGATCACAGTGTAGATAGGTATCAAGGAGATCACAGTGTAGATAGGTATCAGGGAGATCACAGTGTAGACAGGTATCAGGGAGATCACAGTGTAGACAGGTATCAGGGAGATCACAGTGTAGACAGGTATCAAGGAGATCACAGTGTAGACAGGTATCAGGGAGATCACAGTGTAGACAGGTATCAGGGAGATCACAGTGTAGACAGGTATCAGGGAGATCACAGTGTAGACAGGTATCAGGGAGATCAGCTGTGCAGTTTGAACATATGTTAGTGGAAGTGAGACCCATCTTACACTTTGTCCTGTGTAGGGAATTCTGTGAAGGACCTTGTATTGTACGTGTCACGGGTATCAGACAGGACCCAATTGCAGGACTCCGAGGCAGGCTGAGTTCAATCAAGACTTTATTTACACAGGGACATTACAGACTGACGAGAGATGTAGGTTGCCATTGCTGGCGCACAGCGACCTTGACTCCGGACAGTGAAACAGGACAGACCAGACATTGATGACTAACAGACCAACAGAGAACACACACACAGACAGGACATATATAGCCGGCATGGTAATGACAGAAACTGGCTAGAGGTATGGAACTGGACCGCCCAGACATGTGGCCCGCCCACTCTTAAAGGGAGATCCTCAGCCTAACCCTTGACAGTATGAGATTTAAATTGGTGTTTTTGCTCATTTTGACTATATTTCTACAGATTAGTGACCAAAGCGTTGGGTCTGTGTTAATGTTTAGATCTTCTTCACATTTGGAGCTTGAAGGGATATTGTGGTATTTGAACATGACAGGATTGAAAGGATTTTAGAAAGTGGTTTTGGTGCTGAGATCTTCAGGAAGTTTGTCACTGTCTGAGGTCAGTTTAGGTTCATCTCTTCTAGTTTGAACGTTGTTTGTATTATGTGTTTGCTTTAAAGCCTGGCCGTCGCCATGTTGGGTTGCACTTGTTTACGCCACGCTCGAATCACTCACTGCGCATGCTCCACCCCTCACAGTAAGAGTAAAGATTCCTATTCCCTTTTTGATTTTGCTTAATGATTAGTTTCTTTATCGATTCTCATTTGGAAACGAGACCTGCAGTATCATCAGCAGAGGACGCCTTAATGTTGCTGTTGGGTTGAAATTCGCTCCAGACATGATCAAAACGCATCATTCTGTTTTGTGTGCAAATGTTTCAGTATATTGGTCTTATTTCCTCCCTTTGATGAAATATCCACTTTTAAAATATTGCAAGTTGCCCTGTTGTTGTGCTTTCCCCTAAAATGTAAACAAACTTTTGTTTGGTTTGAGACACTAAATGACCTGTAGATGTGCGTGAATGTCCAACTTTCAATCTGTCCACATGTTTTGAAGATGAGATTGACTCACACTCCACATGCATTTGGACTGTTCAGGTGAGGAAGATGTATGGATGGATGAAAGGGTGAATGACAGATTCAATCATGACCTCTCATTCATCATCAGCACCAGGGTAGGGTAGTAACGGATTACATGTAATGGCATGTAATGTAAACAAACTTTTACATTACATGTCACAGGTATATTGGATAAAAACTGTGATTACTGAGCGGGATTACAATAGAAAATCAAATGGAATAACCTAGAACTGCAGCTGTCACATGCGCTGCCCACGGGCATTGCGACACTTCCTGACGCTTTCAGGCTGGCTGGCACTGACGCGTTGCCATGGATACTGCAGCCAGCTGCTCCCATCACTATGTTTAAAAGTTGGAGAAGTCTCTTAACCTCTCTGTACAATGCTAATGAGGCCTCCCAGTCGTGAAAGTGCTGTGAACGTCCAGGAACTCGACGTCTCACCTGAAGAAACATCTGGTAGAATAAAACCTGCTCACTTTCCCTGAAACACACCTGGAGTCTGTCAACTAGTTTCATTAGCTCATAACCTGTCAGTAACCTGCCAATACCAGTACTGGTAGGAAGACATTCTCAATATGTTTAGAGGACCTCATGTTTTACGTATTAATTGGGGCGACACGTGCCATAACTTTTCTTTTTTTTTAAAGTCTGCTCGTTGACTGAGTAACGGGTTGTTAGGTTATTATCAATCAGTGATCCATGCTGCCAGGTACAGCCGCTCATCAAACATTCATATTTAGTCCGGAAAAAAAACAACATTAAAACCAACTAGGAAACAGGACAGGGAGAGAAATAGAGAGAGCAAGAGAGAGTGTGTTTTGGAAAAAATGTTCTTGAATAGAAATTGAAAGCTTTATTTGTATTGTGGTTTTGATTCTTCAAAAAAAAAAAAAAAATCAGTGTTAGACACCTGATTGGTTACTGAGTTTTGATAGTTCAAAACTTGTTAAGTGCAATTTGTGTCTGCTGTGTATAAGATGTGTCAATACACTGAGCAGACGACACTTTCTATTCTTTCTTGTCTTTATTTTTTAAGTTTGCTGGTGAAGTAATCCAAAAGTAACTAAATACTTTTAGTATGGTACATTGGTACATTACTTTTTTATTTTAGTACTTAGAGTAAGTTACTGATTAAATTTTTTGACAAGTAACTTGTAATTGTAATTGTAACAGATTACAGTTTTCAAGTAACCTTCCCAACCCTTTCAAAGTCCAGAAGGTTTTTGAATTTTTTTTTCTGTTGCTATTCTTCCAAATCAATGTCTGATTAAGCTGCTGTACAGATAAACCTGTGGTGAACGTGGGACACGACCACAACGTGTTTAAAGTGACACAGGCAGAGAAATTGTGTTTTTATATGGCACAAGTATACGCTAACAGTTGTATGAAGACAATTTTTTATTTTGTTTTCAGTTGTTTTTAGGCATTAATTTCATTTTTTGCCAGCGATTGAACGGTCGCAACACGCCACGGTTTTTTTTAAATACTAGCATTTCAAATTTTTGGCACTTTGATTATATGATATTTTATTTATCATGGGTTTTTTTTTTATTTAGTGGCTTTGGAAAAAAATCTACAAAAATAATTTATTTGAAAATCTGTGTCTTTCCCCTATCATTTGATGAACTGATTTGTTTTGGGTGGGAAAAAAAAACAAAAACCACTTTTCTGTTTAAAAGATTATAATCCAATGGCACAAAAATTGAAACTTTTGTTATTATAAGATGGATTTTAGTTTCAATTCAGAAGTTAAACCAGCAAGCCTATATGTTTTCTCCTAAAACTAACTGTAAACTTCTCTGCCATTTTCAGGTGATTGAAGTGCAAAAACAAGGAGTTTAAAGATACAGCGTCTTCTGCTTTGGACAGATTGTAGCAGTGAGAAGAAGGTTGTAGCTCCCTGAATGTTGAAATGCTTGAAGCTGACTAATGCAGTGTCATGTGCTCACGGCTGATGTTTAATGTGTTTAAGATGTGTTATTTTGACTGTACAGTACTATATTCTCTCAGCCAGCTTCAGTAGAGCGAAACTCATTTCATAAAACCTGAGAGTTGAACCTCATCAGAGAAAATCCTGACTTTTCAACTGCTTTGAGTTGTCATTTCATTAATTGTACTAAACCAATAAAAACATTAAGAACACCAATTTTAGTAATTGCTAAATAGAATTCAACATATCCAAGTATATTGGTATTTTTAAATAGAACCAGCAAAAACACCTGTATCACCATAAAACTGATGACTCGTCAGTGCAGCCACTCTTTTCCCTGGTTTCCATTAAGAAATAAGCAGCAGTTGTTGAACAGTCAGGGGCCGGTTTCATTCTTTAATCATGTTGAGGATGTAGCCTCACTACTGTATGAGCTCTGAAACTCTTTAGCATGTTGCACGTCCTGGACTTAGGCACCTGATTGGACAAATGCCTCATACCGAGGGTTGTCAGTTCAGGTGCAAATTTTCTCTTTTATTAGTAAAACAGTTCAGCAAAATGTTTTTCTGAAAAGGTTCAGATGAGAAATAACCTGTGGAGCTGAAAATTCCAAATGTCATTTCACACCCTCTGACTGAATCACCGAAACATTGCAAGAAGGTGATGAGGGGGCGTGGCCTGAAACATTGAAATGAAACATCCTCACGAAAACAGAATTTTTCGGCTGCTGGCTAAATTCGGCGAGCAACTTGGTTCTTCTTCATTTTGGACTATGACGAGAGGACAACTTGGGATTCTATTTTGGCAAATGGAGCTTGAACTAAATACTTGTTAGCATTTTACATTACCAGTTACTGTTATGGTCTTCCATTTTCCATCAGAACAAACTACAAGTAAAAGTAAACAGGTTGCAGAAGTCACCATTGCAGCAAATATCTGAAACAGAATTTTATCGCAGGTTGTTTTTGGTCAAAAGACCATAACAACAACTGTCCTTGAAGTGGTTTCACAGCGCGATGTAGGACCACCGAAGTCGAGCCACGACAGAAGATTTCACCATGAAATCTTATCTTATCTTATCGTATCATATCTTTCATCTGCATTGGCCCAAAATCACACCGTGTGTAGTGGCCTTAGCAGTGGAGAGCGATGAAGACCTGAGCAGAGCAGAGGTGCCACAGCAGGACTTCCTGACAGTCTTCGGGGAGAAAGCACAGCTGCTGGAACAGCCAGAGGTCAAAGGAAGAGCATGAGGAAGATAGTGAAGAATGGCTTCATCACACAAACAATAAAACACTCCACAAACCCACTGAGATGGAAAAATGAGATGTATCCTAGTGTGAACCAACGTCATCATAAAAGAGCAGCAGGAAGAGCAGGAGAGAACATTACAAAAAGCTAAAAAAAACTGGGGTCAATGTCATCACACACACACACACACACACACACACACACACACACACACACACACACACACACACGTATGTATCGGGCTTTGAGGACACAGACAGGAAGCTGAGCGTGCAAAACCGGCCATTTTGTGTAAAATATACTGAGAATTAAAGTGGAGAGTTTAATGCCTGTGAAACATTCTCGTGTCATTGTGACCTGTTACTGTCAGCTACATCAGCAGCCTCTTTATCTCCTGCATTTCATTCTCTTATCATTTAAAGCCAGGTTTCCATCAGAAGGATTCAAGCAATGTGCCCCTTGTTGGGGTGAAAAGTGACATCGTGATGTCCTCTGATGAGATTGCGTTCGATTGCAGCCTTCCTTTGATGGATGATCGGTCCCGATAGAAACCATGGCTGGGTATAAGTGGGGCTGTCTGAGATTGGTTCCTCTCCTATCTCTTAAACCAGATCAACTCTGTGCCTCCTGGTGTTGATTAATCTGAAACAGCTTTGTTTGACTTGAGCAGGTTTCCTTGTTGGCTCCTCACCTTTTTTCTTTCCACACTTTCCACCTACATCAGAGCTGATCAGTTACAGAATCTATTGGGAAAGGATTTTAGGAGAATAGTGATGACACATCCCCAACATTTCTGCTAGTATTGGAGTCTTTCCACTGATATGGAATAGCATATTCACAGTAAACAAAAAACACCTTTAGTTTTGTACTGTATGTTTGGACAAAGAGAAAGACTGATTTCTGGATTTGTATCATTTTTGACGGAATATCCATGAAAATACAGATAAACACTGCCACTTGGTCTCAAGATGAATGGAGGCTCTTTGCCCATCAGCTATAGCAGCCAATCAGCTAACAATATCGACCATTAAGAGTAATGGTTGACAAGATATTTTAAAGCCATTACTATGGAAATATTATTATTATGTGCTATTGAAAAATTCCATTAGCAGACCTTTTTTCCCTTTCCTTCAGCGCAGCTGCATCAGGATGATGAGAGCAAGAAAGCTATCGCACCCACAGGTGTGGGAACTGCAAATGGCTTCTCACCCCTGTCTTTAAGACCTCTCCGTCCTGGGGAAACCAGCATCCTCACCCCCGCCTCCCCGCGTCCCTTAAAACGTTAGCTCGGTGGCCAGAGCACATTGATCAATTGACTTGTGATGTCTGCCTTGCGTGTGTGTGTGTGTGTGTGTGTGTGTGTGTGTGTGTGTGTGTGTGTGTGTGTGTGTGTGTGTGTGTGTGTGTGTGTGTGTGTGTGTGTGTCTGCTGAAGTTTCAATATATATCCTTGACTAAAGAACTCTGTTTACCATCTTTATTCCAACACCATGCAGTATACAGGATATGAGGATATTCCTAAAGTATTGTCTTTCTGTGTTCAACAATTGTAAATTACTGTAAATTTTCCTCACTAGATTAGCATTGTGTAAAAACTTTCCTCATGAGTAAAATGAGTCCAGGACATTAAACCCTGACAGCTTCTTCCTCTCGTCTTTTCTTTTCTCCCTTTTTTCACAAGTGTTACATCTAGTTTCAACACCTTTTGTTTCTCATGTTCATACTGATACAAACTGGCCACAATCATGTTGACAACAACCAGAGATGACCTGTTTCAACCTGCCACACTGCCTGGTGCAGTCCAAATGTATTTTTATGACATTATCAGCGTTTGTAATGAAGCTTTGCTCCAGTATCCAAAGATCTGAAACATCACATGAACATGAAACACAGCCAAGTGACCTCGACCTTGAATCTCGGACTCAGCTCCATCGATAGCCATAAACCTTTTTTTACAACCTCCAGTTATGTTGCAGTTGAACTTTGTGTCACAGTGACTGCAGGCAATACTTTAGACAACACAAATCTTAGCTGGAGTGGATTTTAAACAAGCAGCACGGGAAGATTTGATATCCGATCAGGTGAGATTGTTTGTGTAGCAGCAGGACAGTGTAACAGGTGAATGAGGAACCGTAGACACATGCTGATGCAGCAGATACACTGCAGCCATGCTGGAACCAGAGACACACTAACCATCTCACGTTAGTCTCATGGTGACATCAGAAGGAAGTGGGTGGAGAAAAGCAGCTTCGGCAGCCTGCACTCTAAGTGGGAGTTTGATTTACTCACAGCCACGTCATCATTTTAAAAGGTTGGCCATTCATTTGCTGTACACTTTTAACCAGCCTGCCGTACTTCTCCTGCATTGAAGAGGTCCAGGCAACACATGCTCACAACTTCTTTTTCTATAGTTTTAACTGCAGTTTTCTCTGGACTCAAGATTCGGATTGTCATTTCTGGCCTCCAAGTTTTGAACACTGACAACATAAAGAGGCACGTTCAAGCTTCCGCCCTAAGATTCTTGGTAGAAACACAATATGCATCGAGTCTAAATATGCACATGGTTGCTCTCTTGTGCTCAGCTTCCCGCTGTGTCTGCGGGAAGCCATCCTAAGTCCAAACTGCATTTCCTTTAATCCCAATAAGCAATTTGTCATTTCTAGGAACTCATTTGTTCTGCTGGGAAACAAAACAAAGCAGTAGCTTAACATAAGCAGCGGGCCGACTGCAGAGGAGCAGCGTTAGCGAGGACAGACAGCGAAGCATCACACTGACGTCACGCTGGTGCTGCAGAGGTTTTATCTGAGGGTGTTAGTGTTTCAGCCTCACAAGACGGACATACATCACTGATTTGTAGTAACGCCTGATGGACAGCATCAGTGCACAACCAGCACACAAACCTGCACACACACTGCTAATGCTAATGATAATGTAACTGCGACGTAAGAAATTAACACACAATTCAGTTCTTAAAAATAAAATCTAAAGTAGCTGAATACAATTAACACCAACTGTGAATTATTGTGCAACATTCTTCTGTTTGTTTATTCCTCCGACCTTTCCCTGATGTCTTTTTGTCCCACTGAGGACGGGCGAGATACTATAGTCCATCCATCCATCCTCCACACCACTGGTTCCTGTTCAGGGTCACGGTGCACCAGAGCTGATCCCATAAGACTATGGGCGAAGGCAGGATCCACCCTGGACATACTCACATCCACCTGGGGCAGTTGTTTTTTACCATGTTGGATTTTTTTCATCAGTATGGTTCAGTGACTATGTCAAACATCTTAAAAAAAACAACAAACCCAAACAACCCAAAAACAAGAAGAAAAAAACATTATTTGAAGAGTTTGAAGTTTCCATTTCTTTAATTCATCTCCATGCATTGATACAACCACTTACTATAACATCAGTCTCCAAACATGCATCAGACCTGAAACAATTACAGCTTCTTTCTTGATTTGGATCGTTAATCAGCAGCAGTGAGGAGGGGGGAGGTGAAGAGGAGAAAGAGAGATGAGTGAAGCAGGAGAGGAGGTCAAATTCAATCAAATGAACTTGTGGAAGAAAGACGAGCTCAGTGAAACATGGACACCAGAGCAGAATCACATAATTAAGGATTTAATGGACTCGGTAATCACTGAAGTACCGTCTGTCTGGTGGGTGTGACCACAACATTATTGAAAGAAGCATTAATAACTTTATCTCACATGGAGAGGGAGAGTAACAGATACAGGAACTAACATCCATATAAAACTGAAGCCTGATGTACAGTTCATTCAGTAACTTTAGTATTTTATTGTTGCTGTATGATATTTAACATCTTCAAATACTTTGATTTTCCTATTTTGTGGACTCATAAATGTCAGGACAAGCATGAAAATATCATACTATATAAGATTATACATAATCCATAGAAACCCACCAAAGCTTTACAGCTTTACTTGGAACTTGACAACAAAAACATGCTTCAAAAAAGTTGAAATAAGAGTAAATTCACCAAAATGGTGTATCTGGAGTATCTGGAGACTCAAGAGATTGTTTTACAAATCCAGGAAGGAGTAGTACTTTGGGCTGCATTACCAACTGAATTACAAACAGACCACTTCTATCTTCCGTCTGTCCATCCATCCACCCATCCCTCCATCCATCCATCCATCCATCCATCCATCCATCCATCCATCCATCCCAGAACAAACTTAATTTAGTAATTATGTTATTGAAAATCTAATCTGACCTGTATCAGAACCTCGGAGCTCCACCTGTCGTAACAGGAAATGATAGCCAATTCAGTTCTATCAGTCTCATAAGATAAACAGTTAATCAGGAATTTTAATTAATAGTTAAATTAATTACAATTACCAGAATTAACAGTAAAGATTGAAGGATTTTGGAGTTCTTGACACAGAAGACGTCGACATTTCATTCACCTTTGTGCTCATTAATAAAACACAAGTATGATTCCAAAAATGTTATTTATTTACAATGAAAACAAATAAACACAGATTCTAACTACCTATATACAGCTTGGTGTGTGTAGGTGTGTGTGTGTGTGTGTGTGTGTGTGTGTGTGTGTGTGTGTGTGTGTGTGTGTGTGTGTGTGTGTGTGTGTGTGTGTGGAGAGAGAGAGAAAGAGAGAGTGAGAGGTCGATGGAGTGTGTGTGTGAGACGTGTGATGGAACTACAAAACAAGATGGCGGATCACAAGAAACTACATACAAATGTGTGTCTGATCTAGAAAGAGAATCTCTTCAGACCCGCATCCGAATTTAACCGGAACCATGGAATTGATCAGCTGGTCTCTCAATGCCATCGACCAAATTTTTACGACACGACGATCGGGCAAAGGAGAGCCCGCATGTCCCGATGGGACGTTTGCAGCCGGATACATGCTGGATTCCTGGGGTTCCTGGAGGCAACTGTGTTTGGCCATTCTTTCCATAGAGGATGTGGAAGACCTCTACATATTGGGATTAACGATAGCAGGGATGCTGCTGATTGGAGCTGGCAGTTTTCTGATCTATCGCAAAGTGGAGAAGACGAGGGCAGCCGCATTGGGAAGGGTGCCTATCGTCACTGAAGGACTGTGCCGAGCTTTGAAGGCTCAGACTCATGCGATAAACGAACTTAAGAGTACGACTCTTGAACGTTTACGCGAAATTGGATCGATCTGGGAGGATATTCGAACTCGGTTGGGAAGCTAAATCTTGCCACAAGTGGAGCAGCATTGGAGACCAGAGACCCTCAAGGTGGACAGATAAAGCTGAAGTACCTGAACGAAAACAATCCTAATCTACATTTGGACTCCCAAGACAACCAGTCGCCAAGGCTGTGTTTTGTCTTCACCTCTCCTGGATGTGTGTGTGGAAAGAAGCCCTGCCCCCCTCCCGCCCCTGGCCTTCCTAACCTCCTCCCACCCTCCCTCCCCAGACATTTTTGCCTCTGGAATTTTACCAGGACCTTCACCACATTTGCCATGCCCCTCCCCCCAACAACCAGCAGAGGCCGCTGGAGAAGGCGGCTGCGTGCCTGGAAAAACCTTCTCCTAGTGGCGGGCTGCAAAACCACCCTTCACGTATCCCAAATGCTGTCTGGAGAAATGTTGTAATCTGTCTGTGTTGATGCTAAATGTGCCTGAGGTGGGTTTTTTCCCCCAATTACAGACTGCACTCCTCAGAACACAGTCTTTAATCTGCCTTTTTTTCCCTCCTCTCCTCACCTCATGTGTCCTTCTTTCCCCAAAACTTTCTATGTGAATGTCATTTCGTTGTACCTGTACCTGTACCTGTACAATGACAATAAATGATTCAAATCAAATTCAAATCAAATTCAAATCAAATCAAATCAAATCAAATGGAGGTTATCAGAGAGCAGGAAGTCTGTCCTGGGTCTCCACCATGTGCTGGAGAACAATGGAACAACACAGCGAGTGTTTAGCGTCTGCTTCTGGCGTGTCTCTGCTAAAGGACCATTTCTAGTGAGTTTATGTGAATGCCTCTACCCAGAAAAATGGGGGCCATCTCCTTTCATGACCACGAGGAGCAGTTTGGCTCTTTGCTTTTTATATTTCACTTGCACTTGAGCTGCTCCCACAACTTTCACTAGGTCAACTTTCGGAGGGGTAGCGGAAAAAAGACTGCTTTTGGAGAGGTTGTTTCTGGAAAATGACAAATTCTTGCGGTGGAAACTTGAAGCGCAACGGACGATACCTGTCCATTCCTGCAGTTTTTTTCCGGTGGAAACGGGACTCTAAGCTTTTCCACCAAAAAGAACGAGCTACTAGTTCAGGGCTAGTTCTTAAATGAGCACCGCCAAAGAACCGGTTCTTTTTCTATTGTCAATGCAGCCAAGTGAGAGTCACATCATTGCATCACTCAAAAACATCACACCTCACTGATTTCACCAACGTCACACTCATAGAAGAACCAGGAGATGGACTGTATTTATCGGTTTGGTCCGAGATGAAGACCAAAGAGTGAGAAAACATTGCGTCTCCTCTATAGTGTTTTTTTTTTTACATCCGATTTGCTTTTGTCCAGAGCCCTTGAGTAGCCATTGAAAAAAAAAGATCAAAAAGTAACGTGCAAATGAGCTTGGGTTTTATTTTTCAGCATTGGGCATTACATAGTGATATTCTGCTCCTTTCATTTTAATTCTGGATGTGTCTGAATCAAATGCTTCAACATCAGGAGGAATGGAGGTGTAGAATGATAGAATGCAGCTTGACAGCTGTTTCCATGGCAACCTACCTAAACACACGCTGATAAAGTTCTCTTTCACATGAGGCCATTAAAAGGCTCATTTTATGCCCCCCCAAAAAACCAAGCTTTCATTTACAGTAGTATGGAGTTTGTTTTTTAGTTGCTGATAACCAAGTATGGCTTCATTATTATACTGTACTTCTGTGGGCTAGAAAATAATATTGGAGCATCTCGTAGCTGAGGAATGCAGCCTCATGCAGACCTCAGCCTGCGGTCAAAACGCCATGCAAGACATGAAAGTGAAGTGAGTTACAATGATGTTACCACGAAAATCGTTGAAAAAAACACTGCTTCTAAATTATATATCTGACACAGCTGACAGGGCAGGGCAGGACCTCTGCGGCTTTGCAGCATCGAGAGCCTAGGCTCCGCAATTGCGGAATAAATTATCTCTTTCCCACACGTTATTATTTTTTTTTTCTCGATAACCACTGTGGGGCTCCGCGTGTTCACTATAGATTTCAAAAAGCTGGTTCAACCTCACTTCTTCCTTGTAGGGAGCGATAACTCCGCCCCCAGCTGATGACTTAGCTAGCAACCATGCGGGGCTGGCATAGCATCTGTTTAGCCCTTGATAGGCCGGCAGGCTTTGGCAGTGGAAAGACAAGAGATTGGTGCTAAATCTGGCCCTGGCTCCAAGCTAGAACCTGCTTTTTTCTGGTGGACAAGCCCCCATAATGAGCATTGAACTGCTGAGGTTCAAGTCAAACTGTGGTGCTCACATGTTACTTTCTCTGTTTGATTCATTCAAACATGATGAAAGGTGTTTTTTACACTCCACTGCACTGAACAAGCTCCCATGAGGAGCAAAACACTCCTGCAGAACTCAATATATCATCTGATGTTACAAGAAATGAGATTGACGAACTAAAGGAGCAGCAGAAGCAGCAATAAAGGAGTTGAGAAACCCTGCTGACCTGGATTCAGGTGTGAATGAGCTGAACTCACATATAGAGAGGAGGCATCAGAGAGTAGCAGAGACAGACAGCCTGCAACTCAAACCTAAGAAAAACAAGTTCAACGACTGTAAAACTTAACTGTGGTACTCATCTAATGAAAGTAATCTGCTACTAGTCAGCTACTGCAAAAAACAGTATTGTTCCAGTAACATCTAACTCCAACAGGAGGTCAAACATACTGTGTGTGTTTTGAACTGTGATTTCTAAGAAGCTGGGCAATCCTGCAGGACTTTGAATTCATTCTTTAAATGTCACCATCACTTGTGTTTTTCTGAGCTTCTGCTCAGACTCTCATGTCTCGTGTCCATAGATGTTTCTCCTGATTTATAAATCGAGTAAATCAGTAGATTAGTAGTCAGTAGTTTTGTTTATTATCAATTGTAAAAAAAGGAAACCGACGTCCCAGTTACCCAAGTCTTTTCACAAGTTGACTGTGCGTCAGGGAGTTAACCATTTCATTTAGTTTTTCAAATAGAGTTCAAGACGACTCCCCAACATTTTAGTTTCAAATACCAACAAAATCCATGTTTTTCTTGTGCTGTGATCAATATTACAATGAGGGTAAAATAAAATTGGTGTTCATCCACATCAAACCAGCAGCTGAAGCGCTGAAGTTCTTGAGTAAGATACAGACATAATTTAGAAATATGTTGATTCATGATGAAGAAGAAGAAGAATCATACTTTATTAATCCCTTAATACTAAAATGTCTAGCAGCCACAAGAGCAGCGCTCGGGGGGCCAAGGGTCCTACTCAGGGAGCCAAGCTGCATGTTTTGTTGCAGTATGTGAGGAAATCCAAGTACCAGGAGGAAACAGACACAGTGAGAACATGCAAAGTCCACACAGAAAGGCCCCAGGTGATATTTCAACCCATGACCATCTCACAGTGAGGAGAGAGTGCTCACCACTGCTCCACAGTGAAGTGCTCAACCTTTCTCACACACTCTCGATCAAAGCTTGTGCAGGAAGCAAGAGGTTGATCAGCAAAGCAAACAGTGGAGCGGCTCCATCAGACCTGACACAGCCAGATAATCGAGTGTGTAAAATCACACATTCAATCACACAGTGAAATTACCTCAAGTTTACCTCACGAGATTTGCACATCTTCTCCTGTCTCTCCAACAACTCACACAAAAAAACATCGTCTCTTTTCACTGCTCTACACTACATGTCAGAAGAGTGTGCACAGCAAAAGAAGTAAATGAAAATATGTGTTCTACACATAAACAGTATGACTCTAATGTGACATCCAAATCTCCACCTGGGATCATACATGCATGCTCTGTCCCCTGATGCATCAGTACTGGAGAGTAATTCCTGACAGTACACCTGTTATATAATCTGACAGATCCAAACCTGAAGGTCTGTTGTTATGAAACCTGCAAGGATGAACACACTTTCTTCTCTCAAAGCAGGTAAAGGAGTCTATCAACACACTGCAGAACCAGGAGGCTCCAGGATTCTTTCCGTCATTCATCCTGCATCAGACACAGTTCACCATCGTGGATTTCTGTGTCCAGCTGTGTCCAGCTGTGTGGAGTGATTCACTATAGATAACACATTGTGTTTTTAGTCTTCTGGAAATAAAAGTTTCCAAGTATAAAACTTGTTTTTGCTTACTGCTTTTACTGATTCAAATGTGCACTATAGTAGTTTTGCAAACTTTTCTGCTGTAAGCTTTGTGTTCTTAAGAAGACGTGCTCGGTGCTTCAAGGAACTGAAATAATAAGCTTTAATTTATTTAACCGTTCACAGCCAAAAACCTCTGGAGATTAAACTTCTAACAGCAATGAATCAATGAGCACAGAGCAAACAGACGATAACAGTGTTTTAGCCCAAACTAACCTCTGTTCAGACTAATTCAGTCACTTTCATAATGCTGGTCTGGGATCATCTCACTCTGGGCTTCCTGCTGCGGTTTGGTGCAGTCAAGGTAAGTTTATTTCACAAATACAAAATCTGGTTTCCTAAATGTTTAGTATTTTTGTGCTCTGTGTGTAGTCATGTCTCCTCATTCAAGATCAGCCTCATCCAATCTGGATAATTCAATTACACTGTCAAATAAAGTAAAACCCCATTATCACCAATCAAACTGCAGAACAGATGAGACGAAAACAACAGGAAATAGGAAAAGAAAAGGAGACACCATGAGGAACATGGCAGGGTGTTAAAGCTGGAACGCACAGTAAACTGAAGGGTGAAAATGGTTCCCTAATTGGAAATATTCACATCACACGCATTTTAAAAATAGAATGTGATTGTTCAGGAACAGTTTTAAACTTCTTAATGTACTAAGAATAGAAATCCACGCTGTGATGCTATTTTCAGCAGCAACACTCAATGCCAGCTGGCGAATGCTAGCATGATGAGTTTAGCATTAATTCATTCCAATCTAAGGATTGGTCTTGGTCAAATTTGCACCACAATGGGTTGAGATTTTTGGGATGTTTTTATTCATAACTCTGCTTGAAACTCATTTTTTAAAAACTGGAAGCCCTCCTTCTTGAAGCTTCATCCTGTAAGGGAGGGGCTGAGGAAATAATCCATCAGATTATGATTTTATCATTTTCAGAAGCCTCACAGTTCAAGATGGACTTGTTTATTTACTGTTGATGCCAAATGAGAGCAAAACAGGGGCATTTCAGAAGATTTTGTTATGTTTCAAGGCTCAAACAGAAGTTATTTCATGCATAAAATAGTATGTGTGGTCAAATGTACGACTGTAGTTTTAAGAGCCAACATCACATTTTTTTCAGATTTTTTTTCTTTGTTGTGTCCGTAACAACCCCATAGCGACTAGAAACAAACCTTGGTTTGTTGAGAAAGCTGAATGAAAGTATACTGAATGGATGACGAATAACCGAAAGGATATTATGAAAATAAAGTTACATTTGTTGCTAAAAAAGTGATCAAAACGGAGCAAAAGCCACAATCTATCTTAACATATACCAATTTACACTGACAATAAAAGGGATGCCGCCATGTTTTGTCTTCCCGTTGGGAGTAACTCTGCAGTAACAGTAAGTGAAGTCTTCCTGCAGAAAAGACAGGGCAGATGAAACATCCCTATGTTTCAATTTCAGAGCCGTTTTGAGCGATTTTATGAAATGTCTACATTTTTCAACTGTGGAAAAATGATGGTATTACACAATCTTGAGGGGCACTGTGTTGGTTTCTGTAGATGGTGTCAGAAATGTATTTGTTATTTATCTATATTTATCTTTGTTATCTATTTATTTCTGTTATTCATGTAGAAATAGTTTAGTTTAGAAACAGTCACTCATTTTGATATTTGATGCCACGTGTTATTGCTGTAACTGTAGATTCTCCTGAAGCTACAGCATGCTGTCACCCAATCCTCCTGACTCCCTCATGGTCATCACTACTGAGTTCTCCTCGCAGTCACAGCTTCTCACTCCTCTACAACCACACTCAGACCACAACCGGGTCCATCCTGGCTCCGTTTACAGACCAGAAGTGAGCGACTGTGACCCCCCCCACCATCAGCGGCCTGTAAGAGACGTCACTTCACTGTGACAGTGGTCACAAAGTTTTAGCTGATCAGGCTTTAATTAACTAAATTAAAGGATTTTACTTTGCATAAACAGCTAATTTCGTCCTTCCCCTTTTCTTTTTCTATTTTGTGACCAAATCTTTCAGGTTCTTAGATTGTTTCTTCTACTTGAAGAAGCTTCACACCTCTTGGTTTTCATGACATTGAGCTTCTCATTTCTGCAGCGCAAAGCAATTTTCCCCTTGAGCAACTTGAAAAATCATTTCTCCCACTCAGCATGACATTTTGATTCTGTCTTATAGTATGAAGATTGGAGCTGTCACACCCTGATACCATACTACTACATACTGCCACACCTTATTTATTGTACTAGTCACTTTTTATCCATATCCATCTATTTCAATAATATGGTAAATGTGTGGCATGTATTTTTATTATATTAACAAATCAAATCCGGTTCCTGTTTCTGTTCCTCTTCTTGCTCAGTCAACTTTTTTCTGAACCATAAAAAGTTCTGAAACTTCGGGATTAGAAAGTCAAAATAATCTAAAATACGTCGTTTCAGTTGAAGTTGTTTTTATGTGTTGAATTCAGGTGAGTTTTTAATTAGTTCCAGTGATGATCTGAATGTTGACGGAAGTTAAAAATCCAAAATGGAGGACAATGTAATTCGACGGATTTCTGAGGAATTACGTGATGCTATCCAATCAGAATGTTTTCCACGTAAGACGCAGCATCACTGACCAGAATGAGGAACACGAATCGGGGAAAAAATAGCAGCCGCGAACAGCGTCAAGTGTTTTCCCACGCTATCATCTCGTTCACGTGAGTATCACGTGATCGCGCTCTCGGGGCGAGAAATGGCCGCGCCCTGCGTTGGCGTGATGTGTTGGTGATACTAAGTGATTTTTGCCTAAAAAAACGTCAAAATATCACCAAAAAACCACGAGCCCGTTGTTCAGGGCTAGTAAAAGCTTTGCTCGGGCAAGCGAATCATCTACCCAGCTTGCCCGAGCAAAGCTTTCACTAGCCCTGAACATTCAGGCAAGTTTTAATGTCGAGCCATGTCTTCACATCTTCACTCCATGGACAATACAGCAATAAATCAACAAAAACCTTTTTCAGAACACTCCTTCTTGCTCATAAAATCATTTAAGGTATTGTTCTTAGTTTATCAGCCAATAAACATGTTTCAACTGAATGTGTGGTCTATAAGCCTGAGGTTATAATTCAGCTGTTTTATGGAGATATGCATAGATGCTTGTGACAGATCTGAGCACAAACTTAGAGAGTCCATGAATGACAAAATGTAATCACTGACAGAAAATAAGGCTTTTACGCTCTCCTATCCACAAGGTGGGGAGGACAGTGAGGAATAAATTGATTCATACTATAAATTATATGCACTGATCAATTATGACATTTACATAAAGCAGCCTGAAGGTGATGAGAAAAAAAAACTGAAGAAAGGCCTATATATCTACAAAACACTGTAATATGAAAGCACCTCATAAGAAGACACAAAATTGTGACATTGTTTTTGATTATGGTTTGAAATGAGTCGTATTTGTTGGAATGTGACCCCGGTCAAGAGACTGTCTGTGCTCCACGGTCAGGATCACATTTTAGTTGGTATGTTGTCCATCCATTAAAAAGTGTATTTTCAATCCACATGACAGCACACCATTTCTGATGTTCATTTCTGATGGGAAATGAACTTGAAGAAAAACATTGACTGTCTTTTTTATCTAAAGACCTGATTTGTAAAACTGTAGAATAATTTTGTTGAAAAACCTTTTGATCAAATTATATATCTGTACAATATTTTTAGGAATTACAAGCCCAATTAGATGATTAAACTTAGTGATTTATGGACTTAAAGTGGTTTCACCTCCAGTTCTTCAACATGGAAACAGCAGTCCAGTTTTAAGGTTTTCACCAGGTAGTTGTAGTGCAACACACACACACACACACACACACACACACACACACACACACACACACACACACACACACACACACACACACACACACACACACACACACACACACACACACGCAGTTTGGGGAGCTAAGTGAGTGAAACAGCAGAGGCGGCAGAGATAGAAGCAGGTTAAATCAGATTATGTGTTGGACTGACGTCATTCGTCGCTGTGCTGCCATTTTGGACGTCTCCGGTAGCGATAAACACAATTAATTACAAGTAAACACTATTATAAAACAGCAGCCAGCAGGAGTGATAAATTAATTTCTAAGTGTGTTAAATATGTCAGCAAACCACACAGTGGCGCTGTCCACAGATGTGAGTTGTCTGGATGGAGAGAGGAAGCAGAGATATGAAGTCACATGAGTTGGGGATAGATGAGCCATATCTGTTCCTTCCTGGTTTGTTTACTGATGCTGTGGAGTGTGACCTGGCTACTGTCTCCCAGTTTGAGTATTCTGTTCCACGCCACAGAGACGCTGGAGAGACCAACTTCTGTAATTGAACAATACAAACTGTCCACACATAGTGGTCTACCAACCTTCCCTCCTTCAATACAACCCTCCCTTCTCTCAGCATCAGCAGAGATAGGATCAAATGAGAGGTCTGGACAAGTTTCCTGCCTACAGCTATACACAAGATGTCCATCTTCTCTGATATCTGAAATCATGCCTATTTTGCAGGACAGGTGTCAGGGGACATCCAAAATGGTGGACCCAGTAGTGCCTCTAGACCTCTGACATCACGTGCAAAACCTCAATAAGAGATACAAGGTGCACATTTTCTTCCAATGTTTTTTTCATACTAAAAATGGCTAATAAACTGAAACTGAAACGCTCCTGGTCTATTAGAGGTGATTACAGCTGTAATCCAGATGCAGACAAGCCAACTACAGTCGCCTCACTGCTTTTCTGTGAACCAGACGGACTCGACAACCTGATCTCCTGGTGTCTAAAGTTTCTCCTAAAACACATGAAAGGTCTATTTTAAATAACAAAGAGACAGCAGGGGAAACAAGAGAAGACAAAGGTGGTGTGATATTGCAGCTACCTCAGTCCAGTCATGGAGAACAGATGACCGCACACATACTGATCAATAACAGCTAAAACGTGTTGCAGTGTGGTGGGAGGTTGTGTCCTTCAACCTCTGGACCAACAAGGATGCTGGAGTGCACTTTATGTGGCGATGCGCAACTTCACACGTTGCAGAGCCAGATGCACTTTGCACAAACACGTAGTGCACTCAAACAACCCTGCAGCTTGCCCTTTATTCCCACCGAGCTGGCTGGGCACTGGGCCGGCCTGGGGAATGGTGCTTCAACACCCTTCAGTGTCCCTGGTGAAAGTTGGAGGCCGAATTTGGGTGAAGAAGCTTTTCTTGAGAATTTACAGAAAAAAAGCTTCAAAATCTTATTTGAGTGTGAGTGAGTGTTGTGAATGGTACTGAACACTTGAGTGTGTGGTTCTAAGCACATAATATACCAGAGATTCACTGAAAACTAAAATATCACAGTTTATAGGCTCAGCAGTGCAAACAATTACAGGTTGAATAAAAGGTTTAGCATTCACTCAGTCACTGAGAACATTTTCCTCTCATTCATCATTTCACTGCTTGATTTTCTATCAAATGTGCAGTAAATCACTTTGTCATTGGTTTGATTTGTAGCCCAGAAGTTTTCCTCAGTTTATCTCTAACAGAAACCTGCAGCAGCCTCATTTCTCCTCAACACTTTTGTTGGGATCTCACAGGACCACAGAAAGTTTGTTCATTTCTAGGAAAAGACAATTGTCATATGTCATGATACACAGTCATGACATATGAATTCTGACCCAGGAATGTGATTGTCTTTCGCACCCAGTGGGGGGGGGGGGGGGGGGGGGGGGGCTTCTGCAAGACCTCCCCCCCTTTTCTGATCACAAGACTCTTCTCCCCAGGCATTCAGCCAGTCACTGATTGGTTGAAGCTCCCAGGTTTTGACACCTCCGAATCCACACGTGGAACAAAAGGCATTCAGCCAGCCTCCACTCGCTCTCTTTCAAGACTGGACCCCGGGTAGGTGGGTTGCTGAAGAGCTGCTCCCCAGAAGCTCAGCTCACCCAGCGTTAGCAGACAGCTAACACCAGAGGCCTGCAACCAGGGGCCTTCACTCCTCAACTCCTCTGCTGACCCAACCACGAAGGTCAGACCTTCCCAGGACCGGAGACCAGCGCCTAGAGTCTGATCTCCCATCAACCAAGGAAAACCAACCAGTTCCTCCAGGACGGACCAGGGAAACGACGCCTCACAGAACTTCTTTGTGTTTTCCTCAACCAGCAGGAAAACCATCACAGACCTGAGCGACCAGCTCCTCAGTCTGGACAAAAGGAACAACCAGGAGCTGTAAAGAAGGACTCCTGAAACACCAACTCCCTTCCATCAAGGACAACAACCGAACTCCTTCAAGGAAGTGGTAACAACAACTGGGCTTTACCTGAGATTAGTTAAACCTGATGCTATGATAGAACTGTTTAACTTTATGAAGATGTGTTGATTCTGTTACAGTGATTGAGTTCTATAGATAATGATATTAGGAGCAGTTATCAACCTGTAAACCAACGTTAGCTCTGCCACAGACACAGGGTCTGCATGCTAATCTTTGCTTTACTAACTAGTTAACTCACAATCCTACACATATCACATCAAAGACAACATCACACAGTAACTGAACACCATCTGACGACTCCTGATGTTTTACAAAACAAGTCTCATTCACATCAACTCATTCTAGAAATGGTCCTTTAGCAGAGACACACAGGAAGCAGATGCTAAAGACTAGCTTCCATGTTCCATTGTTCTCCAGCACATGGTGGAGACCCAGGACAGACCTCCTGTTCTCTGATAACCTCCATCTGAATGGAGTTTCTTGTGATCCGCCATCTTGTTTTGTAGTTCCATCACACGTCTCACACACACACACTCCCTCCACCTCGCTCTCTCTTTCTCTCTCCACACACACACCCAGCTGTATATAGGTAGTTAGAATCTGTGTTTTATTTGTTTTCATTGTTAATAAATATAATGTTTGGAATCATACTTGCTGTGTTATTAATGTGCACAAAGGTGAATGAAATGTCGACCTCTTCTGTGTCAAGAACTCTAAAATCCTTCAAGCTTTACTGTTAATTCTGGTAATTGTAATTAATTTAACTATTAATTCAAATTCCTGATTAACTGTTTAGTATATCTTATGAGACTGATAGAACTGAATTGGCTATCATTTCCTGTTCAGACAGGTGGAGCTCCGAGGTTCTGATACACATCAGATTAAATTTCAACAACATTATTAATAACTATCTTTGATAATTATTAATCATTATCGATAGCCAACCAGATCCTTAAGAGGTAAGAAATCCCTACACTTTACTGCCCTGCCCCTTTTCCACGGAGCTGGTTCCAGGTGTAGTTCGTGCCCAGAGACTGACTGAGCACCAGTTCTCTGTGTTTCCACTGCCAAAGCTTTCCAGGCTCTCATAACTGCTGCATAGTGACCAGCAACCCTTTGCGAGGACAAAACCAAGCACTGACACATCATGGTCTGGTAGCAGGGTTCGAGACCGCTGGAAACGCAAAGCTACCATCCTTAAAACATCCGCCCAACGTCTCATCTTTCATTCATATCTTATATTTGGAACATGGACACAAAAGTAATACAGTAATGTAAATAATAAAGTAGCAATGGACAGAGGATGAGACCCACAGCTTCCTGGCATCGAGGTGGTTCATACGTTGGAAGGAGCTTGGAAGGAATACAGCGGGAGATACAGTAGCTGCATCAGGATAACAGCAGAGCCTAATCAACACAATAAACTTTGTGGAACTACAGATAGATTTGTGAAGAGACATATATGTTTTGTCAATAGCATGTTTTGTTCAGTATTTAATGCATACCTCTGTGTAAATACATTTTGAACAAAAAACAACAAAACAAAAAACAGTTGTGCTTTATGGATTCTTGGTTTTAAACATTTCCGGAGCATGTTTTTTATGATGACACTTGACTTGGATGGATAAACTGAAATACTGCAGTAGTGGTTTTTAATTTTTGGTTTCTACAAACAACCATTTCAGACACAGCAGGTCGGCACCATTTTCCTGCCCAGCTCCAGTTTGCAGTCAAGTATTTTTTAGGAGAAAACTCCAATATCCTTGTAATCTCCCAAAAGCCATTTGGACAACAGACCGCGTACTGCTCAGCCTGTGTGTGTGTGTGTGTGTGTGTGTGTGTGTGTGTGTGTGTGTGTGTGTGTGTGTGTGTGTGTGTGTGTGTGTGTGTGTGTGTGTGTGTGTGTGTGTGTGTGTGTGTGTGTGTGTGTGTGTGTGTGTGTGTGCTGTTCAGGGGTTAGTCTGCCAGTGTCCAAACACCAGATATCCAAAAACATAAGCACAAGACAAAGTACCCTCTGAGTGTTTGTTTTGCACTTTTCACAGCAAGCTGTTGCTGATATTAAACTATTACAACAAATATAACAAGATTAGTGTGAGACCTTAAATGAGGCAGAATAAGAACAAATGACAAACAGCAACAGCACTCACAGGTACGGTGGCTCAGAAAGGCCTGGATAACATTTATGTTATCCAGGAGAGAGAGAGAGAGAGAGAGAGAGAGAGAGAGAGAGAGAGAGAGAGAGAGAGAGAGAACTGTGGTTCCAAGTTTGGATGGACAGCTGCCTGAGGGTGACCCCTAGGGCCATAAATATGGGTAATGGTCCGGGAGAGGGTGCGTGTGTGTGTGTGTGTGTGTGTATGTGTGTGTGTGCGTGCCTGCGTGCGTGTTCTACATATAAGTATGAGTGTCTGTTGTCTTGCGTGAGTATGTGTGTGTGGGAGGGCCGGTGTTCCCTAACCGCTGGCTTCCAGCCGGGCTCATGCTGGGCAATGCGGGTCTTAGACTCTGGTTTTCAGCCATTGGGTGGCCCCCCAACACCTCCCGCTGTGGTCCCACCACATTCCGGGGCGAGTGCGGCTGGAGTACGGGGGGCACACTCGCTCAGGCATGGCACTCCCGGGGGGGCTGGGTTGTGGTTCTCCCTCCCTATTCATGGTTGGATTGATGAAGGATGGGATCTTTTAGTGGCCTGGTGGGGGTCTGACTGCGAAGCATCCCCTCCCCCCAAATAAGTGCGCGTGTGTGTGTGTGTGTGTGTGTGTGTGTGTGTGTGTGTGTGTGTGTGTGTGTGTGTGTGTGTTGTGCGTGTTGGGGGGATATGGGTATGGGTGTATACCCATCAAAATAAGGGGGAGGATTGGGACTCCTGGGGGTGGAAGGGTGGCTGTCCTCCAGCCAGGCCCTGGTCGGTGGGGCAGCTCCCTGCTGGGGGAGCTGCTGGGGGAGCACACACACTTCCTCTCCTCATCGATGAGATTTGCTGCTGATTTTTCTTGTTTTCTGCTATTGTTCTTTCAATGATCAAAATCATGTTTTGTTTTTTGTTGTTGTTTTAGTTTTGTTGTACTGCCTACCCGCTGATTTATACTCCAGTTTGAAAATAATGTTACTGTCTAGATCAGGAGTCGGCACAGAGCCATTTGGTCCCGTTTAGCACTGAACGCAACACCCAAAAGAGCCGCACGTTTTGATTTTGACAGTCCTGCCGGCAGACCATGCCAGGACGACACGACACACAAAACCTTCTTCACTGCTGGTTGACAACTTACAACTAATAAACTAAACTACATGAACTAAGCAACAAAAACACAACACAATCATTACCAACACTACAAACCTAATATAACCCCCAATAATTACATTTAAAATACGACAAACAGAAACTCTCATAATGCATTGCAGCTATCAGCTCCTTTACACATTATTAAAATGGAAGATAAATGTGGGAGATCTGGGATTTTTAGAACCATGAGTGTGATGGTGTGGCTTTCAATGTCCTTGAGTTGTCGTGTGATTCACCATAAATTGTATCACTCTCAATAAGTTTGTAATAAACTTGCAAAAAACTGTAGTTTTGCTGTGAAAAGTAAAGGAAGCTCCCAGCTTCAGGTACCAGTTGAGGTGCTGTCCAGCAATTCTACGTTATATATGCCGTTATTGTTGCGTATTCGCTGCGGCAGTGCGCTCTGGGTGGCCTTGCCTCCTTACGTCCCTCTCTGGGTGGCTTTGCCTCCTTATGTCTCCAGGATGAACTGCAGTGGGACCGAGGCTCAAGGAGCCACAGTGGAGGGACCAAAGAGCCACATGCGGCTCTCGCGCCGCGGGTTGCCGACCCCTGGTCTAGATAGAGCTGCTCAGGTTGGTTAAATCTAGAAAATCATGTTGCTGTCAAGATAGAGCTGCTAAGGCTGGTTTAATCTTATAACAGTTGAAAAATATTTGGATCAGTGTGATAACTGTAAATAATATATGTAGCACTAAAAATGGCATTGTATGTTGTCCCCCACCCATCCCCCTACCTCTCTCTCTCTCTCTCTCGCTCTCTCTCTCTGATCGTTCCCTCCCCAGTCGTATACGGCAGCCATGCTAACTTCTAATAAATGCAGCAACATGGGGAGACTCTCTCTGTTGCAAGAGCAAAAACTGTTCTGACAACAGGAGGCTCTCAATCACATCATATTTTCTGCCCATGCTGCCGAACAGGACAAGGGTAAAAAGAAAAAAGAAAAAAAAGAAGAAGAAAATCCCCCGCACTGGGCCCTTTCAGAGTAGTCACTGGCTAGTTTCCAGCAGGGGCCCCCCGACAGATGGCAGATATCAGCGACACAACTTGAAACCCCTGGACACATGTCAATGACACGTCGGGAACCTCCCTAATGGGGCCCCACTACTGCTCTGATCAACTCCGAAAACATGAAGTGGACAATCTCTCAGGGCACATGCAACGAACAGAAAAGAAAAACAAGAAGAGGATGAAAAGAAAAACGTGATGTTGGTAAGTGAGAGTGTGTAAGCTATGTGTGTTAGATTATAAAAATGTTAGTCCCAGTTAGTCCCAGACACTTTGTCCCAAACTCCCAGTCATCCACCAAACACAAGAAAAGTTACTGTAACTGCACCTTTAAGTCTGTGTAAAGTGAATTCAGCCATTTTCTTCTAAACACAGTCATAAAGTGTGTATATATGTATATATTAATCTTTCAAATTTGACCATAACAACACACTTCTGTGGTATGACAAACATAGAGCACATATTTATTCTTACTTTACACCCATTTTAACAGCTATATTTTAAGAAGTAGTAAAGCTTTGCTTACACAATATGTCATGAGTCTTGTTGTTGTGCTGGTAGAGGCTCACAGGACCTTGCCTAGGGCCCCCAGGGGGTCTAGAAACACCCCTTGATACACATAGTGCAAAAGACTGATAAATTGTGTTTTTCCATGCATTCTGTATGTCAATATATGTGGCCAATCAGATGGAGTCCTGCCCCCACCATCCACTGCGTGGAGCCTATCTAAGCACTGCTGTGTGCCACACACGCATGCACACGTGCACACACACACACACACACACACACACACACACACACACACACACACACACACACACACACACACACACACACACACACACACACACACACACACACACACACACACACACACACACACACACACACACACAGCCATGGAGACTGTGGACCGTTGTGAGAAAGGTTAATTTTACCTTACTGATGATGTGTTGTTGCAATAGTAATGGAGACTTAGTCAGAAACTTTCTTTTATTACTGCAATAGATCAGTAAAACGTGTTTCTGAAAACATTTGAGGAAAACACTTCCTCTACCGCAAGTTTAGACATTTTATGAAAGTTTTGCAATGCGCTCCTCATGTCTTATTTGCATACAGTTGGTTGGATTCAACGTTCTGTGTATTAGCTGTGGGCAGCACCAGTAAGAAGCAACGCAATGCAGCTTAAACTGCACCACATCCAGCATGCACCACATGAGTTTCACATAGACAATGAATGGGCTGCAGGAAACTGCCAGATGTAATGGACTCAAATACACATGATGTCACCAAGGTTCCAACCTACATCCAATACTGATAACCCACAAGAAAATTTTACTCCCTTGTGGATTAATTAGTGTACTACACCCACAAACGTCTGAACCATTAATGGCCATTTATATACATTTATATACAAGTCATCAATAACACAACACTCAACAAGATTATCGCAGCTCATATGTTTTGTTAATATCAAACAGCCTTAGATAGGACGCCATCTGTGCAAGTAGTCCAGCCAGGTACTTTCCTCTGTGAGTAGAACAATAATAAAGGGGAGGTGATTGAGAACAACAGCAATACATCCACAAAGTGGTAGCCATGAAAATTCCCAGTCAGTGAATGCTGCAACACAGAGTATGTAAAGGTTGTTAAGTTTCTGAGTCAATAGCTAAACAGTTAATTAATCAAAACTTCAATTAAGCCTTGTTTTTAACTCATGCATCATGTTGTATGTCTCATGGCTATCAGTCCATAGTGTTTGGATCTCCTTCTTGATTTTGCTTCTGTTCCACAGATATGCAGGGTATGACAAGATGAGAAAAGTCTGCACTGATTCCTTACATCTTGCAATTTCACAATCCATACAGTCACATTCTCAAACAGAGAAGGGGATAACAAACAACCTGGTGGTAGGATGCAACATGCTTCTTTCTTTGACAGAGAATGAGCATTTGGCTCCCAGGATCCACAAAAAGAAAAAGGGAAAAGAGAAAAAGGATAGTCCAAACAGTGTGTTCTGCTTGCCAGCGGGCTGAACCTTGGTTTGGTTCTTGTGGTCCACTTTGTGCTCTCTTGGTCTCCCGGTGCTGCAGACATGTGCTCCCTGAGTTTGAGAAGCGGGGGGCAGTTGGTTGCGAGCTGAGTTTAACCAAGTTTGCCTTTCGGACACGTACTGTCTCCAGGGGCCTCATTTATAAAACTGTGCGTAGGATTGACGTCAAAATTGGCGTACGCACAAAACACAGAAAGTGCTTACGCACAAAAATATCCTGATTTATAAAACAGTGCGCACGCACGTCCTACGCCGATTTCCCTTTATAAATCACAATCCACTCTAAATGTGGCGCACCTGTGTGCGGGTCAGACCACGCCCATATTGGCCTATAAATATTCAGAGAAACGCCTCTCATGAATATTGATTCATGACTGAAAGCATGCCGAAAGCAGAAAGAAAAGCCAAGAAACGCAATTTCACCCAGTGTGAGGTGGAAGTTCTCGTCGGGGAGGTGGAGAAGAGGAAGGCGATATTATTTGGTGGACACAGTGTTGGGGTCACCAATGCCAAAAAGGCTCTAGAGTGGCAGCATGTGGCGGATGTTGTCAATGCTGTGGCCTCAGAAGGTCGCAGTGTGGCTGAGGGGAAAAAAAGTGGTCAGACATCAAAGTAGACGCAAAAAAGCGCCTGGCGTCACCCAGGCAGAGCGTCTGTGGCCCTCCGGAGCTCACCCCGCTGGAGGAAACACTGGCGGGGATCATCGTGGAATCCCTCCTGAGTGGAGTGGTGACGGAGGTGGAGGGGGACACCGCCACCTGCCCTTCAGGAGCCAATGGTGCGCTCCACAATACTGCGCGCCTGGCTGTGGCGCAGATTCTAGGTCCTCTCCTCTGCGCCTTGTGGGTGAGGAAAAGGGGTGAGCAGCCACCGCTTGAGGGTTAGGGTTCTCCACTGTCGCCTGCAAGGTCGTGAACGGGTTAAACACTACTACAACATTGCGAGTCTCAGGATTTCCACATGAATTCTCCGTACCTAGAAGCCACCCATCACGTACAGCCTCCAGTCTGCGCCCAACACTGCTATATGGGCTATATGATATAGGATGTTACACTGCATTCATATCAGTGTAAACATCATTTACCCTACTGTTGTCTTACTATTGTCTTAATCATGTTTCCTGTGTGCACTCCAGGGAGTATGTTTGTTTATTCATTGTAGAAATTACATTGTTTACTATCCATTTCTTGCAAATAAACTGTCCATATATGAGAGGTCATATAACTATTTATTTTACACGATCAGTTTCACACAGTTTCTCCCGTTTCTTTCTTCTGCCATCGGTGGCGCAGTTTCTCCTTCCCCCAGTTATGTGCGTACGCCTGGGTCAGAGTTGGGTTAGGGTTAGGGTGACCCAGGGTCAGAGTTGGCGTGGTGGACCACACATTTTCCCGTCAAGTTCTCTTTTTATAAATCCCACGGTTTGCGTAGAGAGTGGCGTACGCATTCTTTTGTGCCTACGCAACATTTATAAATGAGGCCCCAGGTCTTGTTCGACCAATGATAGGGCTTTTCCAACCTGCAGCTTGTGGCCCTCAGGTCACTGTCCTCCCCTCATGCTGTTTTATTACCTTCCCATTGTTCTTGCAGCCTGTTCTTTTGGGGGAGAACGGCTTGAGGGAGAGCATGAATTCCGGGCCCAACATCCCCCCATTTGTTTCGAAGAGTGGGATGTTGGTCGCAGTCTTTGGAGCAAACCTAGGCCATGTAGTCTATATGATCCATGAAGTCCATGTGAATGACCAAATGTCCTGGGAAACATCATGTCCACAATAGTCCGACAGTTCATACAGTTCATGTGCGAGGCTAATGTCTGGACAGACAGAGAGACCAGTCTGAGCAGACTTCTAACTTCTTTTCTAACTACCTACAACCAAAATACTAATTTCGTACAGTTTGCCAAACATGAATGAAAATGAAATACCAGGGTTGAGAAAAGGAAAGGGAAAGGGGGACAGCTGGTGAGAAAATAGTTAATAGGCTGCTCCCACACCTCCCGGAGGATAAGGATTAGATTGTGACATGTTCATAGACCAGTTTACAAAAGGGGAAGTAGTGGATGCGGGGAATTGAGTCTGATCTGTAAAATGTGGATGTGGTTGCACCTGGCATGGGCAACGACATCGGCGATGGTTCACCAGTGAGCAAGTGTCCAAGAACCACCAGCCGTCTTGGGGGTCCTGGTGTACCTGCTCCGGCTTGGAGTGACAGTGACGTGTGGTGTGTGGAAGTGTACGTGTGCATTCCCTTTCAAAATCCAACTTTCACAACAGAAGCTTCAAACTGTCCACATTATTTCTGTTAATCATGGCTAAGTTTTGAAGAAATCACAACTCTTGGCTCTGTGGTTTCACAGAGGTTAAAATAGCACTGCCGAGACTGTCAGATGTATCTGTGAAGGTTGTATAGCCGTGGTGGTGTTAGTCTTGAGAAATTGCTCAACCCGGGTTAGTGGAGCGAAGTAAGGTGGTTCTACCTGTACTGAAGCTGCTAACGGAGGAGCTAATCTCCCTACAATCTCGTGTGAGATCTCTGACTACACACAGAGATTATTTCTCGTAAACAATAGTTGACCGAGTCTAAGGCATGCTAAGTGGTGTTAACAGAGCTGGATATGAGTTTACAGTGACTATATTTCCTTAAACGGTTCAACTCAAGCTTTGTAACTGCTCACGTTGTCTCGGGAGGCAGAGTTAGATTTCTGAATGTGGCAGGGGTTAGTACATGCACCTGATGGGAGTTGAGCATGCTGTCACTAAACCCTACTGATTAAAATCTGTTCTGCTCCTGTAATGGAGGTTCTCCCCCCTTTCTGTGGGAGGAGTTAACCTTACTCTGAGGGAGTAAATGGATTGAGTGGCAGTGCGATGCAGGCCGTGACAACACTGACCTCTTCTGGCTGGTCCAGAAGGTGCAGTGGAAGGTCATTTCTCTACCAGTCATTGTTTTGGAGAGAGTGGAACCTGTGGAGTGGTGTCTGGTGGACCGATTGGTCACCAGCACCCATTGGAGGCTCACATCTCCATCTGTACCACCGCTGTTGCCATACCGGGGTATGTGGGTGGTGCTGTGGTTGACTCCGTCAACCTGGGAAGATGACTGGGATTGGCTTGGTGAATGGAGGTTGGTCTTGCTCTGAGTCTTCTCCTGTGAACACCCGGGGAGAACTGCGTCCCAGCACCTCAGCTCACCCAGCGTTAGCATACAGCTAACACTCACCCAGTGTTAGCATACAGCTAACACCAGAGGCCTGCAACCAGGGCCTTCACTCCTCAACTCCTCTGCTGACCCGACCACGAGCGTCAGACCTTCCCAGGACCCAGAGACCAGCACCCAGAGTCTGCTCTCCCATCAACCAGGGAAAACCAACCAGTTCCTCCAGGACGGACCAGGGAAACGACGCCTCACAGAACTTCTTTGTGTTTTCCTCAACCAGCAGGAAAACCATCACAGACCTGAGTGACCAGCTCCTCAGTCTGGACAAAAGGAACAACCAGGAGCTGCAAAGAAGGACTCCTGAAACATCAACTTCATCTTCTTCTCCTCAGCCTGCAGAACCAGCAACCACAGTTAGCAGGAGGTGCTAACTACAGGAGAAGACACCAGCTTCCCTCCAGCACGACAACTGAACTCCTTCAAGGAAGTGGGAACAACAATTTGGATTAGTTAAACCTGATGCTATGATAGAACTGTTTAACTTTATGAATATGTGTAGACTCTATTACAGTGATTAAGTTCTATAGATAATTATATTAGGAGCAGTTATCAACCTGTAAACCAACGTTAGCTCTGCCACAGACACAGGGTCTGCATGCTAATTGTTAAAATTGTTTTGATTTTGGGCTGTAGTCGTCCTGGCTGGGGCCTGCTAAAATTGATAAGAACCGGTGCAAACCAGCTCACTCCTCCATTTTGATGTCCCGTGACTGGAAAAGCACGGGCAGGGACAGGAGGAAGACCTTGGAGGAGATAGAGAAAAAGAGGCAGTAATTCTGAGCCAGGGGTCTTTTGCCATTTTCTTCTGCCGTATCCACTTGGGTCCGGTTTTTGGTTCTGAGAAGCAAGATCCACCTGTGTGGTGAACGGCTCTTTGAACCCAGAAATATTTCTGTAAGTTTTATATATATTGCTTTGTAATAAAACTCATGTGTTGATTTCATTCTCAAGTTTCATGTTTGGTGCTTAAACTCACTGTGGTTTCCCATTTTCCTTACACGGGGAGCGAGCTGTCCCTCCTCGGGGGAGCGGGCCCCCAAAAGGACATAATCTTTGCTTTACTAACTAGTTAACTCACAATCCTACACATATCACATCAAAGACAACATCACACAGTAACTGAACACCATCTGATGATACAAAACAAGTCTCATTCACATCAAGTCATTCTAGAAATGGTCCTTTAGCAGAGACACACAGGAAGCAGACACTAAAGACTAGCTTCCATGTTCCATTGTTCTCCAGCACATGGTGGAGACCCAGGACAGACTTCCTGCTCTCTGATAACCTCCATCTGAATGTAGTTTCTTGTGATCCGCCATCTTGTTTTGTAGTTCCATCACACACACTCCCTCCGCCTCTCTCTCTCTTTCTCTCTCTCTCCACACACACACACACACCTCTACACACACCAAGCTGTATATAGGTAGTTAGAATCTGTGTTTATTTGTTTTCATTGTAAATAAATATGTTTGGAATCATACTTGCTGTTTTATTAATGAGCACAAAGGTGAATGAAATGTCAACTTCTTCTGTGTCAAGAACTCTAAAATCCTTCAACCTTTACTGTTAATTCTGGTAATTGTAATTAATTTAACTATTAATTCAAATTCCTGATGAACTGTTTAGTATATCTTATGAGACTGATATAACTGAATTGGCTATAATTTCCTGTTTAGACAGGTGGAGCTCCGAGGTATCTGATACAGATCAGATACATTTTTCAATCACATAATTAATAACTATCTTTGATAATTATTAATCATTATCGATAGCCAACCACAATATAGTGATCCTTATGCGGAAAGAAATCCCTACAACTGTCAGTTAACATCTCTAAAGGTGGAAATGCGATCACTTTAATCTGACCATGTGTCAGATTTTGGCCCCGTGGGTTGTTCAGCTCAAGAAGAGATGTGTCGGGCTAAGATCTGGACGGTGAGTCGAGGAGTCATGTGAACCAGGGACCTTGGTTAAAGTCTGAAATGACTCTGCTGAAAGTGAGCTGTGACTCAGAACTTTGAACAGGCCAGTGTCAGTGGCAGATCTCTCTGACCAGCATGCCAAAAGTGCCTCCGGGACTGAGGTTCCATTCATGTGTGCACCCCCCACGGTGTGGTGGATGTGCTCATGCATAAAGAAGAACTCACGTCCTTCAGTGACAAGATTAAAGAGCGGTGTGCTTGAAATGGGTCTCGGCTCGTCACCTGCGTTCTTACGACGCCAGCGTCACCATAATGGTTTTCACTTGAACGGTAGTGCAGCTCCCACACCATTTGCACATGTTTGTGGAGGTCTTTCATGGTGGGGTTTGTGGTCCTGCATAACTGGGTGACATCGACCCTCACATTGTTGTGGAGGTTGTTAACGAAGAGAGACTTTACAGTCTGGTCTTCGTCCAATCCTGCTGCTTTTGCGGCCTTGGAAATAGGCGGCCCTATAATACTCTCTGGGAGACTCCACCAGCTTCTGAGTGCAAATGCACCAAAAGTTTCAGAGGCACGATTGTTGTACAGAGAATACTCTTCCCTAGGTTCATGACAGAGGGCTGAGTAATGGTCTCTGACAGCAGGTGGGAGGGATTCCATGTAAACATGGACGTTGCGTTCCAGAGAAGCTTCAGTTTCTCTCGTGACGAAGGATGAGGCAGGTTGAGGAGACAGCGTTCAACCTCCCGGAGGTAGTCCTCTCTACTAACCTCCGGGTTGTTCGGGTCGAACTGCAATATGTCTTCCGCAAGGGACTCAGGTTGGCGGGTCCAAAGGCCACATTCCCTTGAGGGACTGGAATGGTCCGAGTCATCTGAGCTTGACCCCCCTGGTTCTCTCCGTCGACCACTGGTAGGGCTTTTCCAACCTGGGAATTGCAGCCCTCAGGTCACTGTCCTCCCCACATGCGGTTTTATTGCCTTCCCATTGTTCTTGCAGCCGGTTCTCTTGGAGGAGAAGTCCTTGAGGGAGAGCATGAATTCCGGGCCCAACATGTTTATTTTATGTCTTCACATTTATTGCTTTACGTTTATTTTTTTCTGACTTTTATTTGTTTTTTCCTTGTGAATTGCAAGGCAATCAGGCTACTTGAAATGAAGGCCTGTGCTGTTGAAACGTGAGGCACAGGTGGTTTTGTTTACATTGAAGATTAAAAATAAATCATTTGATGAAGTTCTTTCTGTTTAGTTTGATTTCATGTATTTTACTGAACGTCAGTTGTTACAATACAACAGATTAATTGACCCTTTCACTTTATTAAGATTAGATTGTGTGGGTAAAATGTGGAGACTGAAGAGGATAGGGGCATGTTCACATTTCCCTGTTGGATCGGGACAAGAGTATCTTCAGGGAATTTCTGGGAAAAACAATTTCATTTGTGCATCTTCAAACACTCCCCCGAGCACTGAACTGGGTATAACAAGAGATCTCTGGTTCCTTTGAAAATGTGGGTCATTTTGCATGCAAATGATTTTTCCAGTGGGTGAGAAGACGTGATGCAGAGTAAGCAAACAATGCAACCGCGCAAATCAGAAGCAGACATAGGAAGAAAAAGTTTGAAAATATCTTGCAGGCGGACGTGGAGTAGTGAGGAAGAAGAAGTGAGGAAGACTCTCATTGATATCTGGTCTGAAGACTTTATATCAAGGTTGTTTGTGGCTACCCATTAGCCACGAGCTAACTAGCCTAGCCACCATGGGATAAAGTGGCGGGACTTCCACTTTTGGTCCGGACAAATCAATGAGCCGTGTTTCTTCTTTACTTCCTCTCTCGTCAGTGTTTTGGTCAACAGGGCCCCCAAACGAGCAACTGTTGTAATTGCATGACATTATCCAGGCGGTTTGATCTGGTCCCAAGAGTGAATGTGATCACCCCCTAAACCAAATGAAGGTGTAAAAAATCCCACCAACCCCCCCAAAGTGAACCTAGTCCTGGATTATCCGAATGTGGAAAGACCCCTCAGATTTGAGCTTTTCCCACATGTGACTTGGTCCCATGCCTGTTCTGGGATCACTTCAGGAAACAGTCATGGCATTCAGACTCGGTCACTCTAAGTGCAGCTGTGTAACTGCAGCGATGAAGGTTTATGTTGTGAGAGGATGATTATTCCAGCATGTCTGAAACAGTGTTTAAAAAACAGCTGTGACAGAAAACAGAATCCAAAGTGCGTCACTGGTGAGATTTCAAGCCGTCCTGTGATCGCTGCCAAAGAGGAGCCTCAGCTTCACTCACATGGCTCACACTTCTTGTGGCAGCAATAATTCATCCTCTAATGCACAAACACAAACATGATGCATAATGCAAACACATACAAACAGCTGCGTGTTTTATTCATTTCTCAGTGTTTGGCTAAAGAGTGCTGCAACAAGTGATAAATGGTATGTTTTCTTTTGCGGTGTTGAATCCTTCACTGTTTGGTGCAGCAGCAAAGAACCGCAACTCTAATCAAACATTTATCCATTTGGAGATCGTTCAACCTCAGCTTGTTCCAAAACTCAGACACAGCTTTTAATTTATTCCTGGATTTACCTGCCTGACCTTGCGACTGTTGAGTCACGTCCAGCCGGTTTTAAGAGGGCAGCAGAGGCTGTGGACACCGCTAAAACAACCAAACATGATACAACAGTCCTTTTTCACTTTAATTTGATTTCATTATGTCAGAATACCAAAATCTATAAATCCCTCAACAAACTCACTGCCATAGGATATTGCACCATGTTAGGCTTGTTCCTCACTTGATAACAACAAAGAGACTCTAATGTGACGCCCTGCAACATACGTTCAGGCCACATAATGGGACCAGCACACAAACTGGTTCTCTCCAGTCGTATTTTCCTGCCTCTCATCATGTCGCTCTCTGAGCGTAACACTTTACTGCAGCTCAGTTCTTTTATACATGTAATGCACTGGTGGATATTACCATGACAGTAAAGATGTAAAATGTGTAGCTGAGGCTGTCGGGACAAAATGCTGATAAATCCTGAAAGCCTCCACCAATTAGTTTGACAGGATGTCTTAAGCAGACAAACACACAGAACTGCTCATTTATCACAATGATACAATGAAAGGAGAAAAGATGCAAGCAAACACATCTCTTGGATGCAGAATTTAAACAAAAACATCCTCATCAGACTGAGAAAACCAGCTGTCCTTGTATCTGCTGTAAATTTGCATGTTGGTTCAGTCTGTGTGATTTATTTTCCTGTATTTCATATTTCATGTGTGAAATGTTGTGAGCAGTGGACAAATGTGGAATAAACAGGAGCTTAACTGAAAAAGCTGCCATTTGGATGCCAGCATATGCAAATTATAATTCTTACAAGCTGGAGGACTGGACACAGCAGAGGGGACAAACCTTCAGTTTTTACATAATCCAACATTTCTGGACATAATTTTTTCTTCAGGCAGTTTTACATTTATTCATGTCTCCATATATTAAATGATTATTTAAGCTTTTACATATATTGTTTGTAAATTCCCAAGCAAAGAAGAATGAGAAGATTAAAACAAACAACATATGCGTGGAACATCTGCAACAGTAAATAAATAAATCCTGGTCTGTAAAAATACAAACAGCTTTTCCCAACAACTCTGGGAAAATAGATTAAAAAAAAACTATAAGAACTCTGTCGCACAGGTAATGATGGTTTGATACAGATTTTTAGTTCAATTCAAGATTTTCAAGAGAAGAAATCTTTCTATCGAAAGTTGAGCTGAGATGTTCAATGAGCTCTGAAAGCTTCTGATTCACATTTCTGTCATTTTTCCTCTTCAGCAACTTTAAAACAGTGCTTGTAATGTGTTCATGGTCTGTGTCCACGGGCTGTGGTTCCAGTGTGTGGCTGCAGTGATGCTTTGACCACAGACCGTGGTTCCAGTGTGTGGATGCAGTGGTTCCAGTGTGTGGATGCAGTGGTTCCAGTGAGACTGTGTTTCCTGCTACAGGTAATTGAATTGGCTGCAGGTCAGAAACAGTGAGTGGGTGAACTCTGCAGGTGAACAAGGGAATCAAACACACTCACACACACACACACACACACACACACACACACACACACACACACACACACACACACACACACACACACACACACACACACGCACACACACACACACACACACACTGGTGCACTGTTGAAGCCATCAGTCAGAGAGTGATTCATCTGTCTGTGGACACCAAGAGCTGCTGCTTGAGCAACATGTCTAAAAGGTGCAGAACTGCACAGCAATCTGAAAACCCTTTCACCACGCAGGTGAGAAATCATCAAGGCTGAGTAAATGGACAGCCTCCACCACACTGTGCAGCACTCTCAGTCATCTCGAGCTATAGACTGCAGCAGGAACTGAGCATTGGCCATATTTTCGGTCTTAGAAATAACAAAACAGACTTCATGTGGAAAACCGAAAGCAGCTATCGTGGCTCCAGTGGAAAGTCCAGCAAAGAATTTGAGATAAGGTGGACGTGGACAGATCACATTAGTGAACTCATTGTGATTCGTCAGCTCAGATTAAAGTTAAAGATGGAGTTCCAGGGTTCTGTGTGAAGGACCCAGATATTTGACCACACACACACACACACACACACACACACACACACACACACACACACACACACACACACACACACACACACACACACACACACACACACACACACACACACACACACACACACACACACACACACACACACACACACACGCACGACCCCCTCACCTCCTTATTTTTATACGTTGTGAGGTCGTCCTTGTTGGGATTTATGGTTGGTTAGTAGTGTTAAAATGACTGTATACTTACAGTCATTTTAACGATAATAACCAACCAATAGATTACTGAAAGTAATACATCACTGGAAGTAATTTATGAAAAATTTAAATTATTAATGGAAGTAAATGGTCATTTACTTATTACCAACTCCTAAAGTAATTGAATAATTACTTAAAAGTTACTAAATTATCAAAGGTAATTTATTTATGAAAAATTATTAATTTGAATAAATTGATTATTTATCAAATAATAATGAAATTGGAGCACCACCAGTTAAACTGGAAATAGCTAATACCAAGATATCAGTCTCGTTTGTAAAAAGGGCTATTTAAGTTAGCTAATATTTCTCTTTAAATATAACAATCGTAAATAACAGAGAAGGTATGAGATTCTGTTACAAACCAGTGAATTGTCAACAATAAATACACAATAATGACCAGGAATCCATCAATTCAGCTAACAGGCATTTCTTCATAAAAATGCATTCATTCATAAATAATTCAGAAATTATTTCATAAACCAACACAATCAAGTAACAAATGTCATCTAACATGGAGATCTAATCTACTAACAGCAACACTATGACACTACAGAGAAACTGTGTGTGTGTGTGTGTGTGTCTTGGGAGTCTGAGTGGGGATGTAATGACCACGAGTGTCCACCAGGTGGCGGCGGACCTTGGAGGGTCAGTATGAGTGGGTGTAATGATCTCGAACAGACGCCAGAGGGAGGCGTCTGGTTCGGGGCGGTGACCATGACGACCACTAGGGTCGCACGGCGGCATGCGGAGGGAGAGCGCAATGACTCGATGCGACCATCAGGTGGACATAAAGAGAGATTACGATGACCCAGGCAGCCACTAGAGGCGTTTGACTCACTCTTTCTGGGTACCGGTGGTTTCTACGCAACCAGATAAACAAGAAGTCCATCACACGCATGCCCGGGGGACGCTCGGAGCAAGCGGTCTCACCGGGGAGAATCATTACTGTAACGCCAGAGTTTAACTGGATGTTGAGATATACAGTCAAACTCCGGTGACGATACGGAGGTGTCATGGCGGCACAAGTTAGCAGTTCGGATGGTAAATGTGGCTATGTGGAGAGCTTATCTCAATCAGTGAACACACGCGGCAGCGGGATACATGGGGTTTGTGCGCACACGAAGGGTTAATGAAGGGGGGGAGAGAGAGAGAGAGAGAGAGAGAGAGGAGGAAAAGAGGAAGAAAGTTCTGGTGAGGCTCGGTTCCGTAGCATGGCATGGTCTTTCTGCAGGTCTGTGGAGTGCGTTGCAGCTGGGGGGGTTAGGGGCTTATGCGGCTTAGCGTCTGGCTCCCAGGATCCACAAAAAGAAAAAGGGAACCCTAACCTTAACCCTAACCCAAAAAGGATAGTCCAACAGTGTGCTGCTCGCCAGTGGGCTGAACCGTGGTTTAGTTATTGTGATCTACTTTGTGCTCTCTTTATCTGGTTTATGCAGAGACGTGCTCTCTGCTTGGTGACCAGGTTGAGAAGCGGGGGGGTGGGGGGGCAGTTGGTTGTGAGCTGGGTTTGACCAAGTTGCATTTGGACACCTGTGGTGTCCGGATCGGGCTCGAACAATGATAGGGCTTTTCCAACCTGGGGCTTGTGGCCCTGTGCTGCCCCCCAGCTGTTTTATTACCTTCCCATTGTTCTTGCAGCCTGTCACCTTGGGGGAGAACTGCTTGGGTGAGAGCGTGGATTCCGGGCCCAATATCCTCGACTGTCTACTGATCTGCTTTTAGAATGGAGCTGCATCTTCAACATCTGGGCCTCTCAGTTCTCAGGGGAGCCTTAAACTTCAACATAATGTGTTCACAAATTCACTCTGTGTGGTTCTGATGCTAATGCACTTAAACTGCTATGTCACTGATCCCTCGGCTAAAACGGAGATTCAAACGGAATCAACTTTCGTTATAAAGTTCTGGTCAGTTACATTGTGGACCAGACTGGACTTTGACAGTCTGATCATGTGGTTTGTGCTTGTGAAGCCACTGGTTTCAGCTGGTACTCAGTGGACAAACTGTTCACACCTGCCCAACAGAAAAGAAAAAAAACCCAATGATGCTAAGTGAAGTGGCTAACTGGGAAAAGAAAGGAGCACCTGCACCTGTGTAGTGGAAGTGAAGAGATTGAAAGATGGATGGATTGAGAGAGAGAGAGAGCGAGAAAGTAAAAGTACCTCATTAGCATGGAGATGTGCTTGACTCAGTCAATTAAATTCGTAATCATCAGGTTAAAAGAGTGTGTGTGTGTGGGGGGGGGGGGTTCTATTAGTAATCTGGAGTAAAAACTCTGTACAATGTGGAATTATCTGTTTCTGATGTAAATCAGGTGTCCTGCCTCACTTCTGCCCATAAAGGAGGAGCCGCCTAGACACACAGGAGTGATAGGCGGGAGACACATATTGAAAAGCCTATTTCAGTATTCAGTTTGGTTTTGTTTTAGTTTAATAAAAGGGAACTGCAGTTCTGACTCTGTGCCTCTGTGGGTGAACATGGCATTGTTGTGCACAACTGCCACATCCCATAATGAGCACACACAAGACCATCAAGCGAATCTATGCAGAATGTTTTAAAGAGACTGTGCTGAGATAAATGGGATAAAATGAAGATCAGACTGATCTATTGTTGCTAATAAAATAACATTACTGTAAGGAAGAAGACTGGCTTCCTTGTTTTGACTATGTGTTGGATCGTTATGTAGAGCCCACAGCGGGTGATCGGTCAGAATCACGCAAGAGTCCCTCGGTGGATGATGGTTTATTGTCATTCAACTGTAGGATGGGGTGTTCTCATTACAGGAGTTACAGGAGGATGACGTAGTTGCGTGAGTGGACACGCGTGTGTACGTATGTGTGTGTGTGGGTGTGTGTGTGTGGTTCTGCAACAGGGAAACAGAAATAAAGACAGTTAGCAGAATGTCTGATATAACTGATAGTTGCAGTAATCTATAAACATTGCCGAAACTGGCATAAACAACAGACACGACTGCCCTGTGGGCCTTAACAGCTTCCAAACATGAAAATGGGGAAAGATACATCATTTCCAATACAACAGCTCCCTCTACTGGTAACACAGACAACTACAACCAGCTGTGCCGGGAGGTCACGTGATAACAAGTGGACATGCGGGAGGTCCATGCACCGTAGCCAATCAGCTAGACTGACCGCTGATATCACCGCGACGGACTACAAACTATACACAGAGAGCCTGTAACGGACAGCCGACGAGGCAAAACCGACGGAAAACATCCGAATGGCAACATACAACGTTACAGACAGGAAAATCACTGCACGAGACCTAGCTCGGCAGGGAAAGCCCGAGCCAATATGTAGCAATGCTAAGCAGATGAAAACCACTACTAATTCAGCCTAAACAATGATTCTAACAACCAACAGCTACTCATCCTTACTTGTAAGACGCACACAAAAACACCGAACAGTAGGAATGCCGTATCACGTCCGTACACCATGGGTAAACAGTCTCGGACTGAATGCTATCCGGGTACGGCAAGCCCGAGCCAACTTGTGATTGGCTGAGAGTCCAGGTAAAGTGAGGCGTCTCCCGAAGGGGAGAGAGAGAGTCCCAGAAAGTGTCTTACGCCTAGCGGCCACAAGGGGGCCTTTTTTACAGCCGCCCCCAGATTCCCGGAGGGAATCTGTCGAAGAAGAAAAGGCACCCACTCATCCGGTAGTGGTTAGTCGGGCGGCTCCGGAAGCTGGATGAGTCGAGCCACAGGGCGGGTGTAGGACTTGTCCCCTACCTTCACTTCAGCAGAGCGCACTCTACCGTCGAGGCTGGGGGAGACGCTGGTCACTTTGCCCACTGGCCACAGTGAGCGGGGAAGTAACGGGTCAGGGTCTGCAATGTCTGCAGATGTGTAGCCTAATGGCTTGGAGTTGAGAATCCCCTCGATCTCGATAAGCAGGGTCCTCAGCACCTCCTCAGCCACAAGCTGAGCTCCAAGGGTCACTTGCAGGGCTTGTTTGACCGAGCGGATCTCCCGCTCCCAGCAGCCGCCAAAGTGGGGGGCGTCAGGTGGGTTGAACTTCCAGTCGATATGCCGAGTGGCGAGCAGGGATTGGAGGTCTGGAGCAAGGTTGGTGAAGGCTTCCCGCAGCTCTCGATCGCCACCTCTGAAGTTAGTCCCCTGGTCTGAGATGAGCTTGAACGGATTTCCTCGGCGGGCGATGAACCGTCGCAGGGCCATGAGGACCGAGTCTGCATTCAAACTGGGGAGCAGGTCTGCCATTCTCGGGATCTGTGGCTTCCCGCGCCATTCCTGACACTCCTGGCAGCTACGCTGAAAGCGGCGGATAGCTTCTCGCCCTCCTGGTAGCCAATACTTGCGGTGCATCTCTGAGAAGACCCTCTCTGGGCCTGGATGGTGCAACCGGTCGACAAAATCTCTGATGAGCAGCTGTGTGACTGGACGTTTGGCATCCAGCGCCACTGGGTGCACAGCATCTTGTTCCAGCAGGTTGCTATGGTGCAGCCGTCCGCCAACACGAATGAGCTTGTCATTGTGATCAAACTCTGGTGCCAGCTTGAGAAGTCGGCTGCTCTTGGCGACTGCTTTCCCTGACTGCAGCTGAGCATAATCGGTGGGAAAACTGACTTGTTGAACCTGCTGTAGCAGGGCCAGCTGAGCTTGCCCATAGGCTGCGACGTTGCCTGGGGCCGCCCCATCAATCTCTACTCGCACAGTCTGCTTATCCAAGCGCCTAAGAGCCTCTTTGTCCTGCCGTGACCTCATGCTGGCCTTTTCGCTGCGCCATGGGAGGACATCCAGCTGGCACAGTCTCTCAACATGTTGGTAGATGTCGACTGGAGGTGCCCCGAAGGTGGTGAAAAGGCAGCTTTGTTGTCTGGGGTACTGCTTTAGGTTGTGGGTCGGACCTTGCAGTGTCCATCCGAGACGGGTGCGGATGGCAACAGGTGCACCAGGGGGACCGAAGATGACTGGCTTGACTGGAGTCACCAAGTGAGGGTAGTCTGAGCCAATGAGCAGAAGTGGGACAACGTTCTTAAATGAAGGGATAGGCCACTTCCTCAAGTGCCTGTATTTGCTCCGCAGTGCTTTGAGGGGATATGTATGCTGGCCAAGCCCAAGCTTAGGTGCGGTGAATGCTCCCTGGATCTTGTAGACCGTGGCTGGGGAACAGGCTGGAGAGATGCTAAAGGAGACGGCCGCCCCGTGAAGTGTCTGCAGCTCCTGTCTGACTGTACGCAGGGGCAAATCTTCGGGCTGGCCTTGGAGTCCCAGTTGTTGGGCAGCCGGCTGGAGAAGCAGGGTGCGTTCAGAGCCGTCATCTAGCACAGCATATGTTTCCAGAGTCTGGTCACCATGGCGGAGGATAACCTTGCTGACCTTGAGGAGCACGCGCTGGCCCTGCGGTGGCTTGCCAACGTATCGCACCTGGTCTGCACTTGGTGTGGGCAAAGATTGGCTCTCACTGGACTCCGCTGGGCCAGGCCTTCTCTCAGCCTTCTCAGTCTTGGCCAGGTTTCTCCCACTGACATCATACAGAGCAAGCAGGTGTCTGTTATTGCATGTCCTACAGCACATCTTCAGGTCACATTCAGCTGATCTGTGTTCTCTGCTGCACCGCCAACATCGGTTGTTGTCTTGGATCCATCTGCGTTTCTGGGTGGCGCTGAGCAGCTTGAAATTGGTGCAATTGTTCAGAGTGTGCTTGTAGTTGTCACAGAATGGACAGAACTTCTTTGCATCTAAACTGGTGGGATGAGTGGATTTGGCCGGCTCCCTAACCGACGTGGGTTCAGCCCCCAGCATGAGGACCGATGCCCTTGGTGATGACTTGATGGTACTCCTGGAGTCTCTGGGCCAAGTTCCAGCATCCTTTCCCGAGCGATATTGCGCTATATCCTCCTGGATATGGAGCTCGTATTCCAACCAGTCTGCTAGGTCCAGGAGTGTGGGGATAGGAATGCGGAGTGGGTGGATATAGCGCCTGAAACTGGATCTCAGGTCATGTGGTAGCTTGCCCAGTAGACGGGTGACATGAGAACCACAATCCAGCTCAACTCGCCCCTTTATACCAAGCTGCTCCAGCATGCCAACCAGGGATCGGAAATTCAGGGCGAACAACCTGAATGACTTGATGTCGCCGCTCTGGATGTTGGGGCTGTCCATCAGTTCAGCAATCCGCTGAAGGGCGAGTTGGTGTGGTTGCCCATACTGCTGGTTTAAGGCTGCCATAGTGTCCGTGAAGGGATAATCCGAATTGCTGTATGAATCTGCCACCAGCAATGCTTCCTCCAGCTTCAGATGGTCCACTAGGATCTGGAACTTGAAACGTTCCGTGGCATCTCTAGGGAGGAGATTGTCCAGGGCAATGCGGAGTCGTGCAAAGTCCCTTGGGTTCGGACGGTTGAAGTCTGGGATTGTAGGAGTTGGTCCTCTGTAGGATCTTTCCTGTCCACCAGCGGGAGTCACTGAGCGTCGATGTCTGGGCTCGTGTCGAGGTGAAGGTGGACTCCATCCACCACACCGGTCTGGAGAGTAGCTGCGGCGGCGTACAGGCGAGTAATCACCTCGATGTGATGGTTCTCTGTATTCTCTGGTGGAATAACGAGAGTCTTTGTGGCTGGCATGACGCTCAGGTGAGCGGCAGTGGCTGGACTGCTCATAGTTATAACCGTAGCGCCCCTCTCTGTACTCATAGCTCCGTCGCGGGGCCTGATGCTTGGTGCGTGCTGACTCAGGAGAGTGCTTAGGTGAGGGAGAGTCATATCTGGATGATTCCCTGTAGTCCTTTGTCTCCCTGCTATAGTCGTGATGCCTGTCAGAGGACGGTCATGGTGGCGTCTTCCTTCTAGGTACGGTCTCCCTGTCCCGAAAGTGGACTGACGATGCGTACCTTGATGAGTCACCTCCGTAATCCAGCCCTTCTCGGTAAAGTCGTTCTCGGGCGGCTATAGTACGTAGCACTGGACGGGGTCTGCTGGGCTCCGCTTTGGCTCTGAGCTGCTCATTTTGTAACTTCAGCTTCTCCATTAATGCCAGGAGATCTTCCCTTTCATGCTCTAGGATACGGCATTCCCTTCTCCACTCATCTGCTGAAGATGCCCGTGTGTCAGTGACTGCACATCGCGCTGGGCTATGATGCAGCTGACCGTCTGGGGAAGCGGAGCGTGAAGCAGGTCCACTCTGGTCCTCTTCATCTCGCTGCTTCCTGGACCATGCACGGGACTCGTCATCCGAGGTGGTAAACATCTTGGTCCGCTGTAAGCTCTGGATCCGGCTCGAAGGACCACTTTGTAAGGAAGAAGACTGGCTTCCTTGTTTTGACTATGTGTTGGATCGTTATGTAGAGCCCACAGCGGGTGATCGGTCAGAATCACGCAAGAGTCCCTCGGTGGATGATGGTTTATTGGCATTCAACTGTAGGATGGGGTGTTCTCATTACAGGAGTTACAGGAGGATGACGTAGTTGCGTGAGTGGACACGCGTGTGTACGTATGTGTGTGTGTGGGCGTGTGTGTGTGGTTCTGCAACAGGGAAACAGAAATATAGACAGTTAGCAGAATGTCTGATATAACTGATAGTTGCAGTAATCTATAAACATTGCCGAAACTGGCATAAACAACAGACACGACTGCCCTGTGGGCCTTAACAGCTTCCAAACATGAAAATGGGGAAAGATACATCATTTCCAATACAACAGCTCCCTCTACTGGTAACACAGACAACTACAATCAGCTGTGCCGGGAGGTCCGTGCACAACAAGTGGACATGCGGGAGGTCCATGCACCGTAGCCAATCAGCTAGACTGACCGCTGATATCACCGCGACGGACTACAAACTATACACAGAGAGCCTGTAACGGACAGCCGACGAGGCAAAACCGACGGAAAACATCCGAATGGCAACATACAACGTTACAGACAGGAAAATCACTGCACGAGACCTAGCTCGGCAGGGAAAGCCCGAGCCAATATGTAGCAATGCTAAGCAGATGAAAACCACTACTAATTCAGCCTAAACAATGATTCTAACAACCAACAGCTACTCATCCTTACTTGTAAGACGCACACAAAAACACCGAACAGTAGGAATGCCGTATCACGTCCGTACACCATGGGTAAACAGTCTCGGACTGAATGCTATCCGGGTACGGCAAGCCCGAGCCAACTTGTGATTGGCTGAGAGTCCAGGTAAAGTGAGGCGTCTACCGAAGGGGAGAGAGAGAGTCCCAGAAAGTGTCTTACGCTTAGCGGCCACAAGGAGGCCTTTTTTACAATTACGGTCAAAGTCACACCCTGATTTTAATTTTCTAAGAAAATGTACATAAAAAAACCTGCAGAAACTTTGTGAAGAGAAATCACACACTCACACAGGTTCGTATCTTGGCTGACTGAGGCCATTTAGGGTGGATTGGCTGAATCAGATGATGAAAGACTTAATGCTGTTAAAGTCTGTGGGGAATAACCACTGCAGCACTTTTACAGGCTTAAGTCAACGTGATTCATTCACAGAGCTAGTCAAGCATCTGTCAGCAACACAAAGACACACTCAGGCTCCACTTGTGGCTTTGTGACTGAATAATGCCTCTGATCAACGTGATCAATGAACACAATCAAATTATCTCCTGCCAATAAACTCATTCCTTGAGAAGAAGCTGTTTTGGTTTGTTCTTGCAGTGAAACCCGGGACATTTGGAGTTGTTGTTATTAATATGTTGCACATTTACCTGATTGGGCCCACCAGGATGCATGAGGTCTCAGAAAAAACATAAGTTGGTCACCAGACTGGAGCTTTGAATCAATAATAGGGATGCTCGATATTGGCATTTCTACCGATATCCGATATTCAGCAACAACATAAAATATCTCCTACTGTGGAATTAACACATTATGCCTAATTTTATTGTGACGCCCCACTGGATGCATAGGTGAATCAAACATGGCTTTCCAAATGTACACACTGAGAAAAATAAGAGAACAACAACTTAAATTATGGAAAAAAGTGCCATATTTATTTAGTGTTAGAGAGAAACTTCAACAACAAACTCAACAACACCACAGACAATATTAAAAAAAAGGAAGAGGCATATCTTCAGTCCATTAGTTGTAAACAGTCAATGAATGAATAACTGGACATAACTTGTCAAATAATAGACTCAAACTGGGCTCAATCTCTTTTAAGAGTAACAAAATAGTGCAAATATAAACAAGAAAGGCACAGAAATGCTCACAAAATTAAAACAGCCCTCCTTTAAAGTGCAACAAAAACAAAGACTGAAGTTGACTCGTCCATATAACTGGTCTATTTCTTTCCCATGTCCTCATGTGTAAGAGGGAGATTGTTCTGTATGAATACAAGCATCTCAGCATCTCAGCAATGTATGAGATTTCTCTTCTCATCAATGATGTGGGCACCAGTGCTGAACACTGGTTCACTGTCAACACTGGTGCAGGGTGCAGTCAGGTACTGGTACCAGTGCTGAACACTGGTTCACTGTCAACACTGGTGCAGGGTGCAGTCAGGTACTGGTACCAGTGCTGAACACTGGTTCACTGTCAACACTGGTGCAGGGTGCAGTCAGGTACTGGTACCAGTGCTGAACACTGGTTCACTGTCAACACTGGTGCAGGGTGCAGTCAGGTACTGGTACCAGTGCTGAACAGTGGTTCACCGTCAACACTGGTGCAGGGTGCAGTCAGGTACTGGTACCAGTGCTGAACACTGGTTCACCGTCAACACTGGTGCAGGGTGCAGTCAGGTACTGGTACCAGTGCTGAACAGTGGTTCACTGTCAACACTGGTGCAGGGTGCAGTCAGGTACTGGTACCAGTGCTGAACAGTGGTTCACTGTCAACACTGGTGCAGGGTGCAGTCAGGTACTGGCACCAGTGCTGAACACTGGTTCACTGTCAACACTGGTGCAGGGTGCAGTCAGGTACTGGTACCAGTGCTGAACACTGGCTCACTGTCAACACTGGTGCAGGGTGCAGTCAGGTACTGGTACCAGTGCTGAACACTGGTTCACCGTCAACACTGGTGCAAGGTGCAGTCAGGTACTGGTACCAGTGCTGAACACTGGTTCACTGTCAACACTGGTGCAGGGTGCAGTCAGGTACTGGTACCAGTGCTGAACACTGGTTCACCGTCAACACTGGTGCAGGGTGCAGTCAGGTACTGGTACCAGTGCTGAACACTGGTTCACTGTCAACACTGGTGCAGGGTGCAGTCAGGTGCTGGTACCAGTGCTGAACAGTGGTTCACTGTCAACACTGGTGCAGGGTGCAGTCAGGTACTGGTACCAGTGCTGAACACTGGTTCACTGTCAACACTGGTGCAGGGTGCAGTCAGGTACTGGCACCAGTGCTGAACACTGGTTCACTGTCAACACTGGTGCAGGGTGCAGTCAGGTACTGGTACCAGTGCTGAACAGTGGTTCACTGTCAACACTGGTGCAGGGTGCAGTCAGTTGCTGGTACCAGTGCTGAACAGTGGTTCACCGTCAACACTGGTGCAGGGTGCAGTCAGGTACTGGTACCAGTGCTGAACACTGGTTCACCGTCAACACTGGTGCAGGGTGCAGTCAGGTACTGGTACCAGTGCTGAACACTGGTTCACCGTCAACACTGGTGCAGGGTGCAGTCAGGTACTGGTACCAGTGCTGAACACTGGTTCACTGTCAACACTGGTGCAGGGTGCAGTCAGGTACTGGTACCAGTGCTGAACACTGGTTCACTGTCAACAATGGTGCAGGGTGCAGTCACGTACTTGCGAGCAACACGAGCAACAGCAGGGAAGAGGGCCTGGTTGAGCCTCCAGTACTCCACGAGTCTTGCGTGTTGTATTTCTTGCTGCTGCGTTCATGTAGACTCGGAAATTCCAATATCGGTTGTAAAAATCCGATACCGATATTTCCAAATATTACATTTTTAAGTCGATATCGGCCGATAATATTGGCCCACCGATATTATCGGACATCCCTAATCAATAATATATTTTTTTTACTAATTCGATATCAACTACATCAGTATTCCTCCTTTTTCCAGTGTGTATCAGCTGAGAACATGCTGATCTCAACTATGATGACCTGATGGCAGTCTGATGATCTGTGGAAGGCTCACAGAGGAGACATGCTTCATGCTGATCGGAAGACTATTTATTAATCGTTGTTACTATACAGGACAGCAGCTTTCTGAAAGACACTTAAATTCATCCTAAAAGGTACAGCTTATCTTTATCTCTCAGAAATACAGCAAGAACATGAAGAAGAACTGATTTCATTCACACAGCAAGCAGACAAGAGTTTCCTGTTCCAACATTTGACAATCAATGAACATTAAAAATCATTTTCAAACAAATTTTCTGCAACAACTCAGAACTAATAGGAAACAGCATTTTGTTTAGTCGACCAGGGGACAAACAATGGCCTGTAAGTCTAATCTCCAGTCCACATGAGCCAAAGTGATCTTTTTTCTCGTTAAGGATAAGAACATATGGACGATCTCATAAAGCAGAGAGATAGATGAATCGTCTATGGATCCCATTCTATACTCATAGATCTATGCGGGCACAGATGGAGCGCATGGTCCTACGCTATCAGCAGGGCAGTTTGTGTAAAGTCATGGCAGCACCCAAAACAATATGCTGATAGCCGAGCCCAACGGAGAGCCGACACACCGCAGCCAGAGGCAGCCGCTAGCATCAAGCTAAAACAAACCACAGTAGCAGTCATTTATTATGGGTGCTCAATGTGAAAAAAAACAGCAAGTGGTGGAAAGAAATAACTGAAGGAGTAACTTATTACCTCTACATTACATGATTCCCACTCTGTTGAAAACGAGGGGGTTCCGAAGTCTGCTCAAAGTAGTGGACCCGCGTTACGAGCTTCCCAGCTGTAAATATTTATCCAGCACTACCATTCAAAGTGTGTACTCTGAATGCCATGAAAGGATTTAACACAAATTTCAGAATGTCCATTTTTGTGTGATTTACATACACTATATATGTTTACCGGAGAGAAAAAATGGTTAAGGAACATGCGGATTTGCCAAAAACAAAATGTAAAAAGAATCGTGATAAAATTGTGATCGTGATTTTATTGAAAGAAAATTGTGATATGATATTTTTGCCATATCCCCCACCCCTAGTATGAAGTACATATGCCAGGCTTTTAAGGGCACTGTGACTCGTCAAATATATGATGGGGGTGTTGGACGGTGGTAATGATTGACATCATTGTTTTCCACATATGCGTCTTGCCTATCCACACCTCAAAGCAGAGCCAGCGTTTTAGAACTTCCCTAAACATTTTACTAATATACAGGGAAACAAGACTCATTAACACTAAACCCAGCTATCTGTGCAGAATCCCACCTGGATAGGTGAGGGCAAGTAGAGACAGGTATGGACAGGTGGGACATCTGGATAGGTGAAGACAAGTAGGGACAGGTGGTACACCTGGACAGGTGAGGACAAGTAGGGACTGGTATCAGGTGCTACACCTGGAAAGGTGAGGGCAAGTAGGGACAGGCAAGGACAGGTGGTACACCTGGACAGGTGATGATAACCACTAAGAACTGTTTCATCATGCGATCCAAAATCATTGTGAAGCTAAATAAGTGAGAGACTTTTTCCAAGATTAGATGGCAGATTAAAAAAAACAAACCTCTTATGGAAGAATGAGCCAAAGAAATGCAAAGTTTTTGTGAAATGTAATTGATGTGTATGTTCAAAATGTTTGCATGTACCCGATGATACATCAGTTGTTTATGAAGGAGTTGGTTCATTATGCTGATATCACTAGTCTGGACATTGCGTGATGATTTTGCAACTGCAGCACTTGGTACTAGGTGACTGTATGTGCATGTGAGGCTTTGACGATCACAAAATCAAAACCTGGAAAGAAACAGTTTTTCTTCTCTGCCATCAGCAGAGTCCTGATCATCAAGCTCAAGCTTCCAGTTTCTCTCCAGCTTTGAATACCTGCCCACCCCCCTTCCCACCGTGAAGACGGCTATCTATCTGTGTGTGTGTGTGTGTGTGTGTGTGTGTGTGTGTGTGTGTGTGTGTGTGTGTGTGTGTGTGTGTGTGTGTGCGTGTGTGCGTGTGTGCGAGAGAGAAGGGCTGTCCTGGTGTGTCAGTAATGACAATGTCCCAGCGTTCCTCTCTGCCAATTAGCCTGGCTGTAATTACACAGACACATATGGAGCTGTCAATCAGCGGCTCCTCCACACAGGAAGTTGGCACCTTGGCTTGCTCTGCAGCACAGCTTCAACCCCCTACTGGGCTGCTGAGCAGCACCACCAGCATTTCCTTCAATTACTCCACCTGCACTGCCGTCCCACAGTTCACAGGAAATGCCAGGAAACGTCTCTGAACTGAGCTTCAGCAGCACTGTTCTGTTGTGATGTGCTTGTTGTGTTGCAGCTACAGCTTCTTTATTTAGCACGTTAACAGGAGTGTGTCCGGCACACCCTCTAGATCACACACACTGCTTGTGGACTAAATCATGTCGGTCTTACGGGTTGTATCACACATATTTTTCCTGACGAGGCTGCAGACGCTCTCTCATGTCATAAAACCACACTATATATTTATGTAGACATCCTCACTTGGAACACAGATCATGAAAATCACACTTGCGTCGTTATGAGACAAAACAACTTTTTCATAACAGTTTCACTTTCAGTGTTAAAGCTTGTGATAATGCTTTTTTGTTTCTACATACAAAACCTATTGATGACAAATTTGTTTTGGAAGCCTGACGTCACCCAAGTGACACAAAGACTCAAGTTTGGTTCCATTTCACAAGAGAGCACAACAATGATGCAACTTGTAATACTTTGAAAGTGGATGTTTCATCAAAGGGAGCAAATAGGATCGTTATACGGAAACATTTGTACACGCAGTGGCGATAACTTTGAATGAATGTCACATTTTGGATCCACTTCAAAGTGAATCTCAACTCAGCAGCTGCGGCAACGTGAGCACGTCCTCTGCTGTTTATACTGCAGGAAGACGACCTCCTTGTCTGCAAAGCCGCCTCCTTCATATTTGACCCACCCCTCTTCACATCTGATATGCCCCCTGCATACCTGACCGGACCCCCTTCACACCTGACCCGCCCCCTGCACACCTGACCCACCACCTTCACACCTGACCCACCTCCTTCATACTTGACCCGCCCCTCTTCACACCTGACCCGCCCCTGTACACCTGACATGCCTCCTTAATACATGACACACCCCCTTAATACCTGACACCCCCCTTCACATCTGACCCACCCCTTAATACCTGAGACGCCCCCTTCACACCTGACCCAACCCCCCTTCACACCTGACCTGCCCCCTACAGACTTGACCCGCCCCTCTTCACACCTGACCCACCCCTTCACACCTGACCCGCCCCTCCTCTCCACTCTCAGCCACTCACATTCCAACTCAGTCAAAACAACTCAAAACCTTCAGAACATCATCATTGAACAATAAATCTATGACTATAACACAACGGCAGAGATGTGGCGATATTTCAAATCCTGTCCATGTTCTGCTGAAAATACTGTCCTGGTAGATTAGTTGCTTGTTTAGACATCATGGAGATTTTGTTCACTACAAAGGCTGAACAGGATTATATGCATTTAGTCAAAAACATTTTCGAATTACCAATCAGCAAAAAGAGCCACTGAAAAACAAGCACATTAAAACAGCTATTAAAAGCAGCCTTATCACACCGCAATATGTACTTTTAAACCAAAAAGTTTAAACCAAATTGCAAACTGCAGGCATGTAATGCCGCTGGTTTTGTGCCACATGGTGAAGAAACTTTTGCACTTTAGTTACTTTAGCATCCAGGGGTTCAAGAGAAGCAAAGATAATACAAGTCAGACTAAACTGTACAGTGACATAACGTGGTTGTTTAGCAAGGGGGAAACTTTGTTCTATTACAAAACACTGGGGAACCTCTGACAAAATGATCAAATGAAATTCACGTGATATACAAATGCTGTAAGAGTGGTTCCGTAGAGTACAAAATACTTCATATGCTGAATTCAGAAACGCTGTCCACCCTATGATCAGTAATCATGAAATCAAAGCGGACTGAACAGATTTCCTGATTAAAAATGTCAAAATGTATGTTTCTGGATGTAGATCACATCCCCAAAGGCTTTATGTCAAACTGTAGAGGAGACTCTAGATTATAACCTACAACGTGTCCACACGAGAACGCCGCTGCATGTTTCGCATTTGGCCGATCATCCACATTTTGGGAGTTTTAGGGTTTTAGGAGCCTGAAAATAGTTGGATTTTTTTACATGGATTCCAGAGTGGGGAAATTCTAAAATGCCGGCTTGGCTTTGAGGTGTGGATGAACAAGACACACATCTGCAGAAAGCAATGATGTCATTGGCCCCCTCACCCACTGCAGTCCATGGTGTCATCTAATGACCACAACAATGGTGGACTACATGCTCCAGTCGTGCTGCAGAAGTTACTGATACTAGCAGGTTTAATAAGACTATATGTTGGATTTCTCCAGTGCCAGGAAGAGCAGGAATTTACTTCTATATTTATATGTGTTGGGATCTCACAAGACCACAGAAAGTTTGTTCATTTCTAGAGAAAGACAATTTTCATTTGTCATGATACACAGTCATGACATAGGAATTCAGACCCAGGAATGTGACTGAACATCACACCCAATGGGGGGGACATTTTGCCACAGCAGAGCCGTGCAAATCCTCCCACGCTTTCTGCTCAAAAGACACTTCCCCCGTGCACTCAGCCAGTCACTAATTGGGTGAGGCTCTCAGGATTTCACACCTTTGAATCCCCAACCTTCATCAAGTGATTTGGAGAGATTCTCTCAAAAAGGCCTTTTCTCCTGTTCTTCGATGGAGGTTGGTTGCTGGAGACAACTCACCCAGCGTTAGCATACAGCTAACACCAGAGGCCTGCAACCAGGGTCTTCACTCCTCAACTCCTCTGCTGACCCGACCACAAGGGTACGACCTTCCCCTGATCCAGAGAACAGCACCCAGAGTCTGATCTCCCATCAACCAGGGAAAACCAACCGGTTCCTCCAGGACGGACCAGGGAAACGACGCCTCACAGAACTTCTTTGTGTTTTCCTCAACCAGCAGGAAAACCATCACAGACCTGAGCGACCAGCTCCTCAGTCTGGACAAAAGGAACAACCAGGAGCTGTAAAGAAGGACTCCTGAAACATCAACTTCATCTTCTTCTCCTCAGCCTGCAGAACCAGCAACCACAGTTAGCAGGAGGTGCTAACTACAGGAGAAGACACCAGCTTCCCTCCAGCAGGACAACAACTGAACTCCTTCAAGGAAGTGGCAACAACAACTGGGCATTACCTGAGATTAGTTAAACCTGATGCTATGATAGAACTGTTTAACTTTATGAAGATGTGTTGATTCTGTTACAGTGATTGAGTTCTATAGATAATGATATTAGGAGCAGTGATCAACCTGTAAACCAACGTTAGCTCTGCCACAGACACAGGGTCTGCATGCTAATCTTTGCTTTACTAACTAGTTAACTCTAACTAATCCTACACATATCACATCAAAGACAACATCACACAGTAACTGAACACCATCTGACAACTCCTGACGTTTTACAAAACAAGTCTCATTCACATCAAGTCATTCTAGAAATGGTCCTTTAGCAGAGACACACAGGAAGCAGACGCTAAAGACTAGCTTCCATGTTCCATTGTTCTCCAGCACATGGTGGAGACCCAGGACAGACTTCCTGTTCTCTGATAACCTCCATTAGGAATGTAGTTTCTTGTGATCCGCCATCTTGTTTTGTAGTTCCATCACACGTCTCACACACACACTCTCTCCCTCTCTCTCTCTCTCTCTCTCTCTCTCGCTCTCTCTCTCCACCATGCTGTATATAGGTAGTTAGAATCTGTGTATATTTTTCATTGTAAATAAATAGAATTTTTGGAATCACACTTGCTGTTTTATAAATGAGCACAAAGGTGAATGAAATGTTCCTGTGACTCAGAAGAAGAGCTTAAACTGTTTCTGTGTGACTCAGGAGAAGAGTTGAAACTGATCCTCTGAGTCTTATACACTCAAAAAAAGAAAGGAATCTACTCGTCTGACAACTCCAACAAATGCTACTCAAACCTGCATTAGCCTTTTATCAAGTGACGTGAATTCATTTCAGCTTTCATTCTTAAATAAATGTCTTGACACTGCACTTAATGGGAGGCTGATTTCCCCTGAGCATCTTCAACTGAACAAAACACACCATCATAAAGCCCACCGCATGCATCACATCGTCCACTAGCCTTGGACTGGAGAGTGCTATTTATCCATCAGCCTGCCTGTCATCATGTAATGACAACAAGCTGGAGGGGAGGAGGAGGACGACGACGAGGAGGATGGGGAAGAGGAGGAGGAGGAAGATGGGGAAGAGGAGGAGTACGGGGAAGAGGAGGATGAGGGGGTGATGAGGAGGAGGGGGGAGAGGAGGAGGAGAATGATGAGGAGGAGTAGGATGGAGAGGAGGAGGAGGATGACGAGGAGGAGGACGACGAAAAGTAGGAGGAGGATGAGGTAGACGAGGACGAGGAGAGGAGGACGAGGACAATAACGGGGAGGAGGAGAAGGAGGGGGAAGGTGAGGAGGAGATTGACAAAGACAAGGAAGAGGATGGGGAGGAGGAGTAAGAGGAGGAGGAAAATAACCATGAACAAAGCAAAGATCAAAACAACTTTTATTCGACTTACACTCTCCAAGTGGAGAGTTAATGAGAGTCAATGTTTGTGATGAGCAGAGACAAAGTCAACCAGAACGAAGAGCTGCTGAAGGTCCAGGAGGAGGAAGAGGCATAGGAGGAAGAGGAGGAGGAGGAAGAAAAGGAGTTTGCACAGGGAGGTCCAGGTTCCCAGCAGTGAGTCTTACCTCTGTGAAGTCTTCTTGTATTTGCGCCTGCAGAAACAGAGACATGAGGAGGAGACTTCAGGAATGTAGTGAACTGTCTGTTAACCACAGTGTTCACACAGAGGAAACTCAAAGACCTGAAGTCATGGCAACCAAGACAAATCACAACACAAACATTCAACACAGCTTTTATTGCTGACAAATCAGTCTGGATATAGAACCATGAGTTCATCAATAAACACCTGATCCAACCAATACACACACACACACACACACACACACACACACACACACACACACACACACACACACACACACACACACACACACACACACACACACACACACACACACACACACACACCATGCTCTTTGTTTGTACAGCAGCTGTAAATCAGCTCCTTCAGCAGAGATGCTGTTATTTCCAGCTCACTTCACCATTTTATATTTAGACTTTATGATTTGGATTAACTTATAATAAAGGCAAGAAATGCCCCAACAAACTCCTACAAACGATGGTTGTTGTCTAAACTGAGTGCTCATTGATACATGTGAAACCATCATTACGTCTCTTGTTTGCACTCTATTATTTCTCATCCATCCCCTGCAGAGGACAGCCAGACCAGAAGAGCTCAGTACATTAGTGTGAGCTTGTACATCAGTTGATTTCAGTAGAATGTTAGTAAATCAGGACCAGCCACGACACACACCGAGTGTGTGTAGCTGCAGATTTGTGCTTCCAGCTGCAGTCCCATTCAAATGAGTTTTCATCATAAAACCAGGCTCATTCATTGAATTGGCAGCAGGAAGAAACTGAACACAGGCATGAACAACACGTGAGGTTCAAAACTCTCTGAGCAGGCTGTGCAGCAAAAGATTGATACTGAAGACCAGTGAAAGGCAAATCGAGCTAAGTGCTGCCAAACGCCTGACGAATTCTTGTGTGTGTGTGTGTGTGTGTGTGTGTGTGTGTGTGTGTGTGTGTGTGTGTGTGTGTGTGTGTGTGTGTGTGTGTGTGTGTGTGTGTGTGTGTGTGTGTGTGTGTGTGTGTGTGTGTGTGATATTAGGATTGGACATTTTTTTAAATGTGCAGAAATTTAGTAGTGTGTTTGTTTGGATTCAATTCTAGGAAATCTGAAATACACTGATCATCTTGTTAATGTCAGTTTTTAGAAAGAATAATTTCATCATGATTGTCTTTGTTTTACCATATTAGTTTTATATGTTTGTAACCCTGTGTGGCTTCATGTGTAGAGAAACAGATTGGCTTATTTAAATCACCCTGGTGAAAATTCACAAGATTGTTTGTATATTAATATGCACTGTCCAAATAAATAACTTATTAAAAATAGATAAACTGTTCTACCACTGCAAATCCTGTTTTGGATGTTTGTATCAGAAAGTGTGAAACTTTCAAGAAAGATGTAGAGAACTGCTGCAAGTTTACAGAAAATAGCAGGTTTATGTGTGAATCTCCAATTAGTAGAACTTGTGCTTTATGATCAAAGTTTAACTTTGAATACCTAAGTGCAGTCATGAATGAGACAGTAAATATAGATCAGAAATAAACAGTTTAGTTCAGAAGCCACAAATAGTCCAGTTTAATCTGTGTGAAGATTGGACTTCTGCGCAAATAAAGACAACTTCAGAATAATTTTACTTTGAGGATCAAACATGTGGGCTGAGGTTGAATCAGATCCAGCCATGGACATTTGCTGAAGTCACTAAATGATATCGCAGTTTTGATTGGTTGTGGCTGAAGTAAATAAGTTTGACTTTCTCTGTCCACATCTGCCAAATTCTTTGATTTCATGCTGAATCTAATATGAGTAATGTGACATCATCTCAAGAACAATGAGTGCAGTCATGCTGACGCTACCGGTGCTTTGCTGCTATCACCGAGCATGCACCACGTAATTAATGATGAATTAAGGGAGACCAATGTCACACTGTGCTCCACAGCGCTCTGTCAGCCTAGAGGACCCATAAAGTACTTTGATTCTATAAAAATAGGTAGTTGATGCCTTCCTGCTCCTGAGCTGTTTTCAGGGCCGCACTGCTGAGGTGTTTTACTTTAACAATGTGTTGCTTTTGGACATGATCAAAGTTGATTCTGAACCTTTAGAGACAAAGCAGAAGATCTGTCAACATATGACAAGTTCTACAGATGGTTAAAAACCAAAATTGGTGACTGTCTCAGACTTTGATGAATATGAACTAAATGATCACATAAGAGTATATAACTTTATTTAGTGGTAATAAAGAAAGTAAATATTTTTAACTGCCCTGTTTATCTAGGTTTTGGGGCTTTATCTTTTTTTAAAGATCCTTCAGGTGAAAACTCCTTATCCAAACTGAGTGAAAAGTAAATGTCCAGAGAAGAAACCAATGAAGATATGTGGAGAAGTGACCACTTTATGGAGCTTGTTCTTTTTATTTCGGCTTGCATGTTGGTTTTGTTCAGATTCATGTAAACATAGGTGAAAACAGTAAATTTCCACAAAAAGCAGATACAACGTAGATGATGGGATGTGGATGGCCAGAGGAGGACCACCTCATAACCATTGTCCCACATATCAAAATTTACAAGTGTATTAACTCAGTGTTCAAAATGTTTTATAGACCTTACTGAAGTTAGCAAGCTAATCAAGCTCCAATTTGTCCTGTGTTGTAATCCTAATTCTTACCACCAGATGGTGTCGTGACGTGAACAGTAACTCAAGCTACAAACTGAAAAAAAAGAAAAGAAAATCAGCACCAATCGACTGCAGGCTGGAGAGACAACCGGAAAACATCGACATGAATACGAAGATATCTGGCACCTATATAACTCAGTTGACTTTTACTAATATAAAAACTTTAAATATGACACTTTACATCTGCACTGGTGATATTTGACTAATAAAAAGCTGTTCTGGTGTAACTGTAGGATGAGTTGCTTTTTTTTGGGGGGGGGGGGGTTAAAAATGTAGTATGTGCATTACTGAAAAATAAGTTTGAATCTGAACATGAATAATTTCTTAAAGGTTTCATCACCCGGTATTTTCACACATCCAGTTAACAAGGAACAAGGAAAACAGTAATTTCAGCGCCTCTACAAAATGTGAATAAAACAGATTTACTTTCAATCTACTGTTCTGTTTAAAGAAAAGTGATGTTTGTTCTGATGAGGTTCATTATTTCCATGTGGAGGCAATATAAAAAGTAATTTAACTAGTATGTGACGTTACTGTAACTGTCTGGAGTCGTTGAGCTTTTTTTAAAATCATGTTTGGTGCACCAGCAGTCTGTGTTTTCATACAAAGATCCTTAAAGCTTAAACCTTGTTAAACATCCTTGGATCAACTAGGACCTCCTCCTCCTCCCCCACTGGGTGAGCCTCTTGTGATGAACTGTTTGTCAATTAATTAAAGAATTCATTGATTTCCATACATCAGTGGGTATCGGTAGGTCAGATCTGTCACACTGATCTAATTTATTAATGGAAATCTACTGGAATCCATTTGCTGATGTGAAAACAGACAGTCCATTTGTCAAGAGAGTAATGGGACACGACATGTTGCTCTTGTGTGGATCAGGGACGTCAGCAGGCCTGAGACGTGTGACCAACTCCGTCTATATGCTTCCACAGGTGGATGATTGGAGGACTCTGGGGTGTGCGGTGTCGAAAACGGTCCAGTGATAGCTACCAAACACACATGCTCTGATAAGCTGGTGGCACATATAGTATAAATGTCACCAGGGCGTCATACACGACACTCAAACACATCCAATCTATATCACGCACCTGAGCACATGCATGGCCAACCTTTCCCTCCCCCCCACTCACAGTATAATGTGGAGGGTTAAAATAAACCACACAGTGTGTGAAATGTCGACATCAATGGTACCTGTCAGCTGGAAACCTCTCTTCAGACGCAGCCTCTTTGGGAGATTAAAGCGCAAAGTGATCTTTCACACACTGCAGGAGCTACCAAGCCCCCTGAACCCACTGGATCCCCCTGAGCCTACCAGACCACCCCGAGCCCACTGAGCCTCTCCACAGTGCCTCACCATCAGTTCACACAGCAGCTGCCAATCATACACAAACACACAGAGTCCTGGAGAAGGACAAGATCCAGACATCATCATGGACGGTCCACGAGACAGGGACAACAGAGACCAGTTTAGTACAGGAGGGTCCAGCCAGTGTGGTACAGGAGGGTCCAGACAGTGTGGTACAGGAGGGTCCGGACAGTGTGGTACAGGAGGGTCCAGACAGTGTGGTACAGGAGAGTCCAGACAGTGTGGTACAGGAGGGTCCAGACAGTGTGGTACAGGAGGGTCCAGCCAATGTGGTACAGGAGGGTCCAGCCAGTGTGGTACAGGAGGGTCCAGACAGTGTGGTACAGGAGGGTCCGGACAGTGTGGTACAGGAGGGTCCAGACAGTGTGGTACAGGAGGGTCCAGCCAATGTGGTACAGGAGGGTCCGGACAGTGTGGTACAGGAGGGTCCAGCCAATGTGGTACAGGAGGGTCCAGCCAGTGTGGTACAGGAGGGTCCAGACAGTGTGGTACAGGAGGGTCCGGACAGTGTGGTACAGGAGGGTCCAGACAGTGTGGTACAGGAGGGTCCAGCCAATGTGGTACAGGAGGGTCCAGACAGTGTGGTACAGGAGGGTCCAGACAGTGTGGTACAGGAGGGTCCAGACAGTGTGGTACAGGAGGGTCCAGACAGTGTGACAGAGTACGACAGAGACCAGTTTGAACCAGGAGAGTCTGATGCTTAAGTCTAAGATATTGACGTCTTTCTCTTTCACTTACTTTGCACCAGCTGTGACTGGATCCTGTTTTTCTTATAGTTTGTTTATTTCTCCGTCATATTTGCACATGTCTGTGTTCAGTTTCCTTCAGCAGTGAATCAGGACTTCTGTTGTCACCATGTAGGCAACATTTCAGTTGTTAATCAAACATGATTGCACAGTGTGTAGAAACATAATTCACGACTGTATTTTGTGATTTGTGTAACGTGCATGTTGATAAAACATTGGTGATTCCTGCTACTTTGTTTCTCAGCTATCAGCTGAATAACCTTCAACCTCAGAGTCAGAATGTTTCCTCACCAGCTTCTAATGCAACATAAAGTATCATCGATTATCTTGTGGTAATCAGAGTAAATTACTGATTAACATGTTTCAACAGGTAACTTGTAATTGTAACAGATAACATTTTCAATGTAACTCTCCAACCCTGTTGTAATGTTACAGTAACGGCTCTAAGAAAACCTTGCGTGTGCGTGCGTGCGTGCGTGTGTGCGTGCGTGCGTGTGTGCGTGCGTGCGTGTGTGCGTGTGTTATTGGGATCAGCTCCAGCCAGACCCTGAGAGTCTAAACTGATGAATCATATTAGAAATATGAATGGATGAACTCAAAATAACGCTGAGTATGCTAAATGTAGAGTTTTCCCTCCATATAGGTTTTTTTTAAGTTAAGTTTCTTACATCACTACAGGAGCAATAAATGAGGCAAACAGCTTGTCTAAGAGTTTGTTTTTTGTATTATTTTGGTGAAATATGTATTTTTCCATTAATATAAATAACTGGATGGTCGTGAGGGATTTACCTCATCGTCTTCTGCTGGAGCTGGGCTCTTTGAACAGTTAAAAACAAACTGTATGCATAATGTATCATTGAAATTACAATTCCGTGGCAAATGCCGGTGTGTTTTTCAAACCAAATGAGAAATGGAATAGAGAAGAGCTTCTATGAAAGACTCAGACACTAAACATGATGGTCTGAGGTCAAAGAGCACTAACACATGTTAAATCATTACCGTTGTTAAAACATCACCTCTCCTTTCACACTACTCCTTTCATTTCTCAAAGTGTTTGTTTGAATTCTTCCATAAAGCTGCTTAGGATTAATATTTGCCGGAATTCAGTGTTCCAGCACATGTAAAACGCAGAAAGCCAGTGAAGCCGGTGGATCGGTGAAGCTCGTTACCTCACTGATGAAGAGTCATAACGCAGTGACTGTCAGGAAGAAAATCTTCAAACACACACGCTGGAGACTAAACATGCTTCAGAAAAACATGCTTAGCCATTTTACTTGTAATATCCTGCTTGTTGAGGTTTTGTTGAATGTTTATTTTGTCATGTAATCATTCCACTCTGCACTAAAACAAATCATTGAGATTATTTCACATTTTAGCAGTGTTTAAAGGTTTATGTGCTTCAGTTTTATCCCATCGTTCACACGCACGCACGCACGCACGCACACACACACACGCACGCACGCACGCACGCACGCACGCACGCACGCACGCACACACACACACACACACACACACACACACACACACACACACACACAGAGCGTTGATACTCACAGTCCTCGGAGTCGCAACCAGATCTTCTCGATCTGCTCTGGCTGGAGATACTTCAGGGCTGTGCTCTCAAACTCCTCGATCTCTTTGGTGGGAGACTCCATGTTGAGCAGAGGTGGAAACAAATTCACAATAACTGCAGAATCAAAGTTTAATCCGTCCTGTGGTGGGTCTGAGGAGACGAGAGGCTGCAGCTCGGTGTGATGGGACAGGATCTAACACCTGATATGCACCTGAAGCTGCTGCCAGCCAGCTGCCATCCTTCTGTTCTAGAGTGAGTGAATAACACTGTGAGCAGCTGTGATAGCCTCTGCCTTCAGTCCTTTCCAGAGACCGTGCAGCAGTCCTGGAGCCGGGCCATGCTCTTCCTCTCAGCCTCCACGAGATGCAGACAGCAGGCGTGCAATCCGGGATTAATGCTCACTGCCGAGCTCTCTGCACAAGAGAGGTGGGAGGAGGCAGGACGCCGGGCAAAGGAAGGAGGAGTCAGGCTGATAATGACAGACCCAGTGCTGCTTCATCCTCTGGAAGGATGGAGGGAGACACTGAGAGGGGAGTGATGGAGGAAGGAGGGTAGGAGGGAGGGAGGAGAAACAACAGAGGTGAAAGTCCAGATAACAGAGGAACACGTGTCAGTGTGTAAACAGGTTTTTCTCTCTCTCACCCACCAATTGTCCTCCATCTTTACCTCCTCATCGCCACGGACAACATCACAAAGAGAAGACGTCATGGAAACAACTGTGACGGCTTCTAATCTGACTTGTATTCATCTGCGATGGAGATAATACAACAGCCCTACAACATATTAGATGCCACGCCAGGCCGGGATTAAAAGGCATGCAGCCGATGCACTGACACTGATTGGACAGAGATTAGTTTGATCCATTCGGGGCTGCCCCATTTTCAAATACAACTCAGAGAATATCATTCTCCTCAGCTCTTAGCTTGTCCCCTGTTCCACTAATATATGAACCACCCCAGTGTGTAATACGTCATACACACACCGGATCCTCTGCCAGGTCCTGCTGGGCACAAATTACTTTTTTGCTTAATTTCTTTAGATAATTTAGCAACTACTATTAATTTACTGTGATTCCCCCAGTAGTAGAGGTATGGAGGGAGGATTTATGTAATGCTTTTAAATAAAATGTAATAAAATGTTTTTAATGTAATTTTCAGTGGTGTTGATTAGATGTTGGTATAACTCTTATCACTTAACACACTGCTCAATAAATGAACCGATAACAAATCCGAATTTATTGCAGGGATGTCAAACAACCAGCATGTGGGCCAAAACCAGCCTGCGAAGAGCTCCACTTCACAATCAAACAAAACAAAGCCCAATATTTTCTCACCAACAGTAGTTTTCCTTGTTTTTACTGTTTTAGGAGTGACATGGCCCTACCCTGACCAGAGCACAGTGATGATGCAGTGAAGACGACATGGCTTACTGCATTCGCTTCAAATCTCTCTTGTGACTGAATTTGTGAAAATGTGCAGATTTCCTTTTAATATGGGAGACATTTAAAAAAAAAGAAGGCATGTTTATTGCATCTAATCTGTAGATATTGCTGAATGAAGGGATTCCCCACTTGATTTGTTTTCATGCTGGATTTTATGAACTGTGTTCAAACAAAAGTCTTCCAGATGAGAAACCTTCTTCGGATTAGGTGCATCATTATTGTTTGAATCCATTTCAGTACTGATGTGGTGACTTTAGGATTGAATTGTTACAGTAGTCATCCTATTTGATGGTGTTTGGATTTATGGTTGGTTATTAGCATTCAAATTACTGGCATTAATAGAATACTGAAAGTAATAAATCACTGGAAATAATTTATGAAAAATTTTAATTATTAATGGAAGTAAAATGTCACTCATTAACAACTCCTAATGTAATTTAACTCAAAAGTTAATAAATTATCAAAAATAATTTATTAATGAAAAAGTATTCATTTGAATAAATGTATTATTTATCAAATAATAACAAAATTGGGGCACCACCAGCTAAACTGGAAATAGCTAACACCAAAATATCAGTCTTGTTTGTAAAAAGGTTATTTAAGTTAGTTAATATTCCTGCACAAAATATAACAATCTTAAATTACAGGGAAGGTGCAAGATTTGAGCACAGACTGCTACAAACCAGTGAATTGTCAACAATAAATACACAATAACTGCCAGGAATCGATCAATTCAGCTAACAGGCTTTTATTCACAAAAATGTATTAATTCATAAATAATTTGGAAATTCTCTCAGAAAGCAACACAATCAAGTAACAATCATCAAACACGGAGATCCAATCTACTAAACAGCAAACACTATGTACAACAGGGGTCTCAAACTCCGGTCCTCGAGGGCCGCAGCCCTGCACGTTTTGCATGTCTCCCTGCTTCCACACAGCTGATTGCAATGAGCAGCTCGTTATCTGGCTTTGTGCTGAATGTGGTGATGAACCATCAGGACATTCAGGGGAGGAGACGTGGAAAACATCCAGGGCTGCGGCCCTCGAGGACCGGAGTTTGAGACCCCTGATGTACAAAGAAAGAGGGTGTGTGTGTGTGTGTGTGTGTGTGTGTGACTCTGAGTGGGGATGCAATGACCACGAGTGTCCACCAGGTGGCGGCGGACATTGGAGGGTCAGTGTGAGTGGGTGTAATGATCTCGAATGGACACCAGAGGGAGGCAGGCATCTAGTTCGGGGCGGTGACCATGACGACCACTGGCGGCGCCTGGAGGGAGAGTGCAATAACTCTAGGCGACCACCAGGTGGGCGTAAAGAGAGATTGCGATGACCCACGCAGCCACTAGAGGTGTTTGACTCGCTCTTTCTGGGGACGAAGTGGTTGCTCGGCAACCAGATAAACAAGAGGTCCATCGCGCGCATGCGCGGGGGACGCTCGGAGCAAGCGGTCTCACCGGGGAGAATCATTACTGTAACGCCAGAGTTTAACTGGATGTTGAGACATGCAGTCAAACTCCGGTGACGATGCGGAGGTGTCATGGCGGCACAAGTTAGCGGTTCGGATGCTAAATGTGGCTATGTGGAGAGCTTATCTCAATCAGTTAATGCACGTGGCGGCGGGATACACATGGGGCGCACAGGAGGGGTTAATAAAGGAGAGAGAGAGAGAGAGAGCAAGAGAGAGAGAGAGAGAGAGAGAGAGAGGAGGAAAAGAGGAAGACAGTTCTGGCGAGGCTTGGTTCCGTGGTTTGATTCGCCACACAGAGTTCTGAGGGGTAAAACAAGAGTCCCGAGTGTGCGAGGATGCACGGGAACGCGCTCATGCACGTACACAACAGATGCATCTCAGTGGCACATGAAACACAATTGCAGGTTAGCTTCAGGCTAATCTAGCAGCGCTCCCAGACATAAGCTCTCTTACGGTTCCGTTGCGCTGTGTGGTACAGCACCGTCCGTGGGCTAGGCTTTCAGAGGGCCCTTGCTTAGCTGCCAGGATGCTTCAGGTTTGCAGCTGTGTGGGAGCGCACGGCCTGGTCTTTCTGCAGGTTTTGTGGATCCCAGGATCCCCAAAAAGAAAAAAGGAAAAGAGAAAAAGGATAGTCCAAACGGTATGTTCTGCTGCTTGCCGGCGGTCTGAACCGTGGTTTGGTTCTAATGATCCACTTTGTGCTCTCTTGATCTGGTTGCTGCATAGACATGCTCCATTCTTGGTGACCAGTTTGAGAAGCGGGGGGCAGTTGGTTGCGAGCTGAGTTTGACCAAGTTTGACTTTCAGACACTCGCTGTGTCCAGACCGGGTTTGACCAATGATAGGGCTTTTCCAACCTGGGGATTGCAGGCCTCAGGTTGCTGTCCTCCCCCCTGTTTTATTACCTCCCCATTGTTCTTGCAGCCTGTTCTTTTGGGGGAGAACTGCTTGAAGGAGAGCATGGATTCCGGGCCCAACAATGGCATTGGTAGAAGGTAAATAGATTTATTTTATTCCACATTTTTCCACCATGTGAGCAGCCCTCAAAGTGCCTGACAATGTTAATAAACTGTTAATTAACTCACACACCACTGGAGGCCGCTGCTATGTAAGGATGAAATGTATCCCTCCAGCCAGTGGGAGCAGTTTGGAGTTCGACGTATTGGATGTATGATGGATGGATGGATGATGGGAGTTAGGGATGGAGGGATATATGCCGTGGACCAGTGAACCAGTCCTCTTCGCCTCTCTCTCTCTCTCTCTCTCTCTCTCTCTCTCTCTCTCTCTCTCTCTCTCTCTGTGTTTTATTTTCATTAGTTTGAAGGAGTTCCACAAGGTGTCATGTGTCTCTCTGTTCAAACTATTTCAAAACTAATTTAAATCCTACGTTACAGAGCTTACAGGTAAATCTGTATCAATTAAGATTAAATAAATGCAGTGCAGGGGACACTGGGTTAAATAAAGACAAAACTGAAGTAATGTTTTTTGGAGCCAAGGAGGGGTGATTTAAAAGTGAGCAAAGAGCTTCTGTCGTTACAGCTAAAAACCACAAGCCAGGCCAAAAATCTGGGTGTAGTGATGGACTCAGACCTGTGTAAAACACATCAAAGCAGCACAAAGTCAGCTTACTATCACTTGAAAATATCTCAAGGATTAAAGGACTGATGTCTCAATAGGACCTGGGATAGCTCGTCCATGCATTTATCTTCAGTAGGGTGGACTACTGTAACAGCATCTTTACAGGTCTAACTAAAGAACAGACAACTGCAGCTGATTCAGAACTCTGCTGCTAGAGTCCTCACTAAGACCAAGAAGATAGATCACATCACTCCAGTTCTGAGGTCTTTGCACTGGCTCCCTGTTTACCCGAGGATAGATTTTAAAATCCTGCTGCTGGGCTTCAAACTTTGAATGGTTTAGGACCAAAATACATCTGTGACCTCCTTAACTCGGCATGATCCAACTCGACCATTCAGGTCATCTGGATCAAGTTATCTATCAGTTCCCAAAGTCAGAACCAAACATGGAGAAGGTGCATTCAGCTTCTATGCTCCACATATCTGGAAAGAAATCCCAGAAAACTGTAGATCAGCTTAAACTCCCAGCACATTTAAGTCAAGGTTGAAGACTGACCTGTTCTCAGCTGCCTTCGACTAAATAATTTCATGAATTACTTTAAGTCTTATTTTAACTCAAATTCTTTTAATCTTCGTCATTCTTAAATTTTAATGACTTATGTTAATGATTTTAAAATGTGTTTTGTAAGTTGTTTTTATCTGCTGTTTTAATGTATTTGTGAAGCACTTTGAATCACCTTGTTGTTGAAATGTGCTATTTACATAAACTTGACTTGACTGGGTAATGTGGTCATTCCAAACCTCACAGGTTGAACACCGGAACCTTTTCAAACACTGAACAGCTTGAAAAAACCTTACCTGTTTTTCACAAATCCAAAAGTTGCCAGAATGACTCAACCTGCAGTCCCTCCTGTCCCTATATCCCCCAACACACTGAGCTCTTTCAATTACTTGATGTAGGATGCAGGGATAATGCCAGGGCGCCACCTCAAAGGGCCTCCTGCTTTCATCTGCTGAGATGGTTGTTGGAGAGGAGGGAGGGGAGAGCGTTGCCTGAGTGCCGTCAACCTGCTGATGTGATCTTCAAAACAGCACTTTTCCATTGCACTCTTCCTCTGCCTTTCAGTGTTTTCTTTTTTATCTTTGGGATTGTGTTGTTGGAGTCTTCTCATCATTCTGGTGATTTTTTTCTCTTTCAGTGGTGGGGTGTTGACCCCCGGAGATTTCAAGCCATTTTCGAGCCAGCAGGCAGCAACAGCAAGTCAACTTGAGGAGAAACCCACAGCAGCAGCTTCACAGTTGGCTGCTGTGCATTTGCAGGTTTCCCCCCTAGGGGGAAGATGTATCCTCTCACCAGGATGTGTAAATGTGACACTCAGCATGGGTCGGCCTGGTCTCAGAGGTTGAGTCCATCAAGAGCAACGAACTGCGGAGACCAGGTCACTTTCACCCCATCAACTTCCTCAGTTCGTCCTGTGGCTTTCAAACGGACCATGATGGGATGACATGAAGAAATTCTAGTGCAACACTTGGCTTTTATTTCAAAAGTCAAATGAACGGTGATGACTTATGACACTGTATTCAACAACAGTTAAACTAAAGTAGGTGCAAATAGATGCACTGGCGGCCGAGAACACAGAACATTGAGCGACTGCAGAATGTTTTAGTACCTTTTAAGCAATCCAAGCAGAAATGTCTCATCGACACACAATTATAAGCTTAGATCACAAAATAAAAGCAAATCTGCTCTGTTTCAGACATTTACTATTTATTATACTGTAGTAAAAATAGACAGCACATATTGATGTTGTCAATCTGCTGTCAATTGACCTGTTAAATATCTTGTTTTTTAAATCCTGATAGTTGATTTTTCTCCTTTTGAGTAATAATTTTTCAAAGCTCATAAATAGTTTATTTAAATAATTTATGACTGAAGAAACAGCAGCTGGACGTTTCCTGCCATTTATACTATATTAGAGACAATTAGATGATACAAACTGAGTGTAGAAGAGAAGAACAAATTTCTCTAACTTCATTGTGCTGAGATGATAGAACATTCTATCACTGCTGTAAATCTCTGACTTTCACAAATAATGACTTGTCGTCGTCCATGATATCTGAGCCTAAAGGGCAGGAGGAGGAGATGACAAATATTTAAAAGGTCTCTGAAACAACTTTCTGACTCTGGAACTCGATCCACTGATAAAGAACATTTATAACCAATACAGATGTGAATTAAACACATGTTAATTGTTCACATTTTTGAGGTTGCTTTACAGTGGAAGTGTTTTTTCAGCCTGTCTGTGGAGCTTTTTAGGAGAGTGTGTCTCCATCCACAGAACATTGGGGGGAACAGGTGAGACACAATGTCGGAGGTTCTTTATAATAAATCTAAAGCCTTCTATAATCACTCAGTGAAAAGTCTCTGAGGGAAGGTAGTCATCTGTTCATTATGAGCTCTGCACATGTTTCCTGCATCTGCTCAACAGAAGGTTGTTCATCTTTTTTACTTCCATGTACAAATAGCCAGCATGACCCTCAACTGCACAGGTGTCTGTTCTGGACTCTGATTGGTCGGTTGTTGCCTGTCAGTCATGATAGTGGAGTGGTCACCTCACTGACTCACAGAACTGAAGACATTTATGACATTCGGGTGTCTGAGCAAATTACGTAATTTCTTCACTCAGCTCCTTCTGTCAAAGGCTTGCTAATGAGTTTATCAGTTACCTTCTGGTTGTGTGAAGCAGTGCCACTGTGTGAGCCCAAAGCTCTTTAGCATGTAGTCTAGTTACGCACTGCACTTGAAAGCATCCCTCAGGGCGGTCAACTCCTGCAGTTAAAAGCAGACATATGTGGTTCAGTTTTAAATGCAGAACACAAACCTTGTCTTACATTCCTAAAAGCTCAGCGAAATGTTTCTGAAAACATGAGGAATTAAGAATAAGCTGTGCACTTGAGAAGTTAAAATGCTGACTTATAGAACTGTGCCGGCTGTGAAGGGGTGTGGCCTATATGTTTGTACAGCTTCTGCTCGGAGGATGAAATGTCCTTATAAAAACAATGTCTTTTCTGCTGCTGCTTGATGTCATAAGAGCAAAATCCCTTCTTCTTTTTGGACTATAAATAGGCCTCAAGTGGTCAAAAATCAAAACATCCTCTCAAAAAGCTGCAGTGCACTGTAGAAACGTCCCCTGAGGTCGCAGGCTAACGAAATGGTTATGTAACTTTGTACCACAAGGTGGTGTGAGCCTTAAACACAAGAGAAGCATCACGTGAAGGAGGTGGGAAGAGCTGAAGGTAGTTCAGGCTTCCCCAATTCCGGGCCTCCAAGTTTGCTGTCCTGCATGTTTTAGGTTTCTGTCAGTTGCAACACACCTGAATGCAATAAGGGCCTTGTTATTTGGCTTGTTTACAAGCTTGATGATGACGTCAACAACAGATTGAGGTGTGCTGAAGCTGGGAGAGAGTGAAAACCTATAGGACACCGGACCTCGAGGCCTGGAATTGGGGAAGCCTGAACTAGTTCAATCTACACACTGAGGACAGATGAGAGCAACTCTGTGATGGAACCATCATGACATTCAAGTGCAAATGTGACACGCCTCCACTCAAGGCTTCAGTTATTTATCACCACCACACAAAGCACTGAAATAAGATAAAAGAAATATGCCATATTGTACAACTCAATTTCTCCTTGAGGACAACTCATTGTTTCACGAGTTCCACTGATGTTTTCTATCTTTTGAACGCACACAGTTAAAAATCACATCTGACAGAAAACACGAACACACGTTCTGAGTCTCAGAATACTTTGATTTCCAGCTGATGAACAAAACACACACACGAGCAAAGACACTGATTACACGAAGGAAGAGTGGTAAATGCAATATTTGGAATCCTCTGGAGTCTGCTTGTCTCTGTTAGAAGCTCCTCTGACAATAATATTAACTAATTAGATCTGTGAAGGAAATATCCGCTCATGTGACGGTGAAAGGACGTAAAACCAGCAGGAAATGACTGAGACACTTTTCCTCTGCAGTTCGGCAACAATAACCCATCTGAATGAGTGATGAAGCACCAGTATATCTTGATCACGTCATGTCAACTGGCACAAACTGATCACATGATAACTACATTCACAACAAGCCCCTGGCTAGTTACTGATACTAAACAGAGCAGCACTCTGAGGTATTCTTATTGACTCCTCGCTCAAGCTTCAACCATTTGAAGGCACATGAAAAATTCAAATCTCGTTTAAATTTTCACGCCAAGTCCACCATGATATCATGCATCAAACTAGCAAGTACCCCAGTGGTAATTATCACATTTTGTGGAGACCATCCATCACAAGAATATGATTCACCATCTATATTTCATTCCTCAGTATCCAAGGTGGATCATAAGCATAGATGGCTGAAAGAAATTGAAGGGACTCGGCCATAAATATGTATTTATTTGCAGAGTATTAGAAGTAGAAAAACACTCCTGCTGCCTTTTCACTGGTAGATAAGGCAGGACTGACGTGATGAGGGACAAACCCAGGACATACAAACAGGTTTCCTTCTCTGCAGCTCACAAGTTTCCAAGATATTACTACAGCTCAAATTCCTAAATATTTTACAACCTCACAGTATTCAATTCAAGCAGTCAGTGGGACGCTACGCTATGGGCCAGTATGTTCTGAGTCCAGCACTCAAAACTTCTCCGGCTTGATTTTTAGAATTGATGTTATCCAAGTGTGTCAGCAGTGTTAGTTAAAACAATATGGAGGGTTGTATTTTGGAGAAATGTGATTAAAAACATTCATCCCCAGCAGTGAAAACTATCAACACACCTAATGTATTGTCATATCTTTCACAATGAACTGTGTCCTAAGAGTCCATTTGTGAGATTTTTTGCTGAGAATCTTTTGTTTACAATATAAATACTGACAGTTTTCCGAAAACCTTTAAGAAATTCTGCAGGAAATAACTGAAACAATGATGAGATGACTTCAGGTATTCACTGTCCCAAGAGTTATTCAAGCTACCAGAAAGCTCTCCACATTTTGAAAGTGTACCTGCTGAAGCCATCACACTCCAGGACCACATAGAGTTGACTGTTGTGCTGCTATGGACCAGAGAACAGTCCATCCATTGAGTTTACTCACCCTTCAATGGCAGATTTACTTCCAAACTCCATCATAGTGTGTACTTGAGCTCTCTTTGGGTTCTCCGCCGCTCTGTGTGCCGGACGGGTGAAGAGCAGTAGTCGCTGTAAGCCTATTAGCCGATGACACCCGCGGTTCTAGGAGAGGTTAAAAGGAGCACTTCTGAGAGCTGTTCAGTAGCCAAACATAAGAGGCTAAATACAGACTGTGACCTAAACAAAGAGCTAAAAGCAGCTTACACCTTTCTGTTGTGGTGTTCATTTGATTTGGATTGTATTTTTAGAGTTACAGTAGTCAGGTTCAATATGGAAAACAAAGCCTAAAGTCACTCTACCAGTTAACTAACTGTGGAAACTCAAGGTTTATAATTGGTTTTCCTACAAAATATGTTTGCTTATAAATGTATTTGATGTGTTGGGTTTCTCTCTGTTAAAAGCACCTCAAAATGACTGAGTTGTATTTGGTGCTATATAAATAAAGTTGAATTGAATTGAATTGAATTGAATTAAAAATTTAGAAGCATTTAGAAGAGAAACATTCAGGCTTCAAGAAGTTCTGACAGCTTCTAAGATGAGGTAACTCAAAGCCCTTAGTGTTTATGTGAAGTTTTTCAGACAGGAAATGAGCATTTTGTTCTCCAGTTAATGTGTAATGGGGAGAAAAGAGTTATGATGGTTAGACTATTGGTTCTGAAGTGGTCCAAGGAAAGAGAAAGTCACACTCATACATCACAGGTAAAAGGATTTCTGACAAAACCTTAATTAGGAGTGGTGAAAGAATCAACATTTCTTCTCTCGTATTGAGTTGTACTTCAGCTCTGATCCTCTGACAGCATCAATCCACAGCCTGGGCCAAGAAGAAAGGAGCACTGAAGTGCATTATAATCCACGTAGTGTTTTCAAAAGCTGTGATGTGGGCAAAGTGAATACACCATTATTGAAGGAGGTCAAAGGTTGGGAGGTAAGGGAGAGGGCAGATCAACACAAATGCACTTAATGTATTTCCTGCCTGTTTGTGATGGCCATTAAAGAAGATTGAGTGATCTTATTGGTGCAGACATCAATGCACACACACCAGACTGCAGCTCTGTGGGTTTAAACTCAGCCTCAAACCAAAAAAACATATGCCACAGCTCATTACACAGTAGGTACATCAGATGTCCTCTTTCACTCTAGATACAAACCCTTTTCACTTCTTGTCCCAAACGTCCCGGGGCCACTTTCCTATACATTTTAAAAAATTATCACTTTTCACTATTTTTCAAGAAAACATTAAATATTTTATAATAGCAGGTTTCTATATGAGATGCTCACAAACCGGCAGAAGATATTATGAATGAAGCAGGCTGAGCAAACTGAATGTGACTGAGCATTTGAATGAATTTTAAGTCCTTACAGAAGAGGCCCAATCTGAATAAGGCATCTTTGAGCATATTGAGGCTTCTCTCTTTTTTTAAACAATGTTCCGATAATGTGTGTCATGCTGTATGTCTCCAGGAGTCTGTGCATCATGTGACATTGCAGTAGCACAGCTTGTTACTAAGAGGTCTCGAGTGTAGCGTGTAGGCTTGTTAGCAGATGATGCAACATGTTTGTGTCTACGGACACTGTCAAGAACACGTCTGCAGACAATTACAGGCTTATTAACCTCCTGTCCACCTACCAATGTCTGAGCTGCAGCTACATATCTGAATGTGTCTGAGCCTGATCTGCTCATGACTGTCATATGACCACTCTATATTCAATCACAGGCTTTAAATCAACATGCTGCCATTCAAACAAAGTCTACCTCCTGCTCAGGGTCAGCTCATTCTGTCAAATTTAGGATTCATTTGTTTAAAATTAGTAAATAGTTTCCCGCGGTGTGCAACCTGAATGAATCCAGCTGTTCTGTTCTGGTCATTAGAGAACATCTGTGAACAAATTGCATTATGAAGACGAAAGAATACAGCAGAAAGGTCAGAGAGAAGATTGTGGAGAAAGCAGGGTAAGTTCTAAAATTAACATCCGAGCGATCCATCGTCACAAAATGAAGAGTCTGCCACAACCACAAACCTACCAAGACATGGACGTCCACCTTGAACTGGAGGCCAGACAAGGAGAACATTGATGAGAGAAGCAGCCCAGAAGTTCAAGGGAATTCTGGAGGGGCTGCAGAGATCCACAATCTGTCCACAGGACAACTTTCAGTCTGAACTCCACAAATCCGACAAGAAGAAAGACAGTGTTGCCACTAAACCAGAAGAAGTCCTATCTGCAGTTTGTCAGCAGCTATGTTAGAGACTCAGTGAACATGTGGAGGAAGGAGCTCTGCTCAGAGGAGCACAAAACTCAACCTTCTGGACTAAATGCAAAGTGCTCAGTGTGGTGGATGGATGGAGACCAAAACATTGGAGGAAAAGCTGTTAAAGTCTGAAACAACTTGAGACTAGGACGAAGGTTCACCTTCCAGCAGGACAGCAAGCGTAAACATCCAATGGAAAGGTTTAGAGAAAAACACATTCAGGTGTCATTCCCAAAGTCCACACTTCCATCCAACTGAAATTGTCTGGCAGGACTTGAAACTTGCTGTTTGCAGAAGCTATCTATCCAATCTGACTGACTAACACCAGAGTTTTTCATTTGTGAAAAGAAAAAGAATATTGTGAAAACCATGTATAATTTTCCTCATATTATTTAGAGCTACAGGCCAATGGTACATGCAGCGAGGCATCTTTAATGTAGTTGTATAGGTTCTTTTCCAATAAACAGGAGTTCATTGAAACAGTGACACCAGTGGTTTGTGAGCTCCGCACACTGGAAAAAGGAAACGAAACATGCTAATGAAGCAGCAGTCAGATCAATGAGCAGGGCGAAGACAGACAGCATCTCTGCAGCTCTATTTTCACCTACAGCAAAAGTGAATCTGAGCAACTGTTTGACTAAATCTATAAATATCAATCAGTTACTAACAGTCAACCCGGGGGAAGTTGCAGAAAAGTGGCTCCATGCTGTTTTTGTCACTCAGCAACTGTAATCCCGAGTGTTTCAGCTGATAAACACACATTAACACTTCACCTTGTGAACTCAACATGCTCATCACCTCCTCCTGCCTCCGTTCAGCTGCATTTTATGACAGTCTATAGCTCCTGTGCTACACGCCATCCCACTCCTCATTCACCAATAAAATCTAATTGTCCATGCCTGGAGGGCAGCAGACTGTCCCAGCCCTCGAGGTGACACGGTGGTTACATCATTTTATGGATTTGTGCTGGTGTAATCACCTCTGTACCATAATCTTACTATTTGTCATTTAGCTGTGGCTCCTGAGGAGCTTCTCTCCATTATAGACCTCCCACAACTTCCCACAAATATAGAATCTAAGATGTGTGAAAACTGTTGAATGACGGTTTATAACACCGGTCAATTTATTTCAAATAAATAAATATTACATTCCTTACCTATTGGACACCAACAAACTGTCAATTTTGCCAATGATTCCTTCATTGATTCAAGTTTCTGTGAATGACATCACCACACCTTGCAAAGCTACGACACGTGTGGTGATGTCATCCACCAGTGCAGCCAGCAGTAAACATGGAGTGCAAATCGTACAAACACTTGAAAGTTTGGCTGCAATTTATAAGAAAGGATGGCAACGGGGCAACTTGGGTATTTCATCAAAGCAACATGCAGAAACATTTGCCCGAAGAAAAGTGACAACGTTGTATGAATGTGTCGTTTTGGATCCGTTCCGGAGTGAATCTCAACCCAGCAGCAGCGGCAACGTGAGCACCCCCTCTGCTGGTAATACTGGTGGTAACTGCAGTCTTTTCTCCTTTGAGAATCGATAAAGAACCACAGTGTTAAGCAGAATCAAAAAAATGGAATCAGAATCATAAAATATTTATGATTTATCATCCATAATCTGGTATAATCTTTGTAAATGTAAATTACACACAACATATTGTATTGTTCTCAGGACTGGACTGTGCACCTTACCTCCTTTACACCCCCACCCTTCTTCTTGTACTATTTTCCTTACTATGTTTTTTACATATTCTGCACCTTTTTTTTTCTTTTTTTCTTAATATGTTTCTTACATATTCTGTACACTGTTGCACTGTTACTGGAGTTGTTTTTAATCTCATTGTACCTGGTATAGTGACAATAAAAGGCATTCTATTCTATTCTATGTAATCAAGTCATATGATACCAACCACATCGGGTTAGCAGCGATGAGTTTCTGATGAAAACTTCTAGGTCTGTGCCGCTAAATTCAGCTTCTTCTCATCGATGTCCACTTTAAAACTTTGCACACTGCCCTACATTGCATAATGCCAACCTTGCCAAAGGCTCCTCGATGAAATAAATTCCTGCTAGTTTCAACACTGACAGTTGGCATGTAAACTCACAATCAGCTGTGAAGGGCTTGAATGAGGTTCCGTTCACACTGAAGGTCTTGATGTTCAATTATGATTTTTTTTTGCACTATCATTCACACATAAAGACAACCTCTATCAGACTGCATTGTGAACGTGATCAAAACCGAAGAAATCGGGCCCCAGAGCACAGAAGAGGTAAACATGGTTGGCACATCGGTCAGCACCAGGGTTGCTAGATGTGACTCACTGTTTCCAGCCCAAACAATGTAAAACTTCAATAAAAACCAGCCCAAATTCAGTCTGTGTTATCCTGTTAAAACTGTAAAATTATCATATCTGTAATAGAGAACATGCCATAAACTCACAAATGCATGAAATAAACAAAGTTAAAAGTGAAGAAAGTTTGGCTCCCCAAAAGGGGGATAATCGCCATACGTATCTGGCAACACTGGTCAGTATATAGATCCACTTTCTAGTGGTTCTTAAATACAAGCAGACAAAATGTAAACATGACGAGGGAAATAAGGAGGAGAATGAAGAAAAAAGAGAACACAGCTTTTAACATTTCATGGAGCCACTTCCTTCGGTACTTAGTTGCGATGTCAGTCACGTGTCAAAGATGAAGCAGTCGCATGTAGAAAAATATACATAGCACAAATATAAATCTGTTCAAAAAAATATTTTTGAACAAGTATATAGAAGTTGAAGTATGCATAAATAGAATAGTCTCTAAATAGATTAGTGTTGATTGTTAGATTGTAACAATATGGTATATATTTATTTATAGGTATAGTTTTTTAAATAGATTTGAGTGTTATGTATGTGTATATGTATACACATATATAAACATAAATATGTACATATATATACGGCTCTATGTTTATTTTACTTTTTTGGAGTTTTTTTGTATGTACAAATAGTAATTTTTTTTTCTTTTTATAAATAAATAAATTCATTCATTCATCCATCCATCCATCCATTCATTCATAGTAAGTGATGAAACAATGATTGACGTTATCCCTGAAATATCTGTACTTTGCACTCTACAGAAGTTCAATTAGGTCACATTCACATGAGCCCTGTTTGATCTGGACCAGAGATCACTTCAGGGACTGAAAGTCCCCTTCATTTGGGCAGGTGTGAATGCTCCGCTGGACTCTGGATGGATCCAACAAGTGAACTCTGGTCCACTTGAAAACGTGGGTCTTGCTAATGAACTGAGGTCTCGATCACAGCCAATGTGACATAGTGCACAATGCATTCTGGGTAGTAAACAAACAAAGCTGAAAACATGACATGAATCTGAAGAAACAGAGGCAGAAAGAAAAAGTTCTAAAACATCTCTATGGCAGACATGGAGTTGTGAAGAAGTAGTGAAGAAAAAGTAGTGAGGAAGAAGTAGTGAGGAAGAAGTAGTGAAGAAGAAGTAGTGAGGAAGAAGTAGTGAGGAAGAAGTAGTGAGGAAGAAGTAGTGAGGAAGAAGTAGTGAGGAAGAAGTAGTGAGGAAGAAGTAGTGAGGAAGAAGTAGTGAAGAAGAAGTAGTGAAGAAGAAGTAGTGAAGAAGAAGTAGTGAAGAAGAAGTAGTGAAGAAAAAGTAGTGAGGAAGAAGTAGTGAGGAAGAAGTAGTGAAGAAGAAGTAGTGAGGAAGAAGTAGTGAGGAAGAAGTAGTGAGGAAGAAGTAGTGAGGAAGAAGTAGTGAGGAAGAAGTAGTGAGGAAGAAGTAGTGAGGAAGAAGTAGTGAAGAAGAAGTAGTGAGGAAGAAGTAGTGAGGAAGAAGTAGTGAGGAAGAAGTAGTGAGGAAGAAGTAATGAAGAAGAAGTAGTGAGGAAGAAGTAGTGAAGAAGAAGTAGTGAGGAAGAAGTAGTGAAGAAGAAGTAGTGAAGAAGAAGTAGTGAAGAAAAAGTAGTGAGGAAGAAGTAGTGAGGAAGAAGTAGTGAAGAAGAAGTAGTGAGGAAGAAGTAGTGAGGAAGAAGTAGTGAGGAAGAAGTAGTGAGGAAGAAGTAGTGAGGAAGAAGTAGTGAGGAAGAAGTAGTGAAGAAGAAGTAGTGAGGAAGAAGTAGTGAGGAAGAAGTAGTGAGGAAGAAGTAATGAAGAAGAAGTAGTGAGGAAGAAGTAGTGAAGAAGAAGTAGTGAGGAAGAAGTAGTGAAGAAGAAGTAGTGAGGAAGAAGTAGTGAGGAAGAAGTAGTGAAGAAGAAGTAGTGAGGAAGAAGTAGTGAGGAAGTCGTAGTGAGGAAGAAGTAGTGAGGAAGAAGTAGTGAGGAAGAAGTAGTGAAGAAGAAGTAGTGAAGAAGAATTAGTGAGGAAGAAGTAGTGAAGAAGAAGTAGTGAGGAAGGAGTAGTGAGGAAGAAGTAGTGAGTAAGAAGTAGTGAAGAAGAAGTAGTGAGGAAGAAGTAGTGAAGAAGAAGAAGTGAGGAAGAAGTAGTGAAGAAGAAGTAGTGAGGAAGAAGTAGTGAGGAAGAAGTAGTGAGGAAGAAGTAGTGAAGAAGTAGTGAGGAAGAAGTAGTGAGGAAGAAGTAGTGAGGAAGAAGAAGTGAATTAGAAGCAGTGAGGAAGAAGTAGTGAGGAAGAAGTAGTGAGGAAGAAGTAGTGAGGAAGAAGTAGTGAGGAAGAAGTAGTGAAGAAGAAGTAGTGAAGAAGAATTAGTGAGGAAGAAGTAGTGAAGAAGAAGTAGTGAGGAAGAAGTAGTGAGGAAGAAGTAGTGAAGAAGAAGTAGTGAGGAAGAAGTAGTGAAGAAGAAGTAGTGAGGAAGAAGTAGTGAGGAAGAAGTAGTGAGGAAGAAGTAGTGAGGAAGAAGTAGTGAGGAAGAAGTAGTGAGGAAGAAGTAGTGAGGAAGAAGTAGTGAGGAAGAAGTAGTGAGGAAGAAGTAGTGAGGAAGAAGTAGTGAGGAAGAAGTAGTGAAGAAGAAGTAGTGAAGAAGAAGTAGTGAAGAAGAAGTAGTGAAGAAGAAGTAGTGAAGAAAAAGTAGTGAGGAAGAAGTAGTGAGGAAGAAGTAGTGAAGAAGAAGTAGTGAGGAAGAAGTAGTGAGGAAGAAGTAGTGAGGAAGAAGTAGTGAGAAAGAAGTAGTGAGGAAGAAGTAGTGAGGAAGAAGTAGTGAGGAAGAAGTAGTGAGGAAGAAGTAGTGAGGAAGAAGTAGTGAGGAAGAAGTAATGAAGAAGAAGTAGTGAGGAAGAAGTAGTGAAGAAGAAGTAGTGAGGAAGAAGTAGTGAAGAAGAAGTAGTGAAGAAGAAGTAGTGAAGAAAAAGTAGTGAGGAAGAAGTAGTGAGGAAGAAGTAGTGAAGAAGAAGTAGTGAGGAAGAAGTAGTGAGGAAGAAGTAGTGAGGAAGAAGTAGTGAGGAAGAAGTAGTGAGGAAGAAGTAGTGAGGAAGAAGTAGTGAAGAAGAAGTAGTGAGGAAGAAGTAGTGAGGAAGAAGTAGTGAGGAAGAAGTAATGAAGAAGAAGTAGTGAGGAAGAAGTAGTGAAGAAGAAGTAGTGAGGAAGAAGTAGTGAAGAAGAAGTAGTGAGGAAGAAGTAGTGAGGAAGAAGTAGTGAAGAAGAAGTAGTGAGGAAGAAGTAGTGAGGAAGTCGTAGTGAGGAAGAAGTAGTGAGGAAGAAGTAGTGAGGAAGAAGTAGTGAAGAAGAAGTAGTGAAGAAGAATTAGTGAGGAAGAAGTAGTGAAGAAGAAGTAGTGAGGAAGGAGTAGTGAGGAAGAAGTAGTGAGTAAGAAGTAGTGAAGAAGAAGTAGTGAGGAAGAAGTAGTGAAGAAGAAGAAGTGAGGAAGAAGTAGTGAAGAAGAAGTAGTGAGGAAGAAGTAGTGAGGAAGAAGTAGTGAGGAAGAAGTAGTGAAGAAGTAGTGAGGAAGAAGTAGTGAGGAAGAAGTAGTGAGGAAGAAGAAGTGAATTAGAAGCAGTGAGGAAGAAGTAGTGAGGAAGAAGTAGTGAGGAAGAAGTAGTGAGGAAGAAGTAGTGAGGAAGAAGTAGTGAAGAAGAAGTAGTGAAGAAGAATTAGTGAGGAAGAAGTAGTGAAGAAGAAGTAGTGAGGAAGGAGTAGTGAGGAAGAAGTAGTGAGGAAGAAGTAGTGAAGAAGAAGTAGTGAGGAAGAAGTAGTGAAGAAGAAGTAGTGAGGAAGAAGTAGTGAGGAAGAAGTAGTGAGGAAGAAGTAGTGAGGAAGAAGTAGTGAAGAAGAAGTAGTGAGGAAGAAGTAGTGAGGAAGAAGTAGTGAGGAAGAAGAAGTGAATTAGAAGCAGTGAGGAAGAAGTAGTGAGGAAGAAGTAGTGAGGAAGAAGTAGTGAGGAAGAAGTAGTGAGGAAGAAGAAGTGAATAAGAAGTAGTGAGGAAGGAGTAGTGAGGAAGAAGTAGTGAGGAAGAAGTAGTGAGGAAGAAGTAGTGAAGAAGAAGAAGTGAATTAGAAGTAGTGAGGAAGAAGCAGTGAATAAGAAGTAGTGAGGAAGGAGTAGTGAGGAAGAAGTAGTGAGGAAGAAGTAGTGAGGAAGAAGTAGTGAAGAAGAAGTAGTGAGGAAGAAGTAGAGAGGAAGAAGTAGTGAGGAAGAAGTAGTGAAGAAGAAGTAGTGAGGAAGAAGTAGTGAGGAAGAAGTAGTGAGGAAGAAGTAGTGAGGAAGAAGTAGTGAGGAAGAAGTAGTGAGGAAGAAGTAGTGAGGAAGGAGTAGTGAGGAAGAAGTAGTGAGGAAGAAGTAGTGAGGAAGAAGTAGTGAGGAAGAAGTAGTGAGGAAGAAGTAGTGAAGAAGAAGTAGTGAGGAAGAAGTAGTGAGGAAGAAGTAGTGAGGAAGAAGTAGTGAGGAAGAAGTAGTGAGGAAGAAGTAATGAAGAAGAAGTAGTGAGGAAGAAGTAGTGAAGAAGAAGTAGTGAGGAAGAAGTAGTGAAGAAGAAGTAGTGAGAACGAAGTAGTGAAGAAAAAATTGTGAAGAAGAAGTAGTGAGGAAGAAGTAGTGAGGAAGAAGTAGTGAAGAAGAAGTAGTGAGGAAGAAGTAGTGAAGAAGAAGTAGTGAGGAAGAAGTAGTGAAGAAGAAGTAGTGAGAACGAAGTAGTGAAGAAAAAATAGTGAAGAAGAAGTAGTGAGGAAGAAGTAGTGAGGAAGAAGTAGTGAGGAAGAAGTAGTGAGGAAGAAGTAGTGAAGAAGAAGTAGTGAGGAAGAAGTAGTGAGGAAGTCGTAGTGAGGAAGAAGTAGTGAAGAAGAAGTAGTGAGGAAGAAGTAGTGAAGAAGAAGTAGTGAGGAAGAAGTAGTGAGGAAGAAGTAGTGAAGAAGAAGTAGTGAAGAAGAATTAGTGAGGAAGAAGTAGTGAAGAAGTAGTAAGTAAGAAGAAGTAGTGAAGAAGTAGTAAGTAAGAAGAAGTGAGGAAGAAGTAGTGAGGAAGAAGTAGTGAAGAAGTAGTAAGTAAGAAGAAGTGAGGAAGAAGCAGTGAAGAAGTAGTAAGTAAGAAGAAGTGAGGAAGAAGTGAGGAAGAAGTAGTGAAGAAGTAGTAAGTAAGAAGTAGTAAGTAAGAAGAAGTGAGGAAGAAGCAGTGAAGAAGAAGTGAGGAAGGATCATTGTTTTCTGGTCTGAAGACTAGATATCGTAGTTGCTTGTGGCTACCCAGTAGCCTTGAGCTAATTTGCTCATTTGGCCACCAAACAGCTAGAGGTGGGATGTCCGCTTTCGGTTCAGACCAATCAGTGAGGTTTCTTCTTCATCATGCTTTTCTTCGTCTCTCGTCAGTGTTGATGTCAGGCGACAACCAAACCAGCAGCTGTTACAATTTGATGATGTTGTTGTTGGGGTCAGCGTTTGATCGGAATATGCAAATTATTGTAGTGAGCGGTTACCGGAAGGTTGTAGCTCACCGGAAGTCATTTGCATATAAACAAATCATCAATTTGGAGCAAAGTGCTCTTTACCCATTGATGATTGCTGATCACAGGCGGTAAACCACCAAAACAATGGATTATGGAAGTTGGTCTTAATTAAATAAAGCTATGGTTTTATCAATTTAGACAAAGAGTTACTTGAATGCACTAAACAGTTGAAAATGGGTTTGAGGCAGTTAGGATTATTAACTGAATAAGCTTGTGAGATATTCCGTTAATAATACCAGATAATCAAAATTTGGATGCACGAAAACCACTGTAAAATGATTAAAGAACAATCCTAGTTATTAATAGAATAAATTGTTAATTTATCAATTAATAAAGAATAATTATCTGCCACAAAGTCAATGATCAACAGCTTTAGAAACCATTCAAGTTGTTATCAGGTTAACTGAGTGAAGAAAAATCAATAAATAATAGTTCGAGTAATTCGACACAAAAATGCAATAAAACACCAAAATGAATTAAAAGCAATACGAGTTGTCCCAGCAATGAACCTGCATTCATGAGCCAGCAACCCGGAAGTGTCTTCAATTGCTCAGAGTATTAAAATCACTGAAAATGATTTTAATCTTTAAAACTATCAGTTAATTAATATTACCATTACTCAATCACCACAAATCGGGGCACCAGCTGAAGTTAGGGTTTAATTAAGCATCAGTCTTAAAAGAAAAGTTCATTTAAATTAGTTAAGTTATTATTCTTTATCAAAATGATAACCACAATTAAATGAAACAGGACAGAAGGCTGTGAATCCGAGCACAGACTGTTACAACCAGCAGTTGTCGCAGAAAAGCACACAAAAACCACCAAGAATCGTTCAATTCAACTTATCAAGCATTTATTAACAAATCTATTCCTAAATCATCAATCTACGAATCACATCTAATCAATAAACAACAAGCAGAATCACAAAACAGCACAAAATGAGTGAAACAAAACAAAACAAAAGCCAACAATGCGTGTGTGTATGTGTGTGTGTGTGTGTGTGTGTGTGTGTGGGTGAAGACGAGTGCGTGTGTGTGTATAGAGTGGTGAGTGAGTGTAAAGACCACCGATGTCCACCAGGGGGAGGCAAACTTAAGTGGTCTGGTGTAGTGACCCACGTGGCCACTAGGGGCGTACGGCGACGCACAGAGTGGATGCAATGGCTCGATACGACCACCGGATGGCGGCGTGACGAGAGGTTGCAAGCACTGATGTGGCCACTAGGGGCGCGGTGGCGCACGGAGGGAGAATGCAATGACTCGTTGTGTCCGCCGAGTGGCGACCTCTCGAGAGATTGCAATCACCCACGCGGCCACCAGAGGCGCTCCGTGCGCTCTTTCTGGACAGCGTGACGTCACTGTGCTCGTGCACGGCTCGTGAGCCTGCTTGGAGCGCGCCTGGGGGCTCGTGGCTGAGAAATCCCAGGGACAGTGAACGACACACGGTCTCAGGCGCGGGTGGAGCAGCGCACGGGAACAGCTGTTGCTGAGTTTGCGCAGCGGTTAGTGGAGAGGAGAAGAGAGAAGAAGGGGGGGAGAAGGGCAGTGGACAGGGTTGTCTAAACTGCACAGTCCCGCGGCCTGTCCACAGGATCCAAAATTGCGCATGAGGCAAATCAGATCCCAGGAGCAGAGGGGCAAGTCGAGAGAGAGAGAGAGAGAGAGAGAGAGAGAGAGAGAGAGAGAGCGAGAGAGAGAGAGAGAGAGAGCTGCACAGTGCGGAGGTTCGCAAGGATTTAAATCCACACGCAGACACAGATTGGTTGGACTTGCGGGATCAGCGTCCCTGAGTTCAACCACAATAATAAAACACACAGCAATATTAAAAATCACGTTCTTCTAATTGCCTGCCCAGACTCTAAGCCTTACTTGGTTGGGTGCGGGTGAACGTGAGTCCGTGGCCGGGGAAATCCGTCGATTTTCGGCCGCGGGCGGGTTTCTGGCATCCCAGAAAAATAACCTGAACTGTTTGTAGACAGGGGAGAAGTCCACAGGATGATCGGAGAGTGATCAGCGCTTCTTATGAGGAGGGGGAGAAGAAGCGGGGTTTCAGGTCAGCATGCAGGGGGTGCGCGGATGCAGCGCGCACTCGGGATCCAATGAAGGAAAAAAAAAAAAAGGAAAAACAAAAGTGATTCCACGGATGGTTCTCGGCTCGACCAGTGAGATGAAGGAACTCCGGGGCCCGGTCAGCGTGTACACGGGGCACTTCGTCTCCGTGCGAAAAGGGTGCGTCTGTCTCGACGCAGATTTCAACGTTGGAGAGAAGGAAGTTACCTTCGCGGGTGTTTTTATACCTTTTGCTTGGTTCTGGGTTCCCGCTGCGCTCGGGGTCATGTGGACCAATCCTGAGGGAGGGCCCGCCCCGGAACTCTCGGCTGGTGAGGGAGCTCTTGGGCTCCCCTGCCGTTGGTCTCCAGTGCTGCACCTTGAAGGGGGGGTAGTCCCGGGGGGGATCACATGACAAATGGCGAACTTTTCCAGTTGTAGGCATGTGGTCCCTTTGTTCTCAAAACGTGCCCCCCCCCCCCTCCCCCCTTCCATGCGGTCTGCTCTCAAAGGTGCAGTGTGAAAGCAAATCAACCCAAAGAAGGTATAAAAATTTGAACCAAGTCCTGGACTATCCTGGTGTGAAAACACCCTAACATTATGTCGTGTTTCCACTGCACAAAAAGTGCAGGGACGACACGGAGTGTTACGGAGCGGTACGGAGCGGTACGGCAAAGTGTAACCGGAGTCAAATTTGGTGCGTTTCCACTGCAGAAAGTAGGTTTAGAAGTAGGTGGGGCTTAGAGCTCTGCAGATATGTGAAGTTGCAACAGTCATCTCAGCCAGGCGACAGATCTGGACCCTATGAATCCTCTTTTCTTGTTGTTGTCGTCGTTGTTGTTATTGTTGTTGTTGTTGTTGTTGTTGTTTACATCCTCCGATTTGCACTACTTGTCCTGCTAGCTTTTATTTTTTGCATCCACAGAGCTGCAGCTGCAACTTCCGTGTTGGAGAGAGGGAACACTGGTGACTTGCCCTGCACCCGAGTGCCCCCCGGCTGGCTGTGGCACAGAGCCATGCCTGGACACGAGAGCCCTTTGCTTTCTGCTCAAACGCCGGAGCAGCCACTGCGGCAGCGCGGACGCGATGCAGCAGCAGTCAACACCGGAGTGGCTGCTCGGAACCCCAGCACAGTGCACCGGAGCATGACCGGCAGTGATGCTGCAAACAGAAAGCTCGGACGCGTTGCAAACATAGACCCCGGCCCCAAGCCCTGGTCTCCCCCTCCGCTCTTTCACAAACAACACGAAAGTTGAGTAGCAAAAAAAAGAAGAAAAAAAAAACAACCAGTGCAAAGCTGACCACGCTGACACCAGAGGATTCATACAGCCGACATATTAAAATATTAAGAGCGTGTAGTAAATCAGTGGTTCCCAACCTTTTTTGACCAGTGTACCGCTTGAGCTGGTTTCCATGTGAAAAGTACCCCCTCTCTCGTGTGTGATTATTCGCCTTAATGTGTACTTATATTTAACCCTTTGTCTTTCTATCCAACTGCTCATTTAAATAAAACAATTATTGTGAGTGTAAAAACATACCTTTTAATGAGACACTTGCGCTTGCTTGTCTTTCATAAGTCTTTCATAATTCCTTTTTTCACTGGGCTCCCCTGTGCCTGCGTCCGAGGCGACGGTAGCAGTAGCAGTAGCGGTAGCGGTAGCAGTAGCGGTAGCTGGACGTTTACTCCTGCCTAGCCATGCATCCATGTTTACAGTCGGTATGCAGCTAGAGTTAGCTAGCTTCGCGAATCGTGCGCGCCCGCAGCAAGAACGTGAACCTTTTTTTTTTTTTTTTTTTTAAAGCGCGCCACTTTATAGTCTTTTCATATTATGTGCATTGTAGTGTTACAATCACTGTGGACGAACTGCTACTCATGGAAAATAAACGTATGGCCTTACTAAAATTCATGATATAATACAATATAATAGAGTATAATTTTTTTTTTTGTGTGTGTGGATACTGTAGGCTAATTTATAATCTTTCTGCGTACCCCCTGCAATACCCTCGCGTACCCCTAGGGATCCGTGTACCCCCGGTTGGGAATCACTGTAGTAAATCACTGACCAATCAGCAGACAGCTCCTCAAACTCAGACCCATTCCATAGTCCCGGGTACCCCAACGGAGGGGGGGCGGAAAAGCAACCACCTTTGGAGCGGTTGTTTCCGGAAAATCACAAATTCTTGCGGTGGAAACCCGAACCGTAATGGACTATACCTGTCCATTCCCGCACTTTTTGTGCGGTGGTAACGGGGCTATAGTGATCTGTCCATTTTCTCAGTACCACTTTGTGCCACCAGGAGGAGTACCGAGTCTCAAACTGTTTCTCACTGCAGTCTGCAGCTTTTGGATTTTTGACTCACTCTAACACAGTGCTTCTCAAATGGTGGGGCGCGCCCCCCTGGGGGGGCGTGGTGGGGTGTCAGGGGGGGCGCGAGGCGGGCGCGACTTTCAGTATTAGTGTCTTTATTCATGCTTGAACAATAAAAAAGGCCTCCAGCCACTAGGTGGCAGCAGTGCTCAAACTCATCAACAGGCTGCCTGTTCAACCAGTAGAGTAGAAGAAGTACTACACCAACACCGGTGTACAGAGCTGGCGGAGGAGGAGGAGGAGAGGTGGAGAAGTTTCTGACAGGAGTGAAAAGAAGAAAGGATGAGGCGTCAGAGGAAAAGAAAACAGGTGAGAGTAAACATAAAGCTAGTAAGAGCAGGAGATATGACGATGCTACGTCGCCCTTGGGTTTACCGTGAACACGTCGGAAACCAGGAAACACCCGTTTGTGTTTTATGCCTAAAAACTCTGGCAGCGGAGCATGAAACCAAATAAATGAAGACGGCACCTGGAGACCATACACCATACATCTGGAGACCATACACCATACACCTGGAGACCATTCACCATACACCTGGAGACCAGACACCATACACCTGGAGACCAGACACCATACACCTGGAGACCATACACCATACACCTGGAGACCATACACCATACACCTGGAGACCAGACACCATACACCTGGAGACCATACACCATACACCTGGAGACCAGACACCATACACCTGGAGACCAGACACCATACACCTGGAGACCATACACCATACACCTGGAGACCAGACACCATACACCTGGAGACCAGACACCATACACCTGGAGACCATACACCCGTTATGTCAGTAAGCCACTGGAGTTGTTTCATCGTAAACTCCATGAGTATGGCCAACAAGCCGGTCATTGTGTCAGCGCGGCATCAGTAAACAAAAAAGCCTGTTAGCCTCTTACAAAGTTGCCCACCACATCACAAGGTGCATAAAACCTCACACCATAGATTTATTTTGATAATCAGGCGATTGTATGCAGAATGCTGGTGCAGCAACTCATACAGTGGTTTATACAGATAAATAAATAAATATTATCAAGTTCTCAATGGTAGTACAATTCGGGGGGGGGGCCCTGAAAAAAATTCTGTCCTCTAGGGGGGGCGTGACAGAAAATAATTGAGAACCACTGCTCTAACAGAAGCTTTGTCTTCATGTTGAGGCTGATGGAAAAGTTGTCCACATACAGTACATACTGTCCTCAGAGAGCCGGATGGAGGACCGACTGGAAGATAAATGGATTCAACGCCACAATACACATCAACATGGAAAGGCTTCATTTTTAAATACTGTCACTTTAAAACAGTGGAATAATAAAATGTTGTCTGTATACAAATGAGCTTATTCAATCCTTTAAATGCTTCTGTGTTAATGGAAGCAATCAAGTGGAAAATCATGTGTGGATATTTAGGAAACAGCAGCTGTAATACGAGATACAGAGCAGAGCAAAGCCTTGTGTTTTAATTAGAAAACACAGAATACAGAGAGGATTCTTATATGAGTGGAAAACACTGGTCTTACAAACATGGAGTATTTAAAATGGCATTAAGTTGTTTGTTTTGCATACAATCAAAAGCTTGTTATGGAACATGCGGAGCATTGTTAGCATCTTTTGACAAAACAGCCCCCTCTGTCCAGCTACGGCATTTAGACGAGTGTCTCAAGCCGCTGTGATTAATTAGACTGAGATGTTAGAAACCTTCAGGACTGGAGAAGTGACAAGCAATTATGTTAATAATGCTGCTGTGAAGTACTTGTTATCAAGGTGAAATCAATCATGGCCGAGTCCCCCGAGGTCAGGAGCCATACATAAGCAATCAATGTGTGTATGTGTGTGTGTGTGTGTGTGGAATAGTAAATATCCCAGAGAGGTGGGTCTCCCCTATTGAAGGTCCATCTTTTAGGCTCAGTTCACACGACAACGCCGTTTCATGTAAGCACATCATATTTGGCCGATCATTCAAACGGTGCAGTGTTTTAGGAGCCTGACAACAGTTTGTTTGAAAAGTTGTTCCAGAGTGGAGAAATTCCAAAACACCACCTCGGCTTTGACGTGTGAACGGGCAAGACAAGCGACCCGATAACCCCGCAACCCTCTCTGCAATGTAACCTAACAACAGTGGCTACTACCTGCTCCAGGTAGAGCTGCAGAAGCAACTGACTCTACTTGGTTTAATAAGGCCACATGTTGGATTTCCTCAATAGAAGGATGAGCAAAAAGCAAAAAAAACTTTTCTGGAAAACAGCATACACCTGTGTTGTTTGTTTCCTGTGTGCAAGCCCAATGTGTATTCTCTGTGTCTTCTTCTATGTTTCTGTGTTCTCTCTGTCGTCTCCATTTTGGGGGGATATCTTAGAGTGCCACCTAAAGGCTGCGAGCCGGAATGACAGAAGAATGACAGAAAGAAAAAAAGGTTGTTTTCACTCATGTGGATTCTTCGTGTGTGTGTGTGTGTGTGTGTGTGTGTGTGTGTGTGTGTGTGTGTGTGTGTGTGTGTGTGTGTGTGTGTGTGTGTGTGTGTGTGTGTGTGTGTGTGTGTGTGTGTGTGTGTGTGTGTGTGTGTGTGTGTGTGTGTGTGTGTGTGTGTGTGTGTGTGTGTGTCACTGCGGCAGCAGCAAACCTGATGGCGATCCTCTCAGTGGCGTCCGGTTGGTCGGCTCCGGGCAGGTCCTCGGCCAGGATCTCCTCAGGACTGCGGGGGTCATTCAGCAGCGGCTTCTGCTCCTTCCCTTTGATCCCCATCCCGGCCGTGATGGCATTCCACAGGGCGCTCTGAGACTTGGAGCCTGAAAGACACGACTCCTTGGTCTTATTACACACGTTGTAATAAGAAACATGAATCAAACTTTCATTTGTTCCACGTTCACAACTTCACATCTCCAACATCAATGACACACACACACACACACACACACACACACACACACACACACACACACACACACACACACACACACACACACACACACACACACACACACACACACACACGAACACACGGACACTGTCGCAGATATTTGTTTCACACTGCCCCCCTGTGGCGCTTTGATGTCGGTGCAGGTGTCTCTTTAAACACACATCAACCTGCAGGTGGCAGACTCCTACAAACAGTCCATCGGCTTTACTCACATGTTACACAACTATGAGAAGACACATACAAAAGCTGTTCCTGTGTCAGAAGTTAATCCAGGTCACTTCAGTAGAATTCAACTGAAAGGATGAAATATAAATTATATGAAGTTGTGAGAATGTTTTTCCATCGACATTAACAGAGCTGCTCTACAACGTCTGGTCCATTAAGAAGTGAAGGATAAATGCTGGAGGACACGAATCACAATTAAAGGTAGAGCTGCATTTTGAACCAGCAACCTCAACACTCCTTAAACTATAGAGATACTCGTATTCCTGTTTTTTACACCCTGGACATTGTTTGTAACTCATGTGTCATCTACAGTTCTATGAACACTCATTTGAGGATGTGCTCAAACAAACAGGTTTGAACAAAAACTCATCCTATTACTGTGCTGATGCATAATAATAACAACAACAACAATAATAATAATAATCTTGATTTGAAGCTGAGCCTTTTATAACCCAACAGCAGATCAAACAAATACACACACATCTGATCTAAAACTACAGGAACAGGAATTGTTTTTATTCAGTTATATTTTGGCCAATATGTAATATATATTATGGCCTATGCATTTATGAAAAGAAACAGAAAAGGAGAATTTTTCCAGAAAAATCAATGTGCAGAATATTTTATTGACACTGCAGCATTTTAATTTGCACTTCTTTTAATGTCCAGTCTAGTGAAGAGGAGGGAACCCGTCCTTTAGAGCTTTGATGTGGACGTGAGATGATGTGAACAGACAGAAGTCAGTGAGGTGAGAGACGATATGAGGAGCTGGTGTTAAACTCACGTGAGAAACTGGCCTGAGGTCTGGAGGAGCAGTCTCCATCTTCATTAGCCACTGCAGGAGGAAAATTAAACAAATCCATCAGAGAAAGAAACTCAGCCAGTTCTACATGCCTCTTCTTTTCACCAACACAAATTATTCTGAAATATAGACTGGAAACAAAGATGTACAAAGAAGTTGAAGGAACATCCTGGAAAACATCTGCCTTGTCTTTTTGTTGCTTTCAGAAATTAAGTTGTGTTTAATAAAAACCCAGTCTAACTCATTTTGTGTAATACCTACATTTGTCCATCACTGAAAAACCTCATAATTTCACAAAATTGCATCAAAAAGTCAGAAAATGTAACATGGGAACGTTTTGCCTGCCTCTACTTTACAGCAGACAGACTTCAGGTCACAAGACTGCAGTTACTGTCGAAAGAAAGACAAAACATGACGGAAATCCTCTTCATTTTCAGAGGAAATGTATATTATATATATATATATGTATTTTAAGATAGAATCTAGCTTCAGCTTCATTTTGATAGTGTTTCTCGATACAAATGTAACTTTATTTTCATGATATTCATTCAGTTTAGGTATACGACATAGAAACTATAGAATGTAGCAATATTTGTATATAATTTACTGTTAAAGGTGTACAGGAGGATTTTCAGGAATTTTAGTAAAGAACCGCCCTCTCCACCGTTTGAAAAAAATGCACATGCGCAACGCTGCACCTGCTCCCGAGACGGAACGCCTACTAGAACGTTAGTAGACGGAACGCCTACTAAAACGTTAGTAGACGGAACGCCTACTAGAACGTCAGTAGACGGAACGCCTACTAAAACGTCAGTAGACGGAACGCCTACTAAAACGTCAGTAGACGGAACGCCTACTAGAACGTTAGTAGACGGAACGCCTACTAGAACGTTAGTAGACGGAACGCCTACTAAAACGTTAGTAGACGGAACGCCTACTAAAACGTCAGTAGACGGAACGCCTACTAAAACGTCAGTAGACGGAACGCCTACTAAAACGTCAGTAGACGGAACGCCTACTAAAACGTCAGTAGACGGAACGCCTACTAAAACGTCAGTAGACGGAACGCCTACTAAAACGTCAGTAGACGGAACGCCTAATAAAACGTCAGTAGACGGAACGCCTACTAAAACGTCAGTAGACGGAACGCCTACTAAAACGTCAGTAGACGGAACGCCTACTAAAACGTCAGTAGACGGAACGCCTACTAAAACGTCAGTAGACGGAACGCCTACTAAAACGTCAGTAGACGGAACGCCTACTAAAACGCGTAGAGAGACGTGCACGAGCCCAGTTCTCCTCGTGCACGCTCTGTTTACAAGTCACAAGTCGCCATCGCTCACATAAGCTCACTTTACAAGAAGATTTGCACCAGAGGGGGTGAAACTGTGTAAAAATGTGGGAGAATAATGCGTGGGGTCGGCCAGCGGCATGATGAGAACCGTGTGGAGTGAGCTGCGCGCAGGGACGAGCACGTACGACGGCCTTACGTCATATATCACCAGAATGATTGACAAGTGGGAGGACCAGTTATTTTGATGATCCACCCGGAAGAAGAAAATCCTCTACTATACCTTTAATACAATATGTGATTTATGTCATTTTATTTAATAAGATAAACCTAAGAAATTAATACTATCTTTTAAAACAGGTTTGATTAGACTATATACTATGATCCCATACGACAAATTAATTTCTGCTTAATCTGCCTTTATATATTATATTGGTAGTTTTATGTCTGTACATTAAAGGTCAGCTCTGGGTGGGGGGTGGCTCTGCTGAGGTGGGGTGGGGGTGCTGGGCGTCGGGCCCCAGCCGGGCTGCCTGGCCGGGGCGGGCGGGTGTGGGGCTTCGGGGCCTTGGGGGCTGGGTGCCCTCCCGGTCCTGGTGGGGGTGCCCGCTGCGGCGCCGGGGGTGGGTCCTCCCTCCCCTCGCTGGGGCGGGGGTGGCCCCTGCTGCCGAGCTCCGGGTCTGGCTCACCCCTGGATCGGGGGGAGACGGAGGGCTCCCTAGCCGCTGGCCTCCGGCCGGGCTCGTGCTGGGCCATGCGGGTCTTAGACTCTGCTCTTCCGCCGTCGGGTGGGGTGGGGGGGCTTCCTGTCCGGGTCCTCTTGTGGTGCCTTGTCGGAGTGGGTGTTGGTCCCCGTGTTCCAGGCCGGCCACTTCGGGGTGGGGCGGGGTGGCGCGGGGGGTCCAGCTGGGCTAAGTCCTAGCGACGGGGGGACCTTCTCCCTCTCAGCCCCTCCTACCTTACCTCACCTTACCTCATTCAACAATAGGGGCCAGTGGACGGGGCCTAGGGTGGGGGGTCCAGGCCACTTAACTGTGGTCTGCCCCTCCCCCGACTTTGCGCCGCCCACAATTTTAACTACACTTAGTCACGCAGGGTCTTGAGGGGATCAGCTGGCTTTCGGGGTTCTGCCGCTGGGCAGCAGTAGAACACCTGCCCCCCCCCCCCCCCCCCCCCCCCCGCTACCCCTCAATTTTAAACCACACCCTAGACACACACATTGCCCCACCTCTTCAAAACACAAATACACACATCCACATGCACCCAACACCCCACAGGGTGGAGGGGGGGGGGGGGGGGGTGGGGGCTCCCCCCAGCACCTCCCGCTGTGGTCCTGCCGTGTTCCGGGGTGAGTGCGGCTGGAGTACGGGGGGCACGCTAGCTCGGGCGTGGCACCTCCGGGGGGGCTGGGTAGTGGTTCTCCCTCCCTATTCACAGTTGGACTGGTGGAGGACGAGATCCCGTAGTGGCCTGGTGGGGGCCTGGCTGGCGGCCTGGGGAGTGGGGGGCACCCCCCTCCCAACCAAATAAATGTATGTACGTATGTCTGTATATATGTAGATATATATATGTATATATGTCTGTGTGTGTATGTGTATGCTTGGTGTGTGTGTCTGTGTGGGTGTGTATGTATGTCTGGGTGTGTGTATGCGTATGCTTGGGTATGGGTGTGTGGGTGGGCTGGGATTAGGTGATGGGGTGGGGGGGGTAATTGGGGCTCCTGGGGGTTGGAGGGAGGGTGTCCTCCGGCCGGGCCTGGCTGGGCCTTCGCTCTTCCTGGTCTGGGGGGGGGGCTGGTCTGGGGCTCGGCGGCTGGGGCCTTCTCTGTCCCGCCGGGGCTGGGGGGGTGGTGGGGGGATGGCCCCCGGGGGTGTGGCGAGCTCCACTGCTGGGATCGGGGGGGCTCCCTGCCCGCGTGGCCTGGGGGCGCTGCACTGGCCGGTCCCGGCTTGGCGGCTCGGTCGGGGCCCGGGGCTCTGCGCCCTTTATCCTTCTCTTGTGGGCTCCTCTGGCCTGGGGGGGGTCCTCTCTGCGCTCTTTATCCTTCTCCTGTGGGCTCCTCTGGCCTGGGGGGGGTCCTCTCTGCGCTCTTTATCCTTCTCTTGTGGGCCCCTCTGGCCTGGGGGGGGTCCTCTCTCCGCGCTCCGTCTGGTGCCTTCCGGGTTGGGGCGTGGCTCTCCGGGGGGGTTTGTTGGGGCCTCCCTGGATCCGGTGGGTCGCTGGGTGCCGGAGTGGCGGCGTCCGGCCCTGGTGGCCTTGGGCCCCGGGGTGGTGCTGCGGCCCCCCCACAACAGTTCCATTCACATCCAGAGGACAAACCACACACACACACACACACACACACATTTCCACTCCTCACTGACGAGATTGTTCTGTTAATTATCAAAACCAAGTTGTTGTTTGTTGTTGTTGTGTTTGTTTGTTTGTTTGTTTTATTTATTTATTTATTTATTTATTTTTGTTTTATGTCCTTTTGTTTTTGCTTTTGTTATAATTGTTGTCATTATTTAGGTCTTTTGCTCTGTTGTTGCTCAGGCTGGTCTTAATCTCATGGCAGTTGGAAAATATTTAGATCACTGTGGTTAATGTATTATCAAAAAGAAAAAAAAAAAAGAAAAAAAATTTATGTAGCACTAACAAGTATGTATTTTTTTTTTTTTTTTTTTTTTTCCACCAAGTCTTTCTCTGTCTCTCCTCTCCTCTCCTCTCCTCTCCTCTCCTCTCCTCTCCTCTCCTCTCCTCTCCTCTCTCCTCCATCCTCTCACCCCAACCGGTCCACAGAATTCCTCCACCTCTGACTCTGGTTTCTGCAAAGGTTTCTCCTTGTTGGGGGAGTTTTTCCTTTCCACAGTCGCAAACACACCTGCTTGCTCATGTGGATATGTTGGGCTTTTCTATTTTTTCTATAAAAAAAAAAAAAAAAAAGATGAATGTATTCATACTGCTACAAAAACTTCTGTTTTATTTGTTTAATACATTTTTTAAAGATAGAACTTTGAAGCATATTTTTGGTCAAATGTACGACTGCACTTTTAAGAGCTGTGATGCAACATCAGCTTCCTTCTGGTTGGTTGCATACCATCCATAGCATCGCCATAGCAACCACACAAAACCTTGGTTTGTTGAGAAAGCATTGAAAAAAAAAATGTTGGGATCAGATACATAAAAAAATGTATAATATGAAAATAAAGTTTAGGTTTGTTTCTAGAAAATCTATCAAAATGGAGCTAAAGTCACAAACTATGTTCAAATATAGTAATTTTCACGAACAAGAGAAGGGATATCCTCCATGCTTTGTCTCCAGTCACGTGACCTGAAGTCTTTCTGGCAGATTTCAGTTTCAGAGCTGTTGTGCCATTTTTTTTAAATGACTACATTTTCCAACTGTGGACAAACGTAGGTTTTACACAATGTGGACCGAAACTGCATTGTTAATGATGTGAGATTCTGACTGAATGTTCATTTTCAACAAGGCCAGAAGATTTCCAACATGAGTCACTACGTCAAGATAGACCTCCAGAGCAGTAAGTGATGCTGCTCTGCTCCTGAAAAAATTCACACTGAGATTAACGCCTGAACGGAGGTCAAAGGTCGACTGCCAGCAGCCATACAAGCCAATCACACCGACACAGAGGGCCAATTATGGTCATTAACTTAACAGCTCAAACACACAAAAGAGACAATTAGACAGGGAGAAGTGTGTGTGTGTGTGTGTGTGTGTGTGTGTGTGTGTGTGTGTGTGTGTGTGTGTGTGTGTGTGTGTGTGCGTGTGTGTGCCACAGCTGCTACCTGGTGAGCTCACACCAATAAGCCGGTACTCTCTACACCTTCGCTGGGAGAACGACTGAATCTGTTTCTCAGCAGCTTCATTAAATCTCTATGAAAGAGAAAACTTCCCATGTGACAAATCAAATCAAAAAGGCTTTTCACATTCGCCAATGAAAGTTGGGACAAAGTTCATGTTTTTGTTGGTATTTTTTATTGGTTTGTATGCATGTATGTTACCAACGTCTCACAAAAACCTTTGACTTGAATTTCAGGGATGATTTGTCGTTATTCAAGGATGATTCCATGACATTTTGAGAGTGATTGGATCAAAGGTCAAGGTCTTGGTCACAAAAAGGTAAAAAAAAAAAGATTTTCGCATAACCCAGTCGGTTTTAATCCAATTGATGTCAAACCAACGCCAAAACATTCAGTTCTTCTTTTACATTGTAAAATGTGTATATCAGCGTCAAACAGTGATAACATGAAGAAATTCAAACAACCCCATGGTGGATCAAATAACTTTCTAATCCATTGGTTTCTAGTTTCTGTTGTTATTTAGTACAGAGCAGAGGATGCGCCCAAGTAAGAAACAAAAAGTCCTGTTCCATGTGGACTGTAGCAATACTTTTCTCTGACACGTCCGGCGTGAACATGGACTTTAGGAATGATTAAAGGGGGAATCAACAGTCTATTCAAGAAGCATTGGAAAGAGAACAGATGTTCAATTAACAAACTAGAAACAAGGGGCAGCAGAGGAAAAGTTCTGCCCAAACCACGGTATCAGCGCATTTTACAAGCCTGAAGACCTTTTGTCAGGGCCTTCAAAGCTTCTCTGCAGTAATCAGAAAAAGATCTGAATCACAGACTGATGCTGATTATATTTTGTCCATGAATACTTTAAATAATTCCAAATGGTCTGTTTGCTTCTTCTCATTGCTTCTCCCTGGCTGCTCTGCTTCCAGACGCGTTCTTCCATATTAAAGTTTTAAACCAATCACATTTTAGCTATTATCTGTGCAGGGATTTCTTACCTCAAAAGGATTGTTCGGGACCATTTATGTTGTGTGAGGCTACGAAAATGATTAATAACTATCGAAGATAGTTATTAATTATGTCATTGAAAATTGAATCTGTATCAGAGCTCCACCTGTCTTAACAGGAAATGATAGCCAATTCAGTTCTATCAGTTTCATAAGATATACTAAACAGTTAATCGGGAATTTGAATTAATAGTTAAATGAATTACAATTACCAGAATTAACAGTAAAGGTTGAAGGATTTTGCAGTTCTTAACACAGAAGAGCTCGACATTTCATTATCCTTTGTGCTCATTAATAACACAGCAAGTATGATTCCAAACATTATATTTACTTACAATGAAAAAAATAAATAAAACACAGCTTCTAGCTACCTATATACAGCTTGGTGTGTGTGTGTGTGTGTGTGTATGTGTGTGTGTGTGTGCGTGCGTGTGTGTGTGTGTGTGTGTGGAGAGAGAAAGAGAGAAAGAGGTGGAGGGTATATGTGTGAGATGTGTGATGAACTACAAAACAAGATGGCAGATCACAAGAAACTACACTCCAAATAGAGGTTATCAGAGAGCAGGAAGTCCTGGGTCTCCACCAGTGTTTGGGATAACGGCGTTTAAAATAACGGTGTTAGGTAACGTCGTTATTTTTTCAGTAACGGGGTAATCTAACTAATTATTTTTTACGCCGTTACAATGCCGTTAACGTTACTGAACATTAAATGGGGTGCGTTACATTGCAGTGATGTCATCCAGGAGCACCCCAGGCTTCCAAACCTGGCTGCAGTGACTGTGAGGAGGTGGCTTAAAAACGAGGTCAGTGATTGGCTCAGGCGGAGTCATCTTTTATGGGAGCCAATCAGAGCCAGTGTTTTTTTTACATACGTGCCAGCTGAGCACACACATACACACACACATACACAACACGAGAGCAGCGTGGAGCAGTCCGATGAAAACTTTTTTTTCATTTTTCATTTTCAAGGTGGTGATACAAGCACTACTTTAAATTCATTGTGGTCAAAGGCAAGAACGTGCATGTGAAGTGTACATTATGTCCCGGAGCAAAGACTTTGATGAAATTTGATGAAGCATCAAAACGACACACGCGTCTACAAAGCTTGTAGCCAAAACGAACCTCAACCACAGATGAGATCCTCCGTCCACGAGCAAAGAAGGACACGGAGCAAAGTCGCCCAAGCAGCAAAAGCTAGCTCTTTCTCTCTCGCCTTTTTTTGTTGTTTAAACATTTACTTTTGTTGTGAACAAAATACTTGGAAGTACACATTGTGTTACTTCACCAGTTATCTCAGGTTGTGAACATTTGATTTAATTTGATATAGAGTAAAACACACTCTTTACTTTTCAAGATAATACTTGAAGTGCAGGATAAACCTCTGTTGATGAGCAGTAAATATAGTTATGTACAACAACAACAACAAGCACCTGTCTGTTCTACTCATTTCTATTGACTTGTGAAACCTGCTAAAAAAAAAGCAGAATTTTTTGACATATAGCAACTTTTTTTAAATAACGGAAATAGTTACTTTCCTTGGTGTTCAGTTACTTTTATTATAGAGTAATTCAATTACTAACTCAGTTACATTTTGGAACAAGTAGTGAGTAACTATAACTAATGACTTTTTTAAAGTCACGTTCCCAACACTGGTCTCGACCATGTGCTGGAGAACAATGGAACATGAACATCTGCTTCCTGTGTGTCTCTGCTAAAGGACCATTTCTAGAATGAGTTGATGTGAATGCAACTTGCTTTGTAAAACATCAGAAGTCGTCAGATGGTGTTCAGTTACTGTGTGATGATGTCTTTGATGTGATATGTGTAGGATTGTGAGTTAACTAGTTAGTAAAGCAAAGATTAGCATGCAGACCCTGTGTCTGTGGCACAGCTAACATTGGTTTACAGGTTAATAACTTCATCATCTTCATAAAGTTGAACAGTTCTATCATAGCATCAGGTTTAACTAATCTCAGGTAAAGCCCAGTTGTTCCCACTTCCTTGAAGGAGTTCGGTTGTTGTCCTGGCTGGAGGGAAGCTGGTGTCTTCTCCTGTAGTTAGCACCTCCTGCTAACTGTGGTTGCTGGTTCTGCAAGCTGAGGAGAAGAAGATGAAGTTGATGTTTCAGGAGTCCTTCTTTGCAGCTCCTGGTTGTTCCTTTTGTCCAGACTGAGGAGCTGGTCGCTCAGGTCTGTGATGGTTTTCCTGCTGGTTGAGGAAAACACAAAGAAGTTCTGTGAGGCGTCGTTTCCCTGGTCCGTCCTGGAGGAACTGGTTGGTTTTCCCTGGTTGATGGGAGATCAGACTCTGGGTGCTGGTCTCTGGGTCCTGGGAAGGTCTGACCCTCCTGGTGGGTCAGCAGAGGAGTGGAGGCTTTTAGTAGCAGACCTCTGGTTGCAGACCTCTGGTGTTGTATACAATCACTGAGTGAGCTGCCGCCAGCAATCCACCTTCTCAGTTGAAGAACAGGAGCAGAAGCCTTTTTGAGAGAATCTCTCCAAATCTTTTGATGAAAGTTTGGGGATTCGGAGGTGTGAAATCCTGAGTCTCACCCAATCAGTAACTGGCTGAGTGCATGGGGGAAGTGTCTTTTGAGCAGAAAGCAGGGGAGGATTTGCATGAGTCTGCAGTGGCAAAAGGTCCCCCCCACTGGGTGTGATGTTCAGTCACATCCGTGAGAATTCAAGTCATGATAGTTGTATCATAACAAATTAAAATGGTCTTTTCCTAGAAATGAACAAACTTTCTGTGGTCTTGTGAGATCCCAACATCTGTTGCCGGGTAAAGAAATCTGCCTGAGGCCTTCAAATAAAATTTTGCAGGCGTCTGCAGTGTAAAACTGGTGTCGCTCATGCTGCTGCTTCAACCAACCAGATTTTGATATTGGTGAGCAGTGTTGGGAACGTTACTTTAAAAAAGTTGTTAGTTATAGTTACTCACTACTTGTTCCAAAATGTAACTGAGTTAGTAATTTAATTATTCTATAATAAAAGTAACTGAATACCAAGGAAAGTAACTATTTCTGTTACTGTTAAAAAAAAGTTGCTATATGTGTCATGGATCACGGACAGGACCCAAGTGCAGGACTCTGGAGGCAGGCTGGATTCAAACAAGTCTTTTATTTCATGTTGACAGTACTGGACAGGACAGACGAGACATGGTAGACTAACAAACCAACAATGACTAAACACAGACAGGACATATATATAGGGCAGGGTGATGATATGAAAGTGGCCACAGGTGCGGTGCTGGAGCGCCCAGACCTATGGCCCGCCCACTCTTAAAGGGGACCTCAGTCCAAGTTCCTGACAGTACCCCCCCCTCCACGACCGGCTCCAGACGGCCCAGGCATCTCAGGATGCTGCCTGTGGAAGTCCCGGATCATGCCTGGGTCCAAGATGTCCCTAGCAGGTACCCAGGCACGTTCCTCAGGACCACACCCCTCCCAGTCAACCAGGTATTGAAACCCCCGTCCACGCCGGCGAGCTGCCAGGAGCCGCCTGACTGAAAAGACCTCCTCACCCTCTACAATACGGGGGGGAGGAGGGGCTCTTGAGGAGGGAACCAGGGGGCTTTCCCGGGCAGGCTTAACCTTCGACATATGAAAGGTGGGGTGGACGCGAAGCGAGCGGGGCAAACGAAGGCGGACTGCAGAGGGGCCAACCAGCTTCACTATGGGATAAGGTCCAATAAACCTTGACGCCAGCTTCTTCGCGTCTGAACGGATAGGCAGGTCCCGGGTGGGAGCCACACACGCTGACCAACATCATACGCTGGTGCGGGAACCCGGCGCCGGTCTGCAAGCCGCTTGCGCTCAGCAGAACACTGCAAGAGCTTCTCTCTGGCCTTGAGCCAAGCGCGCTTGCATCGCCGCACCATTGCCAGAGCTGACGGAACACTAACCTCCGACTCCAGGGCAGGGAACAGGGGAGGTTGGTAACCATACACACACTCAAAGGGAGACAGCCCAGTGGACGAACAGGGAAGGGAATTGTGTGCGTACTCCACCCAGACTAACTGCCTGTACCAAGCAGCTGGGCTGTCAGAGACCAGGCAACGAAGGATGGACTCCAGCTCCTGGTTCACCCTCTCTGTCTGGCCGTTAGACTCTGGGTGGTACCCGGACGAAAGGCTCACCGTACTACCCAACAGCCTGCAAAACTCCCTCCAAAATCGAGACACGAACTGAGGCCTCCTGTCAGAGACAATGTCCCACGGGAACCCGTGAAGGCGGAACACCTGTGTGAGCATGACCTCTGCCAGCTCCTTGGCCGATGGGAGTTTCGCTAGGGGCACGAAGTGGGCCATTTTGGAGAACCGGTCCACTACGGTGAGGATGGTGGTAAACCCTTCCGCATCCGGGAGGCCAGTTACAAAGTCAATTGACAGGTCTGCCCATGGTCGAGTGGGTACTGGGAGCGGCTGCAACAGACCAGAGGGGCGAGACCGCGAGGTCTTGTTACGCGCACAGACAGGGCAAGCCCGGACATACTCCCGGACCTCCCTGTTCATTCCTGGCCACCAGAAGCGCTGCTTCACCACAAACATGGTGCGCTGAGTTCCTGGGTGGCAAGACAGAAGGTTAGTGTGAGCCCATTGAATGACACTAGATCGTACCGGGGGACACACAAACAGGCGATTGGGAGGGCAACCTGGCGGCACCGTCACCCCCTCCAGAGCCCGCCGAACCTGCTCCTCAATCTCCCACGTCACCGCCCCCACCACACAGGTCGGAGGTAAAATTGGCGTGGGGGAACGAGGAGCAGGATCCGGCTCAAAGACCTGGGAAAGGGCGTCAGGCTTCACATTCTTAGACCCCGGCCGATATGAAACCACAAAGTCGAACCGGGTGAAGAACAGCGCCCACCGAGCTTGTCGAGAATTTAGTCTCTTGGCTGACTTGATGTATTCGAGGTTCCTATGGTCAGTCCATACCACAAACGGGTGCTCTGCGCCCTCCAGATAGTGTCTCCACTCCTCCAGCGCAGCCTTGATGGCCAGGAGCTCTCGATTACCAATGTCATAGTTCTCCTCAGCCGGGGTCAGCCGCCTGGAAAAAAAGGCACAAGGGTGCAGCTTCCCATCCTCACTGCTGCGTTGAGAGAGCACTGCCCCGACCCCGACATCTGATGCGTCCACCTCCACCACAAACTGCCGTCCAGGGTCCGCGACACCAAGCACGGGAGACGAGGTGAACCTGGCCCTGAGCTCCGAAAAAGCCTGCTCAGCTGAGGGACCCCAAGCAAAGGGGACCTTGGGGGAAGTCAAGGTATGTAGTGGCGCCGCGATGGAACTGAATCCCCTGATAAACCGCCGGTAGAAGTTAGCAAACCCCAAAAAACGGAGCAGTTGTTTGCGGTTACCCGGGGTTGGCCAATCCGCTACAGCCCTGACCTTCTCTCTGTCCATCTCCACCCTCCCCTCTGAGATGACGTGTCCGAGAAAAGAAACTGTGGGAGCATGAAACACACATTTCTCGGCTTTGACAAACAAGTTGTTGCTCAGAAGACGCTCCAAAACATAACGAACATGACTGACATGACTGGCTAGATCTGACGAAAAAATCAAAATGTCATCGAGGTACACGAACAGAAACTTATTCAATGCGTCTCTCAGCACGTCATTGACTAGACCTTGGAAAACTGCAGGAGCATTACATAACCCGAAAGGCATCACCAGATACTCGTAGTGGCCAGAAGGTGTGTTAAACGCTGTCTTCCACTCGTCCCCTTGCCTAATCCAGACCAGGTGGTAAGCATTGCGCAAGTCCAGTTTAGTAAAGACCTTGGCTCCCTGCAGGCGTTCAAAGGCCGAAGTCATGAGAGGTAGTGGGTAGCGGTTCTTAACGGTTATCGCATTGAGGCCCCTATAATCAATGCACGGTCGAAGGGTCTTGTCCTTCTTGGATACAAAGAAAAATCCTGCCCCTGCAGGGGAGGACGAGGGTCTGATTATCCCAGCCTCTAAGGCAGACTCAATATAATCCTTCATGGCCTGATTCTCGGGTTGTGACAGTGAGTAAATGCGACCCTTGGGGGGAGTGGTACCTGGCAATAAGTCAATGGCACAGTCATAAGGACGATGCGGTGGGCTGAGATGTTGCTTTCCCCTTATTGAACACCTCCCTTAGATCATGGTAGCAGCTGGGAACTCGCTCGAGATCCGGATACACAGGAACCTCCACAGCTGCTACCTTAACTCCCGACACTGACCGACAATGCTCGGAACAATCCCCTCCCCAACTCAAAATAACCCCCGACTCCCAGTCAATATGGGGCTTGTGCAAACATAACCAAGGGAGGCCCAGGATCACTGGGTAGGACGGACTTAAACCTAAATGAAATGAAATCTCCTCAAAATGGGAGGGACCAAACAATAACTGAACAGAAAGAGTCTTTTTATCAATGGAAAATATTTTGCGTCCGTCTAAAGCAAAAGCCTTTAAAGGCACTGATAACAGTTCAGTGGGGATATTGTGTCTCTCAGCCCACTTAAGGTCCATAAAGTTCTCATCTGCACCAGAGTCAATGAAAACCTCAATGTCCAAGGTGGTGTCGGCATACCTCAGTTTAGCCGGCGTGAGTCTTCTTAAAGGCGCAGTGGAGGAGTTCTTAAGACTCACCGGGGCCCTCCTGAACCCAGGTGAGCCTGTCCCTTTAAGAGGACACGCTGCAGCTCTGTGCCCATGCTGACCACAGTGCAAACACAGGCCGCCGGTCAGGCGCCGATGCCGCTCCTGCGTGGAGATGCTGGTGCGGCCAAGCTGCATCGGCTCCTCCGGAAGCTGTGCAGCACTCGGGACTCGCTCCTGCTGGGGGGCGGGACGGAGAGGGGCGTGCTCCTCCCGCGCGCTCCTGGATTCTCCTCCCTGCGGGTCAGCCTCAGGCGATCACGGACCGTCAGACGATTCTCCATCTTGACCGCCAGGGCAATGAGGGTGTCCAAGTCGTCGGGGAGATCCCTCAGGAAGAGCTGGTCGCGAACCGGGCTGGTAGCTCTCTTGGGGTTATTGCCCTGATAAACTGGTCTCTGGCTAACTAAGTCTGCACATCCGCGGGCATGTGGGCGTATGCTTTCCTCGCCAGAGTCTCAATCTCGTTGGCTAGTGCTCTGAGCGGCTCACCTGGTCGCCTCTGCCTGCTTGTCAATTCTGTGCGCAGGATACCAGGTTGTGAGCACTGTCCAGACCGCCTCTGCAGGGCTCCAACCAAAGCCCCATAATCATGTCTTTCAGCCGGGCTAAGTAGTAGCAAACATGCTAGTGCATCTTCAGTGACGCAAAGGGCTAGTTGGAGTGCTTTAATGTCTGTAGACCAGGCTTCCGCCTGTGCTAGCAGTTCGAATTGCGCATGAAAGGCCTCCCAGTCCGCCTTACCGGAGTATTTCGGCGTTTTAACGTGTGGACGAATATACTGGGCGCCGCCATCTTTGTTTACGTCTGACGTCACGTCACGTTCGGCGCCTCTTCTCGCGTGATCGCGTTGCTCGGCGGGAAACGACACGGCATCCGCTGTCGGCTTACTGGCCATGCGTCCGGCCTCATGTTCCTCGGTCGGTTTAAGGCCGCTCTCCCGTCCCGATGCTCCGTCGTACTCACTGTCCATAGACTCCTGCTTGACTTTCGGTCGAGCGCCGGTCTCACTACCAGGCTCCATCTCTCTCGGCCGCCGGCAGAGTTAGCAGTCTCCAGGCTAGCCGCGGTCAGCAGTCAGGCAGTCCGGTGGTTTTCTTCTTTTTACTTCTGACACCAAATGTAGCGTCCCGCAGGCCGTTGGAATGACCACGACGTTCTTGATAGCAAAGCCGCTTTATTGCTTCTAGAACCTGGTTACTGTAGGCCGTAACCACGCCAACACAGAACACAATCCCAAACGAACCTGGCTGCTCTCTCGCTCATTCACGTCACTCTCCGCTCTCCTCAGGCCGACGCACCCAGCACACCTGACCCGCCCCTATTCTCCACCCGCAGCCACTCACAATCCAACGGTGCATTCACTGAACAACATAACAATCGGAACCATCAGAACATCATTAACAGACAATAAATTCACAACTATATTACAACTGCAGAATATTACAGTATACATCAAAATGTAGCTACAGGCCTTGTGCTTCTCACGAGGGGACACTTTTGTCTCAGAGAGACACGGTTCTCCCTCCAGGGGACTTAATTGACAGGGAGCGCAGGATTTTCTGTAACCCGCTCCTATGTATTTTGGAGAGACGTTTTCTCCCCAAATCCCCAAAGTTCAGCCATTTGTTTCAAGTCCTCACGGGCACACGGAACCTTGTGAGGTCACGAAAACCACACCCTACGTTCTTCAACTTCTCCCGACGCCCATGGTGAAGAAATTTTTCACCCAAGTGTCACGGTTCTCCAACTATAAGCAGTTGTTCTGGACCTGCGTTTGTGCTTTTTTGCTTATGTGGGTGACTCAGCAAACTCCATTTCACACAAGCAGCTCCTAATCAGACTGACATCACAGACTGAAGCAGACAATCTGCCTGGCAACACACACGGCTCCTCTGATTGGCTGGACCAGTAACATGATGGTTGACCACACAGTGCTCACACATATACAGTGTGTGAGGCAGCATACTTTTCAATGCATTTTAAGGCTGATGCTAATGCCTTAGCATCAACACTTGTTAGCATGCCAATTAGCATGCTAAAAAGTTTGTTCAATTGAGATTAAATTTGGAGGGTGGCCTCAAGGGGGCGCTGCGATCACGGCGAACTAGCTAATTAGCCACCGCGCTAAGCTAATTGGCTCAGCATCTCAGAATGTCACATAACTCCAGATTCCAGGTCAGCCACACCTGGGAGGTATCCTCTGCGTTTTTCAGGCAAATTGCAGGTGCTAGCATCGCATGCTAACAAGTTTGTTCAAATGAGCTGAAATTTGGAGGGTGGCCTCGGGGTGGCGCTGCAATCGAGAATCACTAGCTAATGACATGGTTTCCACGTATTTTTCACCCTGCCGCAGCCTCGCTCGGCAGCAGGGGGCGGCAGGTGGCAGGCACAATAAAATTTCCCCGGGAATTTTCTAGTTTAGATTTTTCTTGTCATTCTTACTCGAACCATTTAGTAAAATCCTTCAGTGCCACTGGAAACTCTCTGAAGCATTGAAGGTTTGAGTCCTGCTCTGGCCACATTCCAGGTTATGGGCATATCAACAAAGATACATCTGTGAAGTTAACTGTTGCACATTATGGTGAGTGGACGTCTGTAAATATGGACATCTCATGCTCCTGTGAAGAATATATTTCAGATTGATCTTTTAATCATATTATCTCTCCATCATCAGGGTCAGACAACTGACTCACCAGCTCAGAATTGAAAACACATTTTCCTTTAACCTCTCACCTTGTTAATTAATGATATTTATCTGAGCCAAATCTGTTATTTTTACTTAATTAGAAAATATTTTTAATCCAACAAATGTGAAAATAATTGTTGACTCATGTTTAAATCGACACAATAAATTAGTTTTTAGGTTTAGGACTCCATTCGATCATTCAATTGTTTTATTGATATGAAATAATTAAAATGTATTACAATATGGTAAATTTAAAATGTGTGTGTAAATGTGGCTCTAATGAACATGAAAACACACTGGTTTGTTTTGTATGTGTTTAAAAACATGTAACAATCACATCCTATTAAAAATTCATCCATCCATCCATACATCCATATATCCATTCATCCATCCATCTATCCATGCATCCATTCATCCATCCATGCACCCACCCACCCATTCATCCATCCATCCATGCATCCATACATCTATGCATCCATCCATCCATCCATCCATCCATCCATCCAATCACATAACAATCCCAGAGAGACAAACATCCACACTCATTCAGACCTTGAGACCATTTAGCATCACTAATCAACCTGACAGGTGTGTTTCTGGACAATGAGAGGAAATCGGAGGTCGGGGCTCCTGCATCAATTGCAGCTCTCTGCTTTCTCTGTAAGTTTGACTTTGCTGTTCTGTGGCTCCGTTTTTCTTCAAATTTGATGCAGTGGTTTTGAAGCGAGTTGACGCTGTCGCATCCACAAAGTGTAAAAATTAATGTCACTACTGTCATCTTCAGCTGAAATAGTGACTACTTCCTGCTACAGAACGTACATCTCTCTCTTCCCTCCAGGGTTGTTTACGTTTGTGCTGCTGGCTGCTCGGTGAGTTGTCCTCATGCTGACCCAGTGCCCTACGTGATGTTGTCAGTCTCCAAAATGCAAGAAGAAAGCTGATTTATCTTTTCACTTAGGAAAATTACAAAATTAGTAACTTGGATAAGTAACTTTAGTTTGTTTACTGGTTTGGCAATAGTAATGTGCTTGATTACTTGTTACTGAAAAAAGGGATCATATTAGAGTCATTCTTATTATAGTAATCACTAATCACATTACTTTCTCAAGTTAACTGTGAAAACAGTGGTATTCACCTGCAAAACGTATGCAAATCCCAAAAATACTGAGTTATTAGGTACCATGTTACTGGCATCATTGATCAATACAGAATGACACGATGAGTGATAAAGTGCTGAAACAGGAGCATTCAGATGAGAGTAGTAGATCCTGATTAAAACAGAATGATGTGATCGTTTCCATATGTGTTTGAGTTCTCTGTGCAGTAACTGTATGAAGCTCTGAGCCCCACAAGTACAAAACACCTGCTACAATAGAGTGGGTGTGTTGGTAGAGAAACTTACCAAACATATTGGATCAGACCTTAGGTTTGACCAGATTAGGTTTTTTTTATTGCACTTTATGGAAGATGGTCACAAAAAGTCATAAAAAGAGGAGTAACAGAAGAGACTATATTATAAAAAATATTACAAGAAGGTACAAAATATCTATATAAGAAGCGCACAGGTAAAAGTTATGATATTAAAACATAAACAATACATGCATTCAGATGCTGGGAACTCCAGTTCACACTCTGTGTTTCATGTTTACAATGGTAAAACCACTAAATCAATAGTGTATTTTATCTTATTGTCCTGTTGGCAGATCGGCTTCCATTACTAAGTTTGTACCTGTGTTTCCTGTTTAGACACTGATTAATAAGAATGAGCATAGGAGAAGCTCCGCTGAGCTGCAGGACGTCACCGGAGGGAAGCAGCAGTCTGCACAGCCAGACCACATGCTCTGCAGGTTATGTAACTGTTGTGGGCAGGAGGCTACAGTTGCTTTTCATACTGAGACTCCTTCAGCCTGCCTGCGCATCCAAATACAAGTCACACAGTTTAACTGAGCTCTCTTCCATCAGAGCAGATGTTTCAATGAGCAGGTGACACTCTGAAAGCTCACAGCCTCCTGCACTCTGGATTCAACTGGCAGGTTGGGAAAACAAAACCATGGATCATCACTGTAGCAGCCACTGATGGAGGAAAGGCAGCAGCACTCGTTATGTAACGTCAGTCCATTTAGAATAATGCAGAAAGGTTTGTTTACGAGGTAAATTACTTGATGAATACACTGTTTTCATGTGCAGGAAAAACTGATCACGATCTGTCAGATCTGTTAATTTATCCAACAGAAGAGTTCCAACAAGCAGCAAAACAGAGCAAAGAGATCAATACAAACAAACAAAACCAAAAACCCCAAAACATGAATGTAATCAATCCAAAAAAAAAAAAACACTTGTGGCACCGAAAAATCTCACAGAGTCTCACCATGGAAACACGTGTGTGTGCGTGTGTGTGCTGCGGACCTCAGGGGAAGGGCCGAGTGAAAACCTGAAAACAGTCCAGAGAGAGAAGGTCAGCCTGAATAAAGCAGGAGAACATGCAGTCCTGACACGAACAGCAACCTGTCCCGGTTTATTCAGCCTCATACTAAAGTGATTTGATGTGTTTCAGTCATTGGAGATCGTAAAGCAGTACTGAGTACCAGAAGTGTCCAACAAGTGGCAGCACTGAGACAGTAACCCTCACAGTAACACACTGAGAATAAGAGCAAACCAGCTTCAATTTGTCGAGGAAACATCAAGTTTCTCACAATTAAATGATGTTAAACCTTGTTTTTATTAGTAAAAACATTGACGAAACTGTTTGGAGTTGATATTGATTTGAGGTTCTTGGTCCAAACCCACAAAGATCTAATTGGATGTATTGAACTGAACTGAGTTTGATCCTTTTGGTATGGTTACAATGACTCCTTAAAAAAGTTATGGAGTTACAAGTTACTACGAGAACATGTAAATTCAGTCAGTGGGAGGAATGTGCTCTATATTCTGGATGTTAGAGGGAGGATCCACCATTCAACATACCATTGCAACATTATAAGTCATATAACAGTATTAATGCTTCCATTAAAGTTGTTCTTCAACCAGCTAGGATACAACCTCTGTGATTTACAAACATGTAACACATGCAGATCATGAAGCTTTAAGTTTCATTTCAAAACCTGAACATTTAGGGTACATCCAGATGATGAAAAAATCTTTTTTCTCCTCACCCTTCTCCAAAAGAATTCCGTCCACACGTCACTATGAACACGGCTCAACACAAGGCTTCAGGGCATGTAGTACACATGCCCGGCCTTTAGGGGTGCTGTGACTCACCAAACACACCAAAAACTGAGAAAAAGACAAAGCACAACAAAATTTACAACTAGATTCTTGTTCATACACCTCTATATAATTCTAATTCTATATGTCTATGGCCACGCTCTTCCTGCTCCTAGCGTCACGTAGCTTTATGCAGCTCCACTCGAGCTTGTAGTCCCTGATTATTGTGGTTATTTGATGACATCACGGACTACAGTGGGGGGAGAAGGGGGCAATTACATAATCTTTTTTCCACAGATGATCGTCTTTGCACTCGGGACCTGTGTTAAAAAAAAAACATCTCCTAAAACAACACCTCATGTGGATGACAAGCCAAAAACATCATGTTTAGGTGAAGTGGTTTCATGGTGTGGACGGCCCCTGAGAAGAAGCAGTAAGAAAACAGCTCTGGCACTGCGAGAGGAAGTACTTCCTCCTCTTCCCAAGATGGGCATGTGTGGGCAGAGCCAGTCTAGCTCACACAGCAGATTCTGAATGCAGCTCCTATGATACAATATTCAAATGGAGGAAAATGAAGGAAAAGCTGGATTTGGGGCAATAAACTTTGAATATAATGTTTTTGGACCAACAAGACCCGAATGAGTGAAAGTGTTGGAAAAGATGGATAATAGAAGATCTTTAAATGATACCTGACATGTGCTGAGGACAGCAGCTGATGTTATTTACCTTCATAAAGGTAACACACACACATACACACACACACACACACACACACACACACACACACACACACACACACACACACACACACACACACACACACACACACACACACACACACACACACAAGAGCTGATTGTGATAAAGGTGAAACGAAGATGAATTACAACAATAGATGTTGGGATTTATGGTTGGTAATTAGCATTAATAATTACTGTAAGTAATGGATTACTGAACGTAATAGATTACTGAAAGTAATTTAGGAAAAATTGGAATTACTAATGAAGTAAATGGTTAGTTACTCATCAGCAACTCCTAGAGTAATTGAGTAATTACTCAAAAGTTAATAAATTATCAAAAATAATTTATTAATGAAAAATTATTAATTTGAATAAATTGGTTATTTATCAAATAATAATTGAATCGGGGCACCACCAGCTAAGCTGGAAATAGCTAATACCAAATTTCAGTCTCGTTTGTCAAAAAGGGTTATTTAAGTAAAGTTAATATTTCTGTGTAAATATAGCAATATTAAATAACAAGGAAGGTGTGAGATTCGAGCACAGACTGTTACAAACCAGTGAATTGTCAACAATAAATACACAATGATTACCAAGAATCGATCAATTCAGTTAAAATGCGTTTATTAACAAAAATGTATTTATTAAAAAATAATTCAGGAATTATTCATTAAAACAACACAATCAAGTAATAAACATCAAACACGGAGATCTAATCTATTAAACAGCAAACACTATGTACAAAGAAAGAGGGTGTGTGTGTGTGTGTGTGTGGGTGTGTGTGTGTGTGTGTGTGTGTGAGTGTGTGGAAGCCTGAGTGGGGATGTAATGACCACGAGTGTCCACCGGGTGGCGGCGGACCTTGGAGGGTCAGTGTCAGTGGGTGTAATGACCTCAAACGTCCACCAGGTGGCGGCGGACCTTGGAGGGTCAGTGTGAGTGGGTGTAATGACCTCAAACGTCCACCAGGTGGCGGCGGACCTTGGAGGGTCAGTGTGAGTGGGTGCAATGACCTCGAACGGACACGAGATGGCGGCAGGCGTCTGGTTCGAGGCAGTAACCGGAACGACTACTAGGGGCGCGGCGGCGCACGGAGGGAGAATGCAATGACTCGACTTGTCCACCAGGTGGCGGCCTCTCAAGAGATTGCAATCACCCACGCGGCCACCAGAGGCGCTCGGCGCACTCTTTCTGGACGGCGTGACGTCACTGTGCTCGTGCACGGCTCGTGAGCCTGCTTGGAGCGTGCCTGGGGGCTCGTGACCGAGAATTCCCAGGGACAGTGAACTACACACGGTCACAGAAGCGCATGGAGGACAGCTGTTGCCGAGTTGCGCGATCGTTTGTGTGGAGAGGAGAAGAGAGAAAGGAGGGGGAGAAAGGAGGACAGAATCTACTGTGTGTCCAGCTCTGCACACTCTCAGTCTGCACACGGAGTCTAAAAATGAGACTGTGGCAGTATTAGACTCCAGGCACAGAGGGGCAGACTGAGGGAGAGAGAGCGGCACAGTGCGGAGGTTCGCGTGGATGTGAATCCAACGCGCAGGCACAGATTGGTTGAAAATATGGGATCGGCGTCCCTGACTTCAACACAATAATAAAACACACAGCAATATTAAAGTCACGTTATTCTAATTGCCTGTCCAGACTCTAAGCCTTACTTAGTTGGACGAGGGTGAACATGGTGGCCGGTGATTTCCCGGCTGCGAGCTAGTTTCTCTGGCGTCCCATGGAAACAAGCTCAATTGGTCTGTGGACAGGGAAAAGTCCACAGGATGATCCGAGGAGCGCTTCTTGTGAGGAGGGGAGAAGAAGCGGCTTCAGGTCTGCATGTGCGGTTGCAGCGCACACTCAGGATCCAGTGAAGAAGAAAAAGGAAAAACAAAAGTAATTCCACGGTGGTTCTCGGCTCATCCAGCGAGGTGAAGAAGCTCCGGGCCCGGTCAGCGTGTTCTCCGTGCGAAGAGGTGCGTCCGTCTCGGAGCACATTCGGCTTGGAAGAGGCAGAAGTTACCTTTGCGGGTGTTTTTATACCTCTTGTTTTGGTTCCGGGTTCCCGCTGGGCTCTGGGCAATGTGGATCAATCCTGAGGGAGGGTCCGCCCCGGAGTTTCTGGCTGGTGAGGGAGCTCTCAGGCTCCCCTGCCGTTGGCCTCCAGTGTTGCACCTTGAAAGGGGGGGGACCCGGGGGAGGGTCACATGACCAATGGCGAACTTTTCCAGTTCTGAGCATGTGGTCTCTTTGTTCTCAAAACGTGGTCCCCCCTCCCCCCTTCCATGCGGTTGAGTGGCCCAACATAGATCATCTCCAGTGTAAATCTGCTCAACAGCTCTGGGATGTTTACACACTGATGTGTCTCCAACAATATTGTTAAAAAGTTCATCAGTGGACTTCCATTTCCGGTATGTCTGAGTTGACACGCGAGGAGGGAGTGCTCCGACCACTGGATAACTAAAACAGCCTGAAAACAGGAGAAAACGTTGCACACAGAAGTAAGATATTGTCAGAGACTAGGCTGAGGATCTCTATTTAATAGTGGGCGGGTCACATGTTCTGGGCGGCCCTGCTCCACACCTGTAGCCAGTCTGCAGTAATTACCATTGCCAGCTATATATGTCCTGTCTGTGTGTTTCTTAATTGTTGGTCATCGATGTCGAGTCCGTCCTGTTCGCTGTCTGGAGTCCAGGGTTGCTGCGCACCCCAGGTTGAGGAGCAACCTGCATCTCACGTCGGTCTGTACTCTCCATTGTAAATAAAGACTTGATTAAACGCACCCTGCCTCAGAGTCCTGCAATTGGGTCCTGTCTGCTACCCGTGACAGATATAACAACAAGAGATTAAGACAATGACTTCCACACAAAAGTCGAGAAGAAAAGACCCAACAGGGGGGGAAAGACGACGACGCTAAATCAAAATGCCAAAAGTAGCTAACGTTAGAGGCTAGCTTAGCTCACAGTAACAGCGGGACCGAGGAGCTCATGCTAACGTAGCTACGTAAGTTCCAAGAAGAGTCTGGAAAGGCACTTGCGAATCCCATTTGCAGATGGAGGCTTGGTCCGTGTACCTTCCTGCCATTCGATTTTTGTTTTGATGTCGGAAAATGAAAAACCGGAAAAAAAAAACGAAAATCAGATGGTTATCTGATTTTCGTTTTTTGATTTGATATTGGGAAATGAAAAACGAGAGAGGAGCCCTGTCCCGCTTTTCATTTTAAAATTAAAATTCGAAAAATGGAAATTGGGCCGTTTCCCGTTTCCCGGTATGCCATTCTGAAACTAAAATCGGGAAATAAATACTACCGTAATTCTTTATTTGAAGTTTGAGTTGCTGGAAAACTGGAAGTTGAGCGTCTTCTTCTGTTGCTGCTGCTGCTGCTACTTTATCGTCCTTACTCGTGTGGCTGCAGTCTCACAACGCCCCCTACTGTCAGAAGCAGCCCACTTGCAGATTGTCCTCAGAGCTCATTCGTCTCATGAAATGAAACTTTTTTTCAGGATAGAAAAATACACATTAAAAACAAAATAATAATTACATATGTGAGGCTACAAATGTACTGAGGATTCAGTAGGATTAATTTGTAGTTACACTATAATATTTACACTTTCTAAAAAACAAGTTATACCATTTTGTATATTTTTTTAATGGTTCGTAATATAATCCAAAACTTTATTTTTGGTGTTGTTCTTCTTGATAGTATTACTATCAGCAAGCTTGTGCAAGTTCGATGTTGCCTGCAGGAATGGTATTGTTACAATTTTGAACGTTTTAATTTATCATTCATTTAAATATTGTTGTTGTCATTTACATGTACTCAGAGGTTATTTGTGATATGCAAAAAACGTTTCCTTTACTTTCAGAACCGTCGCAACGAAAGCATTTGGTGGGAAGGTTGTATGCATTTCTTACTGTGAGCCATTAAGTTTGTTGAACTAAATTTGGAATTATATTAAATTGAGCTTCAACAAAATGTAGTTGTCATGTATGCATGACTTTTGTTACTTGCCAAGGTTGTACTGTGACATTGTCTCTTCTTGCAAGAATAATGTAATAAAATTGTCTTAAACTTCCTGTGTATTCTGTCTCCTTTAGGTTTTTACTAGGAAATTCTCCTGACAGCTATAAAATAAAGGCATGCCTCATACATTTGCAGGATCAAGAGTACCTCAGTCTGCAAAGATGGGGTGGCCAGGATCTGTGTCTCAGACCTTGCCTGCTAGGTCACCAGGTTGACAACAGCCAGTTTGACTCCTTACTGCCAGCGAGTGCCGACCTTATGCCCTTTCTGGAAGCTCTTCAGAACTTCATCTGTCTCAGCCGTGAATGAAAAAGCAAAGGAATGTGTGATTTTAACAAATTAATGAGAGAATTTGCTCTTTCAATAAAGTTAGTTGAAAACAGGTTGGATTTCTGTTTTTCTATTTCAATAATTGTTTTCTGTTTTGTGGCACAATATTAAGACAAGGTTTGTTCATGAATTAAGTTAATCAAAGACAACATATTTAACCAACACCTGGGATATGAAATAATAATATTCCATGCTATTTCAAATGGTAAATGGTAAATGGTCTAGATTTATATAGCGCCTTCTAACCACACTGAGTGCAGTCCCAAAGCGCTTCACATATCAGTCATTCACCCATTCACGCTCACATTCACACACCAATGGGACAGAGCTGCCATGCAAGGCGCTAGTCGACCACTGGGAGCAATTTAGGGTTCAGTGTCTTGCCCAAGGACACTTCGACTCATAGACCAGTGTAGACTGGGATCGAACCTCCGACCTCTCACTCCGAAAGACGACCACCTGAGCCACGGTCGCCCTAATAACATAACAACAGTACGATTTAATTTGGTAATTTTTTGTTTCATTTCAAATCTAAATAAAAGGAAAAAACATACATTGCAGTAGAAAAGCTAACATGTGTGAAAAGGAGTAGGGTGTCAGCTTAGTAAATCCTTGCCCCTCTCCAGTCACCGTGTGCATTTTCTGAAAATATTTTTTTTCCAATTTAAACTGCAGCAGGCAGAAAAACATCGAATTAACTGGTGGGCAAGTTCAAGCTCACAGACAGCCTGAAGGGGCAGCAACACAATGCACCGTTGTTTACTCTCCCATCAAGTGAAGAAGAGACTCGATTTCTGGTTTTCCGGCAACTGAAACTTGAAATAAAGAATTATGGTCGTATTTTACTTCCCGATTTTTGTTTCAGAAAGGCATATCGAGAAATGGGAAATGACCTGATTTCCGTTTTTCAATTTTTAATTTTAAAATGAAAAATGAGACGGCTCTTCTCCCATTTTTCGTTTCCCAATATCAAATCAAAAAACGAAAATCGGATGGTTTCCGGTTTTTCGTTCTCTGACATCAAAAAGAAAAGGAAGGTACATGGACCAGGCTTCTATTGGACAAATCAAGAAAAGAATGAACATGCTGGAGGAGAGACTGTTTACCATTGAGACTTGAATGAGTAACAGTGAAGACCGGAGCATGCAACAAGAAAGAGCGCTAGCTTACCTGCTCAAAAAAGATGCAGTCAACGGCAAAACATGAGGGGTTTGAAAATAGGATACGCAGGAAGGACATGAGAGTGTACGGCATAGCTGAAGAGTCTGAAGGAAAGGAGATGATTCCTTTGTTACTGATTTTTTCAAAGTAGCCCTGAAGTTGCCTGACGGCACAGACATTTGCATTGAGAGGGCTCACAGAGTCTTAACACCGAAGCCGAGATCTATAATTATCTGTTTTTTAGATTTGAGGAAACAAATGTGAAACAAGTGGCGCTAAAGCAAGCATGGGAGCAGTGCAATGTGGAATTCAATGGGAAAAAGTTTATTTTTTCATAATGACTACTCCCCAGAGGTGCAAAGGAAGAGGAAGAAAATGCGTGAGGTAATTAAAAAAACTCAAGTAACTTAACATCAAAGCACAATCACCATATCCGGCTCAACTCAAGACATTCCTGGACAAAAGGAGTCGAAACCTTCCCCTCTCACTTTGAGGCTCAAGCTACTTTAAGGACTCTGGGGGTAGTAGTTGAGGTGGAGGAGTGGGACATCCTGGAGAGAGAACTAACACAGGACAGATGGCAGACCCAGGGCAGACAGAAGAGGAATGACCTGAAGCTGACACCTAAGGAAATCAGAACCATTAGAGAAGAGAAGAGAAGAAGAGAGAAGAGAAGAGTGGGAAGGTGGGTCCCTCCTATAACAGGTGAAGTGAAAGTTATACAGCTTTGTGATGGAAGGACATGCAGGCTTAATAATTTCAACATTTTAAAATGGTTGGCCTGGGAGATATCTTTTTCCTTAACTCTCAATTTGGGCATTTAAAGCAGCAAATGTGATGATGCACACACAGTTTGTGTACCTTGCCCGGGGAGCTTGGCCTCCCTGCCCAGTTCACACCAGGAATGTGTTGCTTTGGGAACACGTACTATGACTGGAAGTTCATTTGTTTTAAAGATGTGTTTTTACTATCACATTGTTCCTTGCTCCTTGGCAAACTGGCTATAAATTCAGATTTTGTTTGTATATGTCAGCTTTGTTCACTGTATTCTTCTCAAAAGCACCGCGTTCAGTACGAGTAAAGTTTTCCAATTGATTTTACACCACCAGCTAAATGAAGAGCAAGCAGACAGTAAAAAAATTAAAAATTAAAAAAAATAAACGGCACTGGAGTGGAGGCAGTGTCCAACGTGACACGAGCCGTTTTCAGTTCTGTCTCATTAAATGCACTTTACGTTACGAAACAAGTTCACCAAATAACTTTAAATATCAACTTTAAATATCATACACACCGAAATAGAGGCAAGCTGACAAAAGCAAGCTGAGCAAGAGTCAAGCCAAGCACAGAGAGTTCAGTCACTGTCTGTGTGTGCGTGAGAGTGGACCAGAGCTGTCTGCAGCTGCAGATGTTTGTGTAGGGAGGGGTGGGCTCTGTGTGTGACTGGCCAATCACAGAGCGTGAAGACAGTCAATTACCAAATGAAGATTTTCCTTCAGCACGAACACAGATATTGACGAGCTTAACTCGTATTACGCTTGGACTAGTGAAAAATGATTTATCAGCTCATCCCATAGGCTCATCCCTATTTTAAATCATTTAGTCAGATTCAGGAACAATTTGGTTCAACTGATTTTTTCAGGTACTTGCAGCTAAGAAGCTATCTGAAGTCCCATAAAGAATGTTTACTTCTTAAAACTGCACCTTCAGACCTGGAAACTCTTCTTTTAAAGTTTACTAAAGTAAGAAAAATGGATACAATTAGTTCCCCTCTCTTGTAGCTCTAGTTGCCAGTTTGTCTGCGTTCTCACACCATTCGTATCCGCCATTTTTCCTTGAGTTGCCTTTGTGTTGTGACCTTCTGCCTGCCCGACTTTGCCTCCTGGATTTCCTCCTCAATCGCCTGTACCGGTTTTGACCTTGGACTGCCTGACTTCGCTTCTGCTGTGGTTTTGATAATAAACACTTTTGAACTGAGCTTCTTGCCTGCCATGCAATTGAGTTCCACGAACACTGACAGTACGAACTGGCCATGGACTCAGCTGACAGATAAGATTGCACTGAACCACCGGAGGCTCCACAAGATCTCCATTTCCTGAGTGCTCAACTTCAGCGGCACATTGCACGGAGTGATCATGTCCTCTCCACCCTCGGCGGACAGCTAAACACCCTCTCCATGCAGGTGAGGAGCCTACCACAGACCCAGATCCCCGTACTTCCTGCCATACCATCGTCGCTGGATCCACTGGCTCCTCCGCAATGTTTTTTGGGTGAGACGGAGATGCTACGGGAGTTTGTTACCCAGTGTGAACTACATTTCGAGCTCCGGGCGGCTGCTTTCCCGACAGAACGAGCCAAGGTGGCCTTCATTATTTCCCACCTGGGTGGACAGCCGCCTTCCTCAAGGCACTCACAGACCTGTTTCAGCGATCGCCCACGGGCCAGGAGGCCGCTCACACCATCATGATGATGCAAAAAGGATCCTCCTCAGGGGCTGATTTTGCCATCTCCTTCCGCGCCGTTGCTGCTGACAGCAGCTGGAACCCTGAGGCATTGTATGATGCCTTCTTATTTGGACTCTCTCCTAGTTTGAAAACTCTTTTGCTCTCCCATGAGCTACCTGACAGTCTGGATGAGCTGGTGGCACTGGCGATCCCAACGGAGCGGCGTTCAGCTGACTGGGGGTGTGTGCCTCACAACTGAAGGAGGAGAGATCCACAAGTCCAGCATCAGTTCATGGACGACCACCTTTGCCCCCTCGTCGGCTGCCTTCTGTTCCTCCGGCCTTGGCATCCTCCTGCACAGAGGAACCAATGCAACTGGGCCGGACGCGTCTAACACCTGAGAAGCGCGAGAGATAGTTCAGACTCCGGCTTTGCATTTACTGTGGGCAACCTGGGCACCGCCTCACCAACTGTCGGATGCGAGGCAAGTCTTCTAATGGTGTGCCGAGGTCACTGTACTCAATCTCAGATTTTATAGACTCCCAGTGTCCTGTGTTCTCTGTTACTCTCTGGACTCTTGGTGTCTCCCTACAGGTGGAAGTACTGGTGGACTCCGGGGCTGACACTAACCTCATGCACTCGCAGCTGGCTGAGAGACTCCAATTGAAGACGTCCCCCCTCAACCCGCCCATTGAGGCTCATGCCCTGGATGGACGCCTCTTATCACGGATTACTCGGACCTCTCAGCCAGTACAGGTTAGCTTTCTTGATGGTCATTCCGAGTCCACCGGCTTCCACCTATTTAAGTCCCCACAATTCTCTGTGGTCCTGGGTCTCCCCTAGCTTCAACAGCACAACCCCAGTATTGATTGGGTGAAAAGATAACTGTCTGTTCTCTAAGAACTCCACCCAGCTCACCAGTGTTTACCCACCAACCAGCTCTGTCACGCCCTTCCCGGACCTTGAGAAGATCCTGGCCTGCTATCACGATCTCTTGGAGGTGTTTTCTAATAGCCGGGCTACCTCTCTGCCTCCACACAGGCCCTATGACTGCGCCATCGACCTGCAGCCTGGTGCCCCAAATCCTCGTGGCCGTCTTTACTCTCTGTCAAAGCTGGAGCAGCAGGCGATGGACAACTGCATCAAGGCCTCCCTGGAAGCAGGTATTATCAGGCCATCTTCTTCACCCGCAGGAGCGGGACTCATGAGGTCTTTGAGACCTTTATCGACTATCAAGCCCTCAATGCCATAACTGTTAAGAACCGCTATCCTCTGCCACTTTTGACATCTGCCTTTGAGCTCCTCAGAGATGCCAACTCTTTTTCCAAACTGGACCTAAGGAATGCTTACCATTTGGTTCGCATTCATGAGGGCGATGAATAGAAGACAGCCTTCAATACCTCCTCTGGCCACTATGAGTATCTGGTTATGCCCTTTGGACTATGTAACACACCTGCCACCTTTCAGGCCTTAATCAACAATGTCCGTAGGGACTTCCTCAACCGTTTTGTTTTGGCTGGGAAATGCCTGGAAACAGGCATCTACTATACATTTCATTAAGAAAATCGCAAGTTTTCTTTGACCCATGTGGATGAATTAGATCTATGTTAAAATCACCGCATAATAGGATGGTTTTGTTTAGAGTTGCACCGCCAATTAATTCAGTGAGTTTGGCTGTAAATGTTTCTACGTTGGAACCTTGCGCTCTATACACACATACTGTAATTATATTCCGATTGGTTTCCAGCTCTATTGCCACCACCACACATTCCATGAGTCCCTCGATTGCAACACATAGTCTCCACAATTTTACAAGAACAGGTTTCCTTTATGCACAATGCCACACCTCCGCCTCTTTTTCCTGGGCGATCAACGTGATACATATTACACCCATTTATTTCCAACTGAGCACCTTTTTCAGGGTTTAACCATGTCTCCAAAAATGCAATAACATTAAACTGAGATTTCAATGAGTTCAAAAAATCAGTAATTTTATTTAAATTCGAATAAAGGCTTCTGGAGTTAAAATGAATTAATGAGAAGTTATTTTCTAAGTCAACTTTTAAATCAAATTCCTCTTGGCAGTAGTAGTTGCATGGGATCAAACTAAAATTAAATGCATGCTTATCAGGGTCTATATCGTCTTCAAAATCAAATAGTCTATGTGAGTCTCTATTCGTCTCCATAATTGGGGAAGGCTCTACCATCTGCCATCAAACCAAGATATTGCCTCAAAAAGATTTTGAATGACGCATGGATCTTTATGAATCGAGAGAAATAAAACAGTACCTCCTTCTCACGTTGTTTTCGATGAGCGATAGTTCTTGTCCGAGAGTTCTGATACTTCTTTAAGTTCCTTTCATCACCTCTAATTAACATTTTCAGGTTCTTTACTTTGTAGCAGTAATTTTACTACATCAATCATCTCGGTCGTGGGTGTCATCTTGCGGGAATTGACTGCGTGCCATCCCGCTGCGCGCAGGGTCGTTTCCAGGTTTGGCTCCTCCGCTGGCAGCCTCATTGTTAGGCCAAAATCACGCAGGCCATGCGCAGCAGCAACTGGGTTGTCAAAAACTTTATCCTTGCCATCCTCGAGAAATATTTTCAGTTTTGCAGGAAACAGGATGTGATGATTTATTTTCCTTTCGCGCAGGATTTTACGCACCTCCCTATATTTCCCTTGCTCTTTGTAGACGGCAGGGGTGAAGTCTTCATCGAAATATATCCTGTTTCCGCTCACTTGGATATTCCTCTTCGTCCACGCTGCCTTGAGAACGGCCTGTTTCGTGACATAGCTTCGAAATTGTGCTACAATGGACCAGGGACGCTTGCTCTGTTCCAGCGGTCTTGGAGCGGGTGCCCTATGCGCGCGCTCGATCTGGAGCTCGGCGTCCACTTCCAGTTTCTCCACAATCAGATTCGTCACAAACTTGATCATGTCTTTTCTTTCAATTTTCTCTGGCACTGAATATATCCTTAAGTTGTTCCTCCGCCAGCGACCTTCCAAATCCTCACATTTTTCCTTTAGTTGGTTTTGTACTTGTAACATATGAATCATCACTCTCGTGATGTTCCTTTCGTTCTCTTCGTTTTTGGATTGTCTTTGCTCGGCAATGTCCATTCTTTCTTTAACGGCTTCCACCTCCGTTTTCAGGTCACTTATTTCTTTTCTCAGGATCTCAAAGTTCCCCCGAAGTTTCAGTGCGGAAAGCCCTTAGTTCTTTTAATATTTCAGCCATACCTGGCGGCGCGTCGCTAGTTGTCTCCACACGCGGCTCTTGGTCGTGTGTTTTTGAGGCGTTTTTGGTCTTAGGTTTGGACATGGTCTCATAGATGAATCACTGTCTTCATGAGAAATACATCCAAATGAAAATACTGCACATGTTCAGGTTTAGATCACCGGTTTAGGTCACAATAATTCAACTGACTCTACAAGCCCTGTGCGCCCTGTGGGCCCTACTACTTTCATCGTAAAGGAGGTCGGGTAAGAAATGCCCCTTGACCCAATATCTCTGTGACCCGATGACCCCGTGACCCAATAACCCCACGATCCAATAACCCCGCGACACTCTCTGCAATGTTACTTGACAACAACAATGGCGGACTACCTGCTGCACGTCGAGCTGCAGACGCTACTGATGCTACTCAGTTTAAAAAGATGTTGGATTTGTCCAATATGATGATACATTGAGCAGCCAGAAAGCCTCGACTGCCACCTCAAGACAAATCTTTATGCAGTTGCCAAGACAATTATTAGTCAGATATGGAATCACAACTCAAAAAAAGTTCCAGTCTCTGTATCAAGTGTCAACTGCTGCAGATGTTTGTTTGTTCATAATAAAAGTACTCCAAGTGTGACGGCTCACTGGATCGACACACTTTGAAAAAGCTGATTAAAGGGTTGCTATGTTTATCATGTATTGATGGTGAATTCAGAATGTGTAGGAAGAGAAATCGGAAAGTAAAGAAATGAGTAGTGAAGTTAGTTTCTCAAACTAGTAACTAGTAATCTAGTAATGGAAAAAAAAAATGTTGAGTAAATTCCAAACTGATGCGAGCTGTTTAAAATCCATCAATGTATAATTTCACTGTAATACATTCAACTCTAATCAAATCTGCTTGATTATTATTCTTTACATTCATAACTTCACAATAAACTCCAGTTCAGCTGTAAACAGCAGAATATTGATGATCAGAAGTTATTTTTGTTTTTAAAGTTTTTCTGTTTGATGTACAGTTGGCCGGGTGAGCTGATTGTCTTCCACTGGTTTTCTTTCTGTGTCAGGTAATGTTTCACTTCTTGTTTGGAGATGAATTACCCAGAACCCTCTTTGGTTATGTTCAGTCAGCTCAGTCCAGATGTCAGTCAGCATACTGTGCAGAATGTTATTGAGACATTTGTGGCTGATTGTTATTAAAGACAAATTAATCTAACCTAGAAACTATGGTTATAATTCCAGGGAAGCAATATATCAAGTTGGTGTAACTGTTGTCAAAGAGTAATAAGATAGTTGAGGCCATGTTGAATGTCATCATGGCTGTAATTCTCTTCAGCACTGAATCCAAATGACAGCTGATATTCAAACCACAACCAAGTGTGACATTGTTTCATGGAAAGTAATCAGTTCATAACTCAGTGGTATTTATGATTACTTCAAGCTAGTTTATTTTGTACAGATCAATGAAAAGTAGATCATTTAACTGTAATGACCAAAAAGGTCTATATTCAGACCTCTTTTATCCTTCTGAGAGAGACAGAGTGAGGAGCTCATTCACGAGAATCACAGCCATGTCATCATCATGAATACAGACAAAAGCAGCTTGTCACTGAGAATAACTTGTGTTTCCAATAGAGCCAGACTGTGCCACAAAAAGTCAGTTATTCAGTCACTAATTGAAAGGTAGAAGACGATAAAATGTATCAAACTAATTAGCAACACAAAGAAAACTTCAAGTGCTGTTGAGACTGCTTTCAACCTGACGTGAGCATCTTGTAGAGAAAACAGCACCATGGCGCTAATGAGCAACCCCCAGAGTCCTGGACTGAGCGAGAGGCGAGCCGCTCCGGCGTCACGCTCAGACCAGGAAACACCGAAACGCTGCACGCATTGAAACTGGCTCAGCCAGATAGTGATTGTGACACTGGTGTGTTACCATGACAACTGGCATGCTGGTGCAGCAGCGATACAGGCGCCTGTGACTGAGGCAGGTTTCTAACAGGTAAGGAAGGCTGTGAAATCAGAAACATGGCACTCAGAGAACTCAGACTTTTAATCTACGGGGATTTTATGGCTGTTATCATCTGAATGAGTTACATTCAAACTCACATGCATGGGTAGCTGGTTCACCAGACCAACGCTGAGAGGGCACTTCGGGACATCTTACCACCAACCAGCTGCTGGATGTTGATGTCAGAGTAATGACTTTAACTGGATCCACTTTCATTGCTGAGATTAAATAGGTTTGTAGTGTTTGTTCGGAAGCAGTTTCTGTTGTTTCTGTCAAGTTTTTTCAAGTTTTTTGATTTCTCTCCCACTGTCCTCCAGTTGTGTCTAGCATTAATGCAAAGTGATAGAGAATCTTATTCTGAGGCGATTAAGATGAAATACATTAAAAAAAACTTACATTCAACAGGCTTTTCTGTTTCTTCCTCACTTGCCATCACCTCCCCTCTGCTTCTACAGTGTTTAAGAAATCTTTCTAAGAAACCTGTATTCTTCCTTCTTCACATGCTTTAGATCCCTGAGCTCTGCAAAACTTCCTCCATTGATTCTCATTTGTGAACTTATCATACAACAGTCAATCTGCAGGCTGACACATTTCAAAACTGGTTTTGAAACCTCAACACTAGAAACTCTTTTCCGCCATTCACAGCTGTGACTCAGATAAGTCGGTCCTCTCGAACCCAGTCCAAGAACTCAGAATACACATTCTCAATCTGTTGTTTCACCAAGAACCGGTGGCAAAGATATTCCAAATAACTCAGTCACTGTGATGTGTCCTCCTCAAGTCCAATCCCAGAGAAAATCAGGTCGCTTCAGGGACTCTATTCTACCCAAGAGTGGTCTGGACTCCAAACCCAGACCACTCAGTCACTTCTCTCACTCACTGATACAAATGTGAATTAAAGAGATTAGAAACAGCATAAAAAAGAAGAATAAATAAATTGAAATCCTTATTAAGATAAAGGTGATAAAATAAGTGAAGTATTGTTCAATAGAAAGCCTGATTTAAAAGAGGTGAGTGTTTCAGTAATCTTCAGGTGTTCAGGAAGTTTGTTCCACAGGTGAGGAGGCAGGAACTAAAAGCTGCTTCACCTTGTTTCTTCTGAATTTAGGAACACCGAGTGAACCTCTTCCTGAAAACGTGGGGGGTCTGGATGTTTCATATTCTACAAGTTAACCTGACTCAGGTCAGAAATCCTTTAATTCCTTCAATATTGTTCAGATGGCAGTGAGCTGATTTTGTCATTATCTTAATATGGTTGTTGAGTTTCAGGTCCGAGTCTATAATTACTCCCATATTTACATCTGCCAAGTATGTAATCAAAAAATCAACGTATATTAGTTTCTGTCTGTATGTCTGTTAGCAAGATTAAATCAAAACTGCTGCATGGATTTTGTCAAAATGTTCACAACAGATAGATATTAGACCAAGGAAGATTCCATAAAATTTTGTAGGTGATCCGGAAAATGTTTTGGTTTTTCTGAGTCCAGGTCAACCTTTGACGAATGTCATAAATCTCTGATCATTCTTGTTCTGACTTGATTTGATGTCCTGAGTGACCTGGAGTCGAGATGAGCTCTGACCTTTCTTCTTTGTGGCCAAAAACAATGAGCTCAGTTTTCTCTGGGTTGAGTTATAAAAAGTTCTGACACATCCACTCAATAATTTCATTAATGCATTTACTCAGCTGATAAAAGAGGGCGTGGCCATTCACTGACACTGACATATAGAGCTGTGTGTCATCTGTAATTATCATAAGAGATGTTGTAATATTCCTGATCTGAGCCAGTGGGAGCATGTAGATTTTAAATCAAGGGTGGAGCTTTGAGGAACCCCACAAGTGATTTTAATTAGCTCAGACTCATAATTAGCTATTGACACAGACTAGTCGTGATTTTGCAAGTTAAACCAACTTAGTGCCAGAAATTCCCAACCATTGTTCCAGTGGGTCCAGCAGTATGTTGTGGTCAACCGTGTCCAAAGTAGCACTGAGATCCAGTAACACTAAAACTGAGACCCTGGCAGTGTCACTGCTCATGTACTGTAGACGTCAGAGCTGTTTCAGTGCTGTGATTTGACCGGAATCTAGATCGGAAAACATTTAGGAAATTGTTTTGTGCCATAAAAGCATTAAGTTGTGTAAAAACTACCTTTTCAATAATCTTACTTAAGAAAGGCAGGTTTGATATGGGCCTGTAATTACTAATTACTGGAGCATCCAGATTACTGTTTTTTAAAAGAGGTTTGATAATGGCTGTCTTTACAGTTTTTGGAAAAACACCCGTCTGAAGAGAGCTGTTGAATCTCTGTAGTCCATCTGGAGCTAAACAGTTAAAAACATGTAGAAAACCTTAGTGTGCAGAGTGTGGACCTGCATGTTGTGGGTTTGAGGCGTTGAACAGTGTAGGTTAGTGCTGCTCAGTCTGACAGGTGAAAATCTGCCAGATTAGACAGAACATCTCTGTGTGGGGGTTCAGGTGTCCAGTCACAATGCCTGAGGTTAACTGACTGACTGTCATCTGTGATCTGGTCTTTTTTTGGTGAAATGTCATGAAAATCATTACAAGATGTATCAGATAACAGTTCAGGAGGAACTGAGGTTGAGAGATTGGTCAGTCTGTCCACCACACTAAACAAAGCACCAGCATTATTATTGTGTTTGGTGATAATCTCAGAGAAGGACAGTCTGGCCCTTTTTAATTCTCGGTTATACATGCGAAGTGTTTCTTTATAGATGACTGTATTGTATTTGGTGCTATATAAATAAAGTTGAATTGAATTGAATGCCATAATGAACATTGGGCAGCATTCTAAACTATTCAAATAATAATTTGTTCATTTCATTAATGATCAGGTTTATGAATAACTAGTTAACATTCATTCAAGAGACGACTTACTCTCATTTTCCCTCATGGTGGTGCCCTGAAGAAGTGCAAATATTTTCAATTCAGTGGTGGTTAGGCTCTTCATTATTATTCATTTTCAATCAATATTTACTTCATTTAAATACAGTGCATTTATATACCACATTACAGGAATGTTGCCTTTTTTAGATCGAGAGAGCCCAGTGATGAAAATCCAGAAATCCTTGCCTCGCTTTGCCTAGTAATTACTGTTTCACAACACCAACGATCAAGCTTAAACATATTAACAAAGGGATTAAAGAGCACAATATATCTCATCTAAATTAAAGAACTATGCAAGACACACCAACAAAATTGGACATTGTGGAGAAAGAGTTGTCTTTGTGATGTGAAGCTAACTGTGCAAACGAAATACCTTTCTGTCCAAGAGCTAACAGCAGGGTTATATGCTCTTTCTGAATCCCGGTGACGATGAGCCCCCCCCCCCCCCTGAAGAGGGCAGTGCGTGCTGAGCAGAAGTTCACAGAGGAAGAGACCTGGAGAAAGAGAAGGACGATCCAGCAGCTCCTGGTTTTGTTGACCCGCTAGGGATCATTGCAAGGCTCTGTTATGTGACCAGTCACAGCCAGTACAGTACCTTGCTGCAGCTGGTGCGGAGAATTCAGAATGAAAGTTATATGTGATCCCCACACTACTTTCACCGAGTGGCTTCTCTGTTTGAGTCATGTGAACCATGAAAATACAGTGTATGTCATGTGTTCCACAGTTGTTTTTAATCAGAAGTGCTGTGTCCTGTGGGAGGTTCTAATATTTGTTCATGACCTGATATATTAGCCGCCCTGCAGCTAATGTGATCTGAGCGAATTGGAGGATTTTTCAGCAGTGAAGACACACTTGTGTTGAAACTGTGGTGTTGCAGCAGATGTTTACTGTCAGTGCAGACAACTCATCCTGCTGAGCTGCAGCAATGAGCTCTTTCTGAAATGACTCTGTGAAACAACCATTACAAGTCCTAAGAATCTCAGTCTGCTATCGTTCTCCACAAAATAATGTGATTCAGAGCAAAAGTTCAAGGCAAACTTCTTTTCACAACTTTGCACAGCGGGTGTTTTTTCTGCTATCGACTGGCTCACTGGTGACAACAGGTCAACTCTTCTGAAAAACGAAGCAGCTCAATCAAATCATGTGGTCTGTTTCCACTCTGAAGGAGCCTAAAGTTCCCACATCTTTCAATCGCTCTATTCTCAAACACTCGCTCCAGTGAGCATTTTTGTACTGGTGCAAGAAAGAGAAAGCACAGAGTGGCACATAAGTTCATCAACACTGTGGTTGTCAAGACAATCGGATGAATTGCTGGTGACGTCAGCTGTACATAGCTTTCAGTCTGAAGCCCCTTTGTTTCCATGGTGTGGCCACAGAAGACTCTTCAGCTCAACGGGCAAATGTCTGGAGTTGTGCAGATGAGCTGAAACGTGATGTCTTTAACGATGTTGCTGCTGTGTCAGCTGCCAAACGCCTCAACACTCCACTTCTGTTCACACACATGCACACACACACTTTAACACACACACACACACACACAGGCAAACACGCACGAACCCACCCACACACACACACACACACACACACACACACACACACAATTTCCTCGCACAGCTCTGATTCTCACCGATGGTGATGTTGAAGCCGTCGATGCTGAAGGTAGCACTCCGACCCTTCCTGAATCGATGCTTTCTGGAGTTAACTTCCATGGCTCCACGCGTTATTTAACGCCTCTCGTCGGTTCTGCTGCTTTCTCTCAGTTTTGTATCAAGGAAAGAAAGAAAAGAGGAAAGAAAAGCAGCCCTGTGACTGCGCTCAGAGCGGCGCGCTGAGAGGAAACTGACTACTTCTTGTTTGCAGCCACCGTCCCTCTCTGCCCCCCGTCTTTTGTCGCACATCACTTTAGTCTCCCCTCTGCCACACCTCACACCTCAGCCAGTTAATTTCAAGGATTTCAAGGAGCTTACGGCACTTGATTTGTTTTTCCTTTTTTCTGTGTCTCCTCCCCTCCCTGCTTCTCTCTCCTCATCCCTCATTCCCAGGAGGTACAGTAGGTGTGTGGTGACGGAGAGGAGCAGCGGACATCTCCAGAGGTGTTTGGAAACCAGAGGGACTCCTCCCACTGTCAACAATTGAGGAGCAAAGCATTTGGTAGCTCAGACTTGTCCTTGAGTTTTTTTCTAAATATCACAAATATGGATTGTAAAGCTGTGTGTGGAGAAAGAGATGAAGAGAACGTGGGAACAGAGGTAGCAAGCACTGATCGTGTGTGTTTAGTAAAAGTGTTCATTCAATCAATGTGGCTGCTTTTCATTTTGCTGGACTTATTTGTTCAGGGGCACAGAGACAGAGGTGATAACAGTGGCACGTTATGTTTGCATGGGGAAAAAACTTTACTCAGAAGAATGCTTCCCTCTTTAACAGTCTGAAAAATATTATTCACATTTTAGACTTTTTTCCAATTTTTAAACACAAAGGTGAGCATCAGACACAACAGCAACACAACACACACACACACACACACACACACACACACACATACACACACACACACATGCACGCACACACACAAATGATTAACAGAGAAAAAGAGCTCTCTAAATTAGCACATGTGACATTTAGCTAAGGAATTTTCCACTCTTTCCCCTCCCGACCACCACACACCCTGATTAGGCTGTGTGTGTGTGTGTGTGTGTGTGTGTGTGTGTGTGTGTGTGTGTGTGTGTGTGTGTGTGTGTGTGTGTGTGTGTGTGTGTGTGTGTGTGTGTGTGTGTGTGTGTGTGCGTGCGTGCGTGCGTGCGTGTGTGTGTTCTTTGTGAAGGCTTCTGGCTTCATCTCACACCTTCTCCACTATTCATTAGAAGTGTTGATAGGAGTGTGTACCCATATCAGAAGACAGTGTCATCGTTTCAGACACAGAAATACACATAGATCTATTTATTCAGGCGTAAACCATCCTGAACATCAGGAAACATTGATTGTAATATCCACAAGACTCTTCATTTTCATGTCTTGTCAGAAATAGAGCTCAAAACCATAAATGATTATTGTCGCCATTGTTTTTAAGGAAAAGTGACAAAAGCCTGTGAATTATGTGTAAGACCTAAATGTTTAAAAGACAAAGGATGAAAGGCCCCTCTCACCTATGCAAGATGAGAGGGTGGTATCCATATCATACTCATCCTCCTGTGACTTTGACGTTCTGTGCAATATCTTTGTTGTTCCAAGGACTACATTCTTCTGGACTGAGGTTTCGGGTGTTGTTCCTGGGATCTGCTGCCACCAGTCTCCTAGTTTGGGGATCAGCCTGAGTACATCTATTACTATAGGACCCACATCAGCTTTAACCCTCCACATCTGTACAAGCTATTCCTTCAACACTAGGTACTTCTCAACTTCTTCCTGTCCTTTGTCAAGACCTTCACTGGCAAGGTAGTAACTGGGAGGATCGACGGCTCCAAGTCATCATTGGACTTCTGTGTTTGTCCATAATAAACAACATAGTTGTACACAAGGACACTCATGACTGTTCTTGATACCAGAGCTTCCTGGATCTCAGGTTGATGACCGATCTTCGATAGTTGTTTCACTTGCCCTGAGCCCGTTATGCTCTTGGCGCATGGGTAAAGAGAGGTGCACAACTGTCAACTGATCACCATCTCCCAGGGAAGACTGCAGGCTCCACATCTGGTGACTCAGGAGTGGTCAGAGAGTTGTATCTCAAGCTGTGCTTCGCAATAGCAGACATCCTATGACCTCGAATGAGTTTATCCTCGGGAGGTGAAAAGAACACTCTGAGGCTCTCCTGATCCCAGGGGACGTACTTCCTTTCCAGGAGGCAGGGCCTGATAGATTGATTGATAGATAGATAGATAGATAGATAGATAGATAGATAGATAGATAGATAGATAGATAGATAGATAGATAGATAGATAGATAGATAGATAGATAGATAGATAGATAGATAGATAGATAGATAGATAGATAGATAGATAGATAGATAGATAGATAGATAAAGATAGATAAATACTTTTTGCAGGAGCTTTTTACAGATGTTGAAGGATACCAGCCTTCTGAGGAAGTGCATCCGGCGCTGTGCTTTCCTGCACAGGGCATCTGTGTTTGCGGTCCAGTCCAGTCTGTCATCCAACCGTACTCCCAGGTATTTGTAAGTCTTCACAATGTCCACAGTGTCCCCCTTGATGGTGATAGGCCCCGGTTGTGGCCTCAATCTCAGAATCAGAATCAGAATCAGAATCAGAATCAGAATCAGAATCAGAATTGTCTTTATTGTCATTATAACAAGTACAACAAAATTGCATAGAAAGTTTGGTGAAAGAAGGACAACAAGAGGTGAGGAGAGGGGGGAAAAAGATGGATTACAGATGGTGCTCTAAGGAGCACACTCGGTAATTGGGAAAATCCACCTCAAGCACATTAAAGCGTCAACACAGACAGATTACAACATATTCTCGAGACAGCACTTAGGATATGGGAAGCGCAGCCATATCTCCCCCTACAGCCTCTGCTTGGAGTTCGGGGGGGGGGGGGGGGGGGGTGACAGGTACTGTTTGCTTGTCTCTGCAGTTAGTCCAGTTCTTTTGTTGTGAGAAGGCCTTGAGTCCTGAACAGAGAGAGCTTCCAGAAGGCCAGGTGTGAGGGGTTTATCAGGGAAGAAGGGGAGGGGGGGGCAGAGCCTTCGTTCCACGCTCACATCCAGGAGAGTTGAAGACAAAACACCAGCCTCGACGACTGGGTGTCTGGGAATCCGAAATGTAGATTAGATTTGTTTTTGTTCAGGCGATTCAGCTTTATCTTTCAACCTTGAGTGTCTCTGGTCTTCATACTGCTCCAAATTGTGGCCCCCAAAATGTTTTTTAGCTTTCCAGCCGAGTTTTAAACTTCTCCAAGATGGTTCCAATTTTGCGTAAACGTTCAAGAGTCGTGACTTGCGTACTCTTGAGTTCATTTATCACATGAGTCTGACCATTTAAAGCTCGGCACAATCCTTCAGTGACGATAGGCAGCCTTCCCAATGCATTTGCCCGCATCTTCTCAACTTTGCGAAGGATAAGAAGCTGCCAGCCCCAATCAGCAGCATCCCTGCTATCGTTAATCCCAATATGTAGAGGTCTTCCACATCCTCGATGGAAAGAATGGCCAAATGCAGGGACCTCCAGGAACCCCAGGAATCCAGCATGTATCCAGCTGCAAACGTCCCATCGGGACATGTGGGCTCTCCTTTGCCCGATCGTCGTGTCGAAAAAATTTGGTCCCTCGCATTGAGAGACCAGCTGATTAATTCCATGTTTCCGGTTAAATTCGGATCAGGGTGTGAAGAGAGGCTCTTGTTAGATCTGACACGAGACAGTACAGGACGGGAGCAGCAAGCAGGGAACATGATGGAGGAGAGGAGAGGAGAGAAGTGTCCGCCTTCGCTGAGAGCCGGAAGAGCACCCTCCTGAAGTCCACCACCATTTCTTTAGTCATGCGGGTGTTGAGGAACAGGTGGTTGGAGTCACTCCATGTGACAAAGTCCTGGATCACTTTCCTATACTCCTCCTCCCGTCCACCACATATTCATCCCATGATCGCAGTGTCGTCTGCGAACTTCTGCACGTGGCACGACTCCGAGTTGTATTTGAAGTCGGATGTGTAAAGGGTGAAAATGACCGAAGACAGCACAGTCCCCTGTGGTGCTCCAATGCTGCTGACCACAGTGTTGGACCTACAGTTCCCCAGTCGAACATACTGGGGTCTGCCTGTCAGATAATCCGTTATCCATGCTGCCAGGTTTGTGTCCACCCCCATCTCTGTTAGTTTGTGTCCCAGGAGCGGGGGATGAATGGTGTTTAAGGTGCTGGAGAAGACCAAGAATGTGATTCTCAGAGCGTCGAGGTGGGAGAGAGATCGATGCAGCATGTAGACGATGGCGTTCTCCACTCCCACCTTTTCCTGGTATGCAAACAGCAGGGGGTCAACAGCATGGCGGACCTGTGGTCTCAGATGGCGTAGCAGCACCATTTCCATGGTCTTCATCACGTGTGACGTCAGGGCAATCGGTCTGTAGTCGTTCATCTCTACAAGTCGTGGTTTCTTAAGCCCTGTCTCCACCGCACACAAGTGCCGTGCCGGAGCGGAGCGGTACGGAGCAGTTCGGAAGCACTAACCCCGACCGAAATTTTGGGTCGAGTCTCCACTGCAGAGAGGAGCATGAAAAGTGGGCGGGGCTTATGAGCTCTGCAGAAATGTGACATTATAACAGAAAAGAAAGTCATCAGATGTAGATCTTATGAATCCTCTGTTGTTGTTTAAATTCTCCACTTTGCACTGTTTTTTTTTGCAGCGGAAAAAAAAAAAGTTATTTTTTGCAGCAGTCATTTTTTGCAGCGGAGAGCTGCAGCGCAACTTCCGTGTTTGTTTTGAGAGAGCGAGTCGCTCGGCCGCTTGCCAGCGACTTGCCCCGCACTCGAGCGCTTGGGTGCGGGGCAAGTGGCCGGAGCGTTCCCCCCGGTTGGCTGAGGCACAGACACGGGAGTCTGAGCTTTCTGCTCAAACCCAGGAGGTTCTCCACTCCGGCACCTCCGTGTTCCGGCAGCACAGCGCCGGAACACGGAGGCGCCGAGCGCCGAGCGCCGAGCTCCGAGCTCCTTTTCATGGCTTCCGCGGTCCGTTCCCGCGATAAAGCGCCACTGACCGCGGCTGAACAGAACGCTGACCGCCTCTGGGAAGCGGAGCTGTCTCAGTGCCGGAGACGAGAGCTCCAGATTCCAGTGTCCCGGACGCGCATCCACGCCACAGCGAGCGCTATACTGCAAACAGAAAACTCCAACGCGATGCAAAGTCCCTCCCCCCGGTCTCCCCCTGACTCAAGTCGCTGTTTCACAACAAACACTAAAGTTGAGCAGCAAAGAAAAGAAAATGAAAATAAAAACAACCAGAGCACAGCTGACCACACTGACAGCAGAGGCTTCATCCAGCCAGCACATTAAAATATTGAGGGCGTGTAGTAAATCACTGACCAATCAGCAGACAGCAGCTCAACCTCAGACCCGTTCCATGGTCCCCGGCACCCCAACGGATGGGTAGTGGAAAAGCGGTCGCCTTTGGAGCGGTCTAGAGCGGTTTAGACTGCATTCCATGTCGTGACATGCGAGCCGGAGCGGTTTAAACCCGTCTAGGCTGGTACTTTCTGTGCGGTGGAGACGGGGCTTTAGGGACAATGCAGGAGGTTTTCCACAGCTGAGGAGTCCTCCCCTGCTTCAGGCTTCGGTTGAAGATGCGCTGTAGAGGGTCTGCCAGCTCCGTCGCACAGGCCTTCAGGAGTCATGGGGACACACAGTCAGGACCAGCCACCTTATTGGGACGAAGCTTCCTCAGCTCACCACACACCCTGGCTGTTGTTATTCTGGGCGGGGGAGCACTTCCCTCTGTGTAGGCGTCAGCAGAGGTGCTGGTGGGGGGTGCAGTCATCTGATTTGGGAGTGAATGGGGAAGGTCAAACCTGTTAAAGAAGTCGTTCAGCAGGTTTGCTTGGTCCACTCCTCCTTCGATAGTGACTCCCCTCCTCGAGCTGCAACCAGTGATAGTTTTCATCCCCTCCCACACCTCTTTCACACCTTTTTCTGCAACTTCTGCTCAAGCTTCTTGCTGTACTGATATTTTGCCTGCCTGAGCCAGACCCTGAGTTCCTTCTGCACATGCTGGAGCTCCTGTTGATCACTGTCTTTAAAGGCCTTCTTCTTCTGGTTCAGAAGGTCTTTGATGTCAGTTGTGATCCAGGGCTTGTTGTTGGAGAAGCAGCGTACAGTTGTTACAGGAACCACAGTGTCCATGCAGAAGTTGATGTAGTCCGTGGTGCAGTTAACAGCCACCTCAAGGTCCTCGCTGTCCTGCACTACATCTCAGTCTGTTGCCTGAAAGCAGTCTCTCAGAGCCTGTTCTGCACCCGGAGACTACTTCCTGAGAGTTCAGGTTGTTATTGGTAGCCTCCTCATACTTCTGGTGTGTCTTTGTCCATTTCCCTGGTGGAGGTCACCAGGGTAGTCAAAAAACTCTTTGAGGGCAAAACCCCAGGAGGGTATGAGGCACACCCGAAGTTGCTTGAGGCCCTAGATATTGTGATATATTGATATTGTCTTGGTTTACACACCTTTTTTTTTTCTATTTCTGAAACTTTTTTTTTTTTTTATTAAAAAAAGAAATTTTTAAATACAGTACAGTAATTCCAATGTGCTTTTATAGAGAAAATAGAAGGGAGAACAGGGAGAAACCTTTGCAGAAACCAGACTCAGAGGTGGCGGCATTCTGCGGACCGGTTGGGATGAAAGGATAGAGGAGAGGAGAGGAGAGGAAAGACAGAGATAGACTTGGTGGGGAGATACATACAATACCCTTGTTAGTGCTACATATATTTCTTTTCTTTTTTTTTAATACAGTAATCACAGTGATCCAAATATTGTTCAACTGTCATGAGATTAAACCAGCCTGAGCAACAACAGGGCAAAAAGCAAAACAATCACAAAAATGATATGGTTGACACACCTAACCAGTGTCTCATGGACCTCATGGCCGATTGGGGTAGTGTCCCAATTTTCAAAGAACGGCAGCATGTGTGCTACTTATCAGGATATACTTCTCAGCCTGCCGAGGAAAGGTTATGTACTGGAAAGCCAACTGAAGTATATTTTCTTATATCTTCTCATATATGTTTTATTCCTTGTTTTACTATCATGATGTTCTGCTTTGTAGTATTCAGGCCAGCTCCAAAGAGTCTGGACAGAGTCAAATGTTAGGCCATATCATATTCTGTTTGGGTTTCTGGAGGCTAGGAGATGTCTTAAGTGAGACCTGGTGCTATGGCATCTGTGATGCTTATTGTATTGTGCTAATTAGCTGCATGTGTTGCTGACCATATAAGCAATAAAGCTTCCTTTGTGTGCCGGAGTTGCATATTGGAAGTCGCTTCTCTCACCCTGTCATGTCATCAGCTTGTGATTTTTTTTTTTATGTCATCCTATTCGAAATTAAATATTTTTTAAACAAACAAAGAAGCATCGTTGAAGCCTGTTTTATCTCCAGCTTCCATCCCGAACTGAAGTTTCCTTCACGACTAGTCGTTGAACCTCAGATCTAGGAGGAACAATGCAGATTCCATCCTGACCGTGTGGACCAGCTCTTCAGCCTTTCACAAATTTTCAAGAAGGCATTGGAGTTTACTGTTCCAATTCCACATGTTTTTTATGGACTTAAAGAAGACCTACAATTGTGACCCCCAAGATTGGGTGAATCTGAGCTGATTTTATCAATTGGTCTACTCTACAGGCACCTGCAGTCTGGTTTGATGTGGGAAGAGATTGGGCTCCACCAGAAGAGCTGGAGAAGGTTGTAGGAGAAAGAGAGGTCTGAGGTTTTTTGTTGTATAAACTGCCACCATGACTCTGTATGGACAAAGCTGGGACAATTTAACAAATATTGCCATATTAATAAATTGAATCAATTAAATGAACCTTCTGGAGAAACAAAGGAAATCGATCCCCATCAAGACATCTGCCACAGGTCACAACAGAGCCGCTCTTACTCTCCGGCTGCACTTCCAGTCGACACATCATGCACTTGTTAGATAATTACCCTCCATCTCGTTCTATTTGGGAGCTACAATATGACCTCTTTATGTTCTCCTCCTGTCACCCCACACTCCAGTTCATTCTGCCTCCAGCAATTTGGGAGCATCTTCTTCCTGCTACACTCTCACTGAGTTGCATCAAACCACTACACTTCTTAACTTCATACGTAGGTTAACAGGCTGGTTAGGTTGCAGAGTTTATTTAATTTCAATTTAATTTAAATGATTGTGCTGGATTCGGCCTCCATGCTCAGGCCCCTCCTCCATGCTCTGGTTAGCCAACCAATTCAAAATCACAGCAGGAAAGATTTGTTGGGCAGAGACTCAGTTTGTCTTATCCTGGTTGTATTATTATGGTTTTAGCCAGACAACATGGTTTGATGATATACACATGAAACATTATCTTATTTACTGGTCCTGAAAATATATCCAAGGTCTGCATTTTCTTATTTTTTCAGAAAACAGTCTCTCATTAATTCAGAAAAACAGAGGTGATATTTTTTTTCATGTGAATGCAATATGCTTCCGCAGATGACTGATCAATAAATAGACTTATATATGGATACCCAACTAAATCATGTGTTCTGTTTTATTCAATTCTTAATATGGGCATTTGATTGTAGTTTAAATCTAACAGTAGGAATAATCTGAGTATTAGCTGGGTTAGGGTTAGCATTGAGGTGATAGAAAGACATGAATTTATTGGTGACCTGTAAATTCTTTGGGGGTATTTTGCACACAGCTGAGCACTAATCCACACTTCCATTGCAGTTTGTAAATTCAAACTTTCCATTCACTGGGTGAACTAATGTTCTCTCATCTGTTTCATCCTCACATCTGTTACCTGTTAATGTTAGCATAACTGCTTTGCATCCTGACGCTTTGCTACATCGATGCTGTAGCTGAAAGAAGCAGGAATAATCTTCAAACTGCTTCAAACACTTTATTAGAGGAAACAGAGGGTTTCTTGTGGGCCGTAAGCACACCGGAACAAAACAAGGCTGGCCAGCCGCTAACTGCTAGCATGTTCTCCAGCTCCACTTTCCCACTTTACTCATCTCTCGACCAGAGAGTTACCTTGAAAATTAATCTGATGACTAATTACTCCTTGAGAAAATAACTTAGGTACTGTACTTTAATAATACATAGGTTTTATATAGCGTTTTTCTGGGGACTCAAAGACTGTTTACATTGCGTTAATCATTCACTCCATACTCGATGGTGGTAAACTACATATGTAGCCACAGCTGCCTTGAGGCAGACTGATGGAAATGACCACCAACACCTCACTCTCACTCTGCATTCCCCCAGGCTTCCCGGTGTTCCCTCATGATCTCCCACCCAGGTACTGACCAGGCCCTACATCACTTAGCTTCCAAGATCTGATGGGATCAGGCATCCACAAGGTGGTACGGCCTTTACTGAGTAGTTGTTTTTAAAAGTAACTCAGTTAGATTACAAGTAACTTTTTAGTTACTTTCAGCAGCTGCCAAAAACACCCCCCATGGTCTCAACATAAAAATGACAACTGGTTTTGCCAAAAACTCTGCTGATCCCTGTTTCCTGCACCTGCTGATACATATTTAACCTTTGACCTTCATTCTTTGTTGTATTTATATCTGGCTCATGCTTTTATTATCACATTTTTACTATTACTGGTATCTATTTACCCAGAGATGTAGTCTGTTGTTGTACTATTTATCTATTTGCACTGCCTGCTCTATGCGACCTTTTAATTTCGAAAAGGACAGGTCAGGTGAGCGTACAGAAACAGCATGCACTGTGGCTGTGTCAGTTTGAAGGTAGCAGCTGTCACAGTGCACATTTCTGTCTAGTCTGTTTCCTGTTTTATTTTGTAGTTCATGCTGTCTTTCATTTCAGGCTCCTTGACTTCCCCTCCTCATGTGTGATTGCTGTTACCTGCCCTGATGTCTTTCACCTGGTGGCTGCTCTTTAAGTTGGGCTTCTGCTCTATGTCTTGTTGCCAGTTCGTCTGTGTTGTTTCACTAGTCACCCCAGTCTGTTACTCTGTTTCTTGTCTCATGGTGCTTTTTGACCCTTTTTCTACCCAACCAAGATTCCTGTCCAGCCCTCCTTTGACCCTCAAGATTTGTGACCCTTGTCTGCACGACTACGGATTAGCTTCAGCGTTTTTCCCACCTCCCTTTTTCCCTTATTGTGTAAATTAAAGACACTATCTCTCAACCAGCTGTGTCGAGCAGTTGAGTCCACGCTTCACCCGTGATAGTACAAACTTGCCACTATGAACTCAGCTGACACTGCTTCTGGCCACCAGGCTTCCTGGAATATGGTGGATCGCCAGCAAGTGGAGATACACCGTGAGCAGGTTCTCACCGCTCGGAATGACCCATCTTGCCACCGATGGGGCTCAGCTCTCCGGGCTTATAGGTCAGGTTCAGACTCTCTCCAAATCTTCATCAACTCCTGTAGTGGCTGCTGCTTCTGTGAATCCGCTGGCTTCCACCAAGACGTTTTCTGGAGACTAGGGATTGTCGACCGATTTTGACACAGTGTGAGCTACATTTTGAACTCCTTTGTAATATCTCACTTGCCTGGTCGAGTCACAACCTGGGCTGCTTCTGAGTGGGCTAACAAGACACCACTGTGCGACTCATTCGGGGGTTTTGTCAGCATTGTGTCCAAGGTGTTCCAGCGCGTCTCGCCTGGGAGAGGGGCGTCCTGAGCTCTCGTATCTCTTTGTCAGGGCTCCCTGTCTGTGCCAGACTATGCCATAGACTTTCGCTCGGTTTCTGCTGATAGTGGGTGGAATTCCTCGACCCATTACGATGCCTTCCTTAACGGGCTCTCCTCCATCATGAACGACCATCTGGCCCCCATGGACCTTCCTTCCGATCTGGATGCTCTGATCACCCCAACCATCCAAGTGGATAAATGCCTGTCCAAAAGGAGGGGGTAGAGACTCCCAGAGGATTCTGCACTATGTCGTTCTAATTGCCCATTACCCATTGACAAGACGGTCAACCCAATATCTGTGCAACTCAAGCTCCCTGGAACCATGAGGGTCCACCCCACATTTCATGTGAGCCAGATCAAACCTGCACAGGAAAGTCCTCTTGTTCCTGCCTCCAGACTTCCCCCCCCCCCCTCCTCCGCAATTTGTGGACAAGGGCCCGGCTTACACAGTCTGCAAGCAGCTGGCGGTTTGCCGTCGTGGTCACAAATGCCTATTTCACTGGGAGGTCTTGGATGCCTTCCAGGGACATCCTTGATCCCACTTTCATTAGAGACTTCCCCGACTCCCGTGCACGTCAACCTGGGCCGTCAGGAGTCGGCCATTGAGGGAGGGTACTGTCACAGTACACATTTGTCTTGTCTGTTTCCTGTTTTATTTTGTAGTTCATGCTGTCTCTCATTTCAGACTCCTTGACTTCCCCTCATGTATAATTGCTGTTACCTGCCCTGATGTCTTTCACCTGTGCCTGGTTGTATGATTGTTTCCACCTGGTGGCTGCTCTTGAAGTTGGGATTCTGCTCTGTGTGTTGCCAGTCCATCTGTGTTGTTTCACTAGTTGCTCCAGCCTGTTACTGTTTCTTGTCTCACGGTGTTTTTTGACCCTTTTTCTGCCTGACCAAGATTCCAGATTAGCTTCAGCGTTTTTCACACCTCCCTTTTTCCGTGTCTAAATAAAAGACTATATCTCTTAACCAGCTGTGTCGAGCATTTCAGTCCACACTTCACCCATAACAGCAGCGCTCGGTTCTGTTTAATTAAAAAGCGACTTTGCAGACATTAAACTTCTCCTGCAGGAAACTTTAACAGTAATGCACAGTGTCTTGGATAAGTAACTTTAACCTGATTACTGGTTTGGAAATAGTAACTGGTTAGATTACTAGTTCCTGAAAAAGATGGTCATGTAACCAACTTATTACTAATTAACGCATTACCGGCATCACTGCTCTCGCAATCTCTGAAACTCTAGGTCAGGGGTCGGCAACCCGTGGCTCCGGAGCCACATGCGGCTCTTTGGTCCCTCCACTGCGGCTCCTTGACCTCTGTCCCACTGCACTTCATCCTGGAGGGACGTAAGGAGGCAAAGTGCACCCCAGAGCGCAGTCCTACCACAAAGAGTGGAGTAAAATGTAGGCGGGTCGTGAACACCGCCGCGATGTAACGTCATTACGCAACAATAATGGCACGAAGAACGTAGAATTGTGGCTGCAGGTCATGACAGCGACTCTACTGGTGTCTGAAGCTGGGAGCTTCCTGTACCTTTCACAGTAAAACTGCTGCGCTGTGGAGCGCCGACAGTTCCAGGAGGTTCATTGCAGACTTGTTGAGCATGACGGCAAATTCTAGTGAATTCCACAACAACTACAGGACATTAAAGCCACACCATCACACTCATGGTTCTAACAATCCAGATCTCCCACATTTATCTTCCATTTTAATAATGTGTAGCAATAAAGGAGCTGAGAGCTGCAATGCATTATGGGAGTTTCTGTTTGTCGTGTTTAAATGTAATTATTGGGGGTTTTAGTAGGTTTGTAGTGTTGGTAATGATTGTGTTGTGTTGTGTTTTTGTTGCTTAGTTCATGTAGTTTAGTTTATTAGTTGTAAGTTGTCAACCAGCAGTGAAGAAGGTTTTGTGTGTCGTGCCCTCCTGGCATCGTCCGCCTGTGGGAGTGTCAAAATAAAATGTGTGTGGCTCTTTAGGTGTTGTGTTCAGTGGGAAACGGGACCAAATGGCTCTTTGAGCATTAAATGTTGCCGACCCCTGATCTAGACCTTCTACATCCTATAGACCAGGGGTCAGCAACCTGCGGCTCCGGAGCCGTATGGGGCTATTTCATCCATCTGCTGCGGCTCCTTGAGCCTCAGTCCCACTGCCGTACATCCCTGAGCGCGGCAGTACAGTAAGGCAAAGCACTCCCAGTGTGTTGTGTCAGTGGGAAAAGGGGCCAAATGGTTCTTTGATTGTTGAAGGTAGCCGACCCCAGCTCTTGGCCCTCTTGATCAGGGGTGTCCAAACTCGGTCCTGGAGAGCCGATGTCCTGCATGTTTCAGTTTTTTCCCTGCTTCAGCATAACTGAACTGAATTTCACAACCTTGTTGTGAAAGTGCAATAATGAGCCCCTCATTGCGATCAGGTGTGTTGCAGCTGGGAGAAAGCTAAATACTGCTGGACGCCGGCCCTCTGGGACAGAGTTTGGGCACCCCTGCTCTAGAATCTCTATCAAATCGATGAAATTTGCATTCACCCTTTCATTCCTTTATTAGCATAATACAACACCAAACACACTGAACATTTCAGTCATTTCAGGATGATCGTATGAACTGAAATGAACCTCATCACTTTAAATCCTTCACTTATTTATTAAAAGATTATGACTGTGTTAATGATGCAGGTTAGTTCTTCTTTGAGTCCTTCAGCAGACTCCAGGGTTAGCATATGATTATATCAATGCTATATTATAAGCTGGACTAGTTGTGATGTACTGTAGTTATTAAGTACTTGTGCCATACAGCTACACACAGAAGTTGCACATATGATTAAGGTGACATTATGACAGTCCTATTGGCATTATAACAGCCATCCTTGAAAAGCGATGAGGAAACTGTGTATAGTACAGAGGGTGATATGTACAGTCCTGAGTGTGTTGCATGGGTGGAGGTGTTCATTTCACCACTGCATGTTCACAGCTTCATGTTTCATGCAACCTGGGTTGGCAGAAGTTTGAGAGGAGATTATATAAAACACTCGACTGAATGAGTGAGCCTTTGCTTTTATTTTCATTATGCTTCACAAGGCCACAGCATGTTCTTTGACTTCATGTATTACCCTTGAAAGTTGCAAAGCAGGCTTTTCAAACAGCACGCCGTTAAAAGCCTCGGTGATCGCAGAGGCGTTTGCAGAGGTGCTCAGCTCGCTTCCATTCGCTGGATAAAACTGAGATTTCACTGCAACGAGAGGCCAGACTGCGGTCAGATCTGCTGTTGGCTGCTCAAATCAGAATTAAGGTGTAAGTGGTTCAGACTCAATGTGACATGATCTGACTCTCTGTGTTGGTAAAATATTGGCATCTTCTTTGTCTTTCTGCTGATCCCTTCAGGATGCATCTCTCCTCATCTAATGTCACACCAACCATCTAGAAAGATACGACAAGCAAATGCACAAGGAAAATGCCGAAACCATCTACAGCAGGCCAGGACATCAGTGCAGTGACCCGGTCTCACGACAGTTCATGATATAGTAGGGAAACGTAAATCTATTGACTGGCTGATTGATTGGTTGGTGTCCAGGGAAACATATTGTCCATTATAGACTTATTTGGTCAGCGGTAGGTGGAGCAACAGGATGTATGACTGATCAACATAAGTGTCTATTTCAGGTTAACTCCATGTAACCTATGTTACTGTAAAACATTGCTATGTAATTTAGATCTGGGATTATGTTGAATGAGATCATTTTCTTATGTTATCTATGATAATGGTTTGCATTGTAGTACAAATGTTTGGTTTTGATTTGTTTTTTCTTTTGCAAGTTACTGTTTTTCAGGAATCTTTTCCTTTTCTGTTCAGGCTTACATATGTACAATGTTGTCTCATTAAGTTATTAGACAACTGTTTAAAATGTCTCTTTTCTTTTTCAGATTTACTGTTGTACAATATTGTCTTTTTTTCTGATGTAAATATTTAGATATCACCATTTAAATATTTATTGGAAACACTTTATTTTTACCTTTGTTATGTACATATTACATTTTGTATTTATTGTGCATACATGTATTTGTATTGATTCAGTTATTTACTTTTAAATAAAAAATATGTTCCTTCCAAATATATAAGATATAAATATTTGGTGTTTGTTTCATTCAATATCAGCTGGTGCTACAGTTTGTCCTCCTGACATGAGCTTGTAAAGCCTGTATTCATACTGAAAATCAAGATCAAGCGAGCTTTTGCTCTTCTGCTCGACAGGAGGTTTCTGTCCTCCCTCAGCTCGCCTTAGACACCTGCGTTACCATTTTACAGGTGTACTGCCCCAATCAAACTCCCCACCTGCTGGACACTGCCTTTATTGGACACTTGCCCTTGGATTTTAGGCGTCCCTGCATGACAAATGTAACTGAATATCCACACTCAACCTGGAGCATCTCCAGTTTGATTTCTCAAGTGCTCCACCTCATCTGTTCAGTTTTAGTCCCATCAATCGTGTTCACCCCCAATGAACATCTCTGCACCATCATCTCTGAAAACTCCAGTTCAGCATCTCGACATTTAGATCAAGGGAGTTAAGCTTGTGGCCCAGTGGCCAAAACCAGCCCTCATGAGGGTCCCACCCAGCCTGTGGATTGACCTTGAAAATCTCCAATTTAATGGATAAGAGTAAGTGATGTTCCTGGTTTGTTCACAGGATATTACACTTCTTCAATGAGAGTGAGTCTCTTGACGTTATAATTTATACTCAAAGTCTTAAAGTTGAACAGCAGATGGTAACACTGGAGCAGTAAAACGTTAATGCTGGTCAAGATGTCATGAAGAATGCTGTTTCCGCTGAAGAAATACAAATACTTTCTCATCGATGTGATGAGAAATGTTTTCATATTTGTAAAGTTATTGTGCAATGATTTGTCATTTTAACATTGTGGCTCTGAAATCAAATAAAGCTTTACGAGGCCCTGAACTGAAATGAGTCTGATGTTTAAACCAACATCTCTAAACCATGAATGATAGTGAGTCTCCAGTCTAAAGTTATGTCACAAGCAAAGCATTGATCTTTAGTATTTCTATTCTATTGTATTTAAGACAGGTAGGATGTGAGACTGAAGTCATGTGTTTGCTGTTTGTGCATCGGGTGCTTCTCAGTGCCGCTCCGTCAGGCATTCAAACACTGTTTACTCATCCACCCTCTGCTGAAGCTGCTGTTTTATTCACAGCTTGTTGGATTGACGACACAGTTAATACTGGAGTTACTCAACACCATCCTGTGGAACACAGCGGTACTACAACACTAAATACATGGGCTTGAAATGGATTTCAATGACAGTTTGCATGTATTGTTGCAGGCAACAATTGTCTTTTGTCTTCAGTACTCGATCCAATGATCGAGTACTGAAGAGCAAGCACTAAAGAAAGTGTGATGCCGTGGATATTAGAGAAATCAAAGGAAAACAAAAAAAGATGATCAGTCAGGAAGTCAAAGATGAAGAAGAGCAGAAGAGATTGCAAGACTTGGGAAGGTATAAAACTCCTGTAAAACTCTTGGATGGGTGGATGGATGGATGGATGGATGGATGGATGGATGGATGGATGGATGGATGGGTGGATGGATGGATGGGTGGATGGATGGATGGGTGGATGGATGGAAGGAAAATGAACTTATTTTGGGAGAAACAATCAGTTTGTCATTGGAGAAGGGAAAGCCTGCACATCTGGTGGTAGTGACACACACACACACACACACACACACACACACACACACACACACACACACACACACACACACACACACACACACACACACACACACACACACACACACACACACACACACACACACACACACACACACACACACACACACACACACACAAACTGTAGGATGGAGATATCACCAGTGATTAAGTTGGATGGGTTCAAGGGTTGCCATGGAAACCAGTGACGTGTACCTCCTCTATTATGTTTACATGTGATGTCACAGCTCATAGACACTTCTGAGATTAGACACTTCAGAATGAACTGATTCAAAGTGTGTGACTGACACTTTGAATGGTTTGGAGCACATTGAGAGACGTGCTGATGCTCTGAGACGGATTCATGTGATCGATTCACACTGGAATCTGGATTCTAACGGACGATTGTGATCAATGCACCACTGCTCCACCAGTACAATTGTTCAGCTTTGGTCAGGATCCATTTTCTTCTGGGGTCATTACTCGGGCAACATCACTGTCACTAGGCAACCAGGAGACCTTTCAGCTACACACTGCATACATTACATAGGTTGGAGAAGACAATGGCTCTCATCAGACCACTTATATACTTTTATCTGCAAATTAAAGTCATTGTTTCTTCCAATCTGTATTCATCACCTACATCTGGGCTGTTTGGATAATGTGACTCATTCTGCTTTAATTGGATGTTTTTCAAGCATTTTCATGGATCAAGCAGATTTCTTTGATGCATACTCCGGTTTTGGAAAAAACAATAAACAAAGTTTTTGTTGTCATTTGTGAACAAACCAGCACTACAATACATAGTTGCCACAAAAACGCACCTGCTCGATTTAGCCGATGTTCACTGATGATCTGTCGCTCAATCTTTGATCTGGTCATCAAACACCAGGACAGGCCATCACCAATAGACATGAATTAGTGGTTGAGATAAAGGGGAGGTGAGGTCTACCTAGAGGGGGTTAGAAAGAGCCTCGGCCTCATTGATTCCAGTGAGACATCCCCAGCATTATTTGTGGAGAGCTTTTGAAATAAATAACTGCATACAGAATTATACAAAATGTAATGTGTTGGCTCATAGTCCTGTTTTCAGCTCCTTTTATTCTGTAAATTGTCCCAAACTTAAGATCCATTTATATTCAAGGATTTTTTGATTGTGTAATCCATCCCTGAAGTCACCTCGCAATTGAAGACAACAAGTACGCAATCAGACAGAAAAACAAGCTCATTAGAGGTCTCCCCCAGACCGTGGGATGACACAGTCCCTGTCAGTCCCTGCTCTGCTGTCACCACAGAGACACGCTCCTGTAATTAAGACACAGGGTGAAGCGGGTGCACCTTCTCCCCAGCTAAATGCTCATTAGAGTCACCTTTAAGGGTAATGTTAGCCTCTGTGGTGAACCTGGGAGACAGGAGTTGACTAAACAGGGAGCCTGGATCACGCTGCAGAGATGCCAAGCGAACACAGCGAGTTAATGACTGCTGCACCCACATGGATCTACATCAAAGAGCCCAGACCGGCTCACAGGGCCGACTAATGTACACTTCTTCATTACAGCCACACGCCTCACATGGGCAGAGGGCAAATGCAGCAATTTCCTGCCATTTGTGAAAATGCCACATCAGACAAACTGCATGAGACTTGGCCATAAAATAATTTCTGCATCTCCAGCTTCTTCACACTAAATTAAAAAAAACCTCCGTGCACCTGCTGATGGTGAAAACAGCTCCTTTAATAAAGTGCTCTGCATCAAATGTCTCCTAAAAAAAAGAAGTAAACTGCCTTATTGCACCATTACCAATGAAATATTATCTCTTTGACAAATGGATGTTTGACACGATCAGATGTTGCAGTTAAGCTAAACTAATCCATGATCTCAATGGATCCACAAGCCAAGAAAACCACACAAATGTATTTTGAATGATCCTCTTGTGAACACATCTGATGATGCCTATGACAAATATCTTCACCACATCTCAACACAGTGTTGTTTTCTTGTTTTCTGTTTTTCTTTGTGAAAGAATTTAAAATTAAAAATTAAAGGTGTACAGGAGGATTTTCCCGAATTTTAGGAAAGACCCTCCCTCTCCACCTTTTGAAAAAATGCACATACGCAACGCTCTACCTGCTCCCGAGACGGAACGCCTACTAGAACGTGTGCGAGAGACGTGCACGAGCCCAGTTGTCCTCGTGCACGCTCTGTTTACAAGTCACAAGCCGTAATAACTACTGACGATGCAAATTACAAAATGTTAAAATTGTTTTGATTTCGGGCTGTAGTTGTCCTGGCTGGGGCCTGCTAGAATTGATAAGAACCGGTGTAAACCAGCTCACTCCTCCATTTTGATGTCCCGTGACTGGAGAAGCACGGGCGGGGACAGGAGGAAGACCTTGGAGGAGATAGAGAAAAGGAGGCAGTAATTCTGGGCCCGGGGTCTTTTGCCATTTTCTTCCGCCGTATCCACTTGGGTCCGGTTTTTGGTTCAGAGAAGCAAGATCCACCTGTGTGGTGAACGGCTCTTCGAACCCAGAAATATTTCTGTAAGTTTTATATATATATTGCTTTGTAATAAAACTCATGTGTTGATTTCATTCTCAAGTTTCATGTTTGGTGCTTAAACTCACTGTGGTTTCCCATTTTCCTTACACGGGGAGCGAGCTGTCCCTCCTCGGGGGAGCGGGCCCCCAAAAGGACAATTTGGCGTTGTCGGCAGGATTCTTCAATCGTAAGGAAAAGGAAGTTTTGGACGAAGTGGTCCAGTGAGTATCGGTTTCCAGCCCAACGTTTCCCAGAGCCGACCACCCGGGTAAGGTAAGCAGTTTTCCTGTTTCATCGAAAACTGCACATTGGCGATTCTAAATTGGCTCTGTGGTACGTGAAGTTGAGGCCGTGAGATAGTGCTAAATTTTATAGAATAAACGTTAAAAATAATAAAAGTTGAATAACTTGAGAGTGGAATAACGGAGTTTCATACCGGGAGCCTGGGGTTCGCCGAAGGAGAGTGGTTATTAGAACCCTCTCGAGGTCTGGGACCTCCGGATCTGGGATCCATTATAATCAGGAGTTCTGGGAACTCAAGGGTCTGGGACCCGCTAAGTTTGAAGTTCTGGGAACTACCAAACTTAGTTCGGAGGATTATTGATAATCCTACCGAGTGCCTGGGGCACAGCATCTGGGATGCTTAGATTAGAAAAGCGCTAAAAAAAAAAAAAAAAAAAAAGAGAAACCTGCAGTGTATTAATATGTTTTATTGACAAGGGAAATGTGTGGGAGGTTCATGTGTGTTTGTGCTTTTGCATCAGGCTAATGTTCTGAAAAATACACATTTCTGTGGGGAAATTGTGGGTTGGAATAGTTCTGTCGTTGTTTTATCAAAGGTAGAAAAAGTAGTGTTTTGCTCCGGGAAATAACCCCCAGAATAGAGGCGCACAGCTCCGGCTGCGTAGAAGCTTCCTCTATTGGGGTGGACACTACTGGCACTGACCTCTACCTGCGAAGACAGCGAAGTGTGGTAATTTGTGTAAATATAACATTGTAAGCAACAAGTAAGATTATGGCAACTTTTGAAAATATGTGGGACGCTGTAAAGCGATTTTTGACATCATCTGACAACATACAGAGACCGGAGACCTTGAGACACAGACTGAAATGTTTTGAAGGAATAGAAAAAAAGAAGCCATGGTGGCCGAAAGCACATGACACTGGACCATTCTTGAAGAGATTTAAAAACCAACTGACTGTTGAACAAATGACCTTGGACCATTACAAACTCCAATATGAAAAAGAACTTGCCAAAAGGTCACTATTTTCCAAACAAAATAAATACCAAGGAAAAATAATATACCTCTGCGATTCACATTAGCATACTGAAAGGAATCAGAGACGCAATGATCAAACTGGAGGGAGCCCACAAGGATGAGGGGCCTCCACCTAGTCAGACACCCGTATATAAGGGACCGTCTTCCGGAGAAACTTCCACAAAAGAAAAGGAAGCAGCTCCTAGTTACCACACAAGCACCAGCCTCCTCTGCACCACCGCAAGTGTACACCAAGCCACCACTTTATTTAGAGCCCTCTTTTACACCAAAAAATCTAAACCGCACGATAAATTAAATTGTAAAGATTGGAAATATGTAGAACGCTGCAGCAAAGAAAATGTAAAACATTTGGATAACTTGATTACAAAATATGGCTTCGACGGGAGCTTCAATAAAAAAATTAAATAAAATAACAGTTTTACAAGATGCGATTAAAGAAAAAACTAAAAAGGATCCTAAAAAGATGCAAAAAGGTTATGACAGCACACAAAAATGGTAAGCGCTATATAAATAAAAACAAAAAGTACTCGAGTGACTGTGTGACTGACCAAAGGACTGTGTGTATGAAGAGAAATTATTTTCGAAACCCAGATGATCGGTAAAACATCACGGTGTCAACTGAGCTCTATCTGGGGAGTAAAAATAATCTCTTATTGCTGACTCATCAGGTGAAATTGTGGGAAAATCTAAAACGGCTCTTACTCCTGTGCCCTAGAAGCTTATCTTTCAAGGAAGAAGTGAGATCGCACTGGCAACATAAATTAAATATGGGAAGCTGTTGTACAAAAACTAATTAGTGATGAAGTTGGTGATACAAATTTATGAGTAAAAGTCACCCTCGCTTGACTCAATATCTAAAACAGTAAAGCAAAAGAAATACAGATTTAAATGAAAACTGCAATCAGAAGAGTGTGTAAAATTAGTTATACAACTTAAAGTACAAGAGAGACAGTCAGGAGAAAGAAGAAAAAAAAAAAAAACGAAAAGAGAATAGGAATTCAGCAGCTGCACGCCCGGACGTGGAAAGAGGGAAGCAGAGACAGTTCGGTGTGTGCAGGAGACACGTCTCCACACTGAACGGCCTCAGACGAGATAACACAAAAACAAAACAGCAACCTTTTAAAGCTGCTCGAAAACTAAGTAATGTTCGAGACTACTTTAGTGTGTTTAGTGAGGAAATAAACTTATCATATTTGGAATTTAAACTTAAAAAATCTATAAATAAAAATTGCTAAATTAACTGAATAAAATAAATAGATGAAATAAATGAATCAAAGGAATCCTTGAACAAACACTTTGGGTGTATATGCATGAATCAGAGCTCCTCCTTATCAAACAGCTGTTATGGAGACCAAGGACACTGAACCAGAATCCACAGCTCCGATCCCATTCTGCTTCTACCAGACGTTGCTGGTGGAGGAATGAGAGGCTGTGGAGGCGCTAGATTGGACTACAAACATGGAAACTCTCAACGTAATGACGAACATGCCGTGTCGCCACGTAAAATACACTTCAGCGTGCCAAGGTCGTACCATGAGAACGCACACACACACATAGTGGGAGAATGAAGGGATTCAAACACACAGTGGTAATAACATTCCAGTAGGAACAAAGAGGCAGAAGTTTAAACTTGAGAGTTTGAGGATCAAAATTAGAATTTGATGTGTGCAATGAAATTTAAGACCTTTTACAGAGGTCCAGGAATTAAATGGTTTATAAAATCAACAATAGATTAGTGAAACTAAACTAAACAAACGTAGTGACTAAAACTAGACTAAACATTTAGATGAAGTTTGGAAAGAGTCAGCTTACAAGAAAACAAAACCTCAAACAAGAAATTAAAAAATAAGAAACTAAGAAAATTACTCTCAATTTTTTTTAAGATAATAGATTGTTACCTTTGCATAAACAAAATAATGATTAACAGGCATAATCTGGCTAGTTTATGAAACTTGATAGTGAATCACATGCGCTGTCTGTGTGTACAAAAGGTGGGAGGAGCCTCGGTGGAGCACTGCAGGCTTCATTTGGTGCTGTTTCACCCACTAACATTGAAAGTACTGCACACAGTGTCTGTGATATTACGTCAAAACAAACTATCTTATCATGCGAGACATGACAGTTTGACTGTCTACCAAAAACGTTATCCGTCTAACAAAATCAGATTTAAAAATTTTATAGAATGTTTATAGATCATATAAAAAGAACACAGATGGTTCAAATGTCATAGCCCTAAAAACCAGACCATCTTCCCTGATGTGTTGTCTTCTCTAAAGCTTATCCTGAAGGGTGTGAGTGTGTGTGTGAAAAAGTTTTTTTTTTTTTTTTTTCTCTTTTCCTCACTGTGTAAGGATCACAGAGCTGCACTGACCAGAGACAAGCCACCCCATCTGTTTATGACCTATTTCAAGCACGGACCATTTGTATTTTATATATATATATATATGATGAGGAACTACAGAGTAAAAACATTCACCTAGGAGGAGACACCAGACACCAGAGCAGGATTGTAGTGGATTCACAGGGTGATGATATGGTTGCAGGTGGAAATCTGAATCTCTTTGAAAATGTTAAATATTAGATTATGATGGAAGAGACTTCTAGAATTCACTGTTGTGATGTTTGTGTGTGAATTGTGAATTAATGATAAAACTATTATGACCTATTATTAACTCTTATGCTTTCTTCATTATGGGAAAACGCATTTTTGAGGGGCTAAACATACATAACTTTTTGCAACATACATAACTTTTGCAATGGTCATCAGACAAATGTGATGATTTGGAGGAATCACACGTGATTGGAAAAAAGGCTCAACTGTGCCACCTGGAACATTTGAAAAATTCAGCCCCCAGATCCCGCTTTGCTTAGAGCATTGGAAGTCGACAGACTCGTCACATCCATATATGTAACACCCCAAGCCTCACAAAAAAGTCTCGTGGACTCATATCAACAGCTCAACAGGAAGTCTGCCATTTTGAAATTGATAATGAATTTTGGCAGATTTTGGACCAAATAGAATTTTCTACAGAGAACTAGTCTGACGGGGTAATTCCAAATGACCGGACAATTGGTGTGGTGATAGAATAGAGATTGGTGAGCAACTCGTATCAAAATGGCGTATTCGCCATGCCTCAACAGGAGGGATGGCACACTAATAAATAAAAAATAATAATAAAAATATATATATTTTTTTTGAGCAGTATGTATAATCTGTATAAAACAGAAGACAAAAAAGGAGGTAAATTTCCAAAACCAGAATAGTGAAAATAGACACATTCTCTAATTGGGTAGAAATAGTACCAACAAAACATCCAGATACTGTAACAGTAGCAAAAGCACTTTGCAAAAATGATAATCTCAACACATGGAATAGCAAAAACAATTTCAAAACAAGACATTCAGATAACTCAGCCTCAGCCGCCGCTCCAACAGCTAGTCTCACAATGCCCGCTTGGGTTATGTCTGTGCAACCTGTGACTTATCAACAGCCACTGCCTTATCAGGGCAGACCTCGTCAGGGAGGAGGTCACGGTAGCCGTGGTAGAGGCAGGGGAGGCCCCCGCACTGGCAACAACGATTGTTGTTATGTCTGTGGACAACAAGGACATTGGGCTCGCAATTGTCCTCAAGGAGCTGTTGGCTATCAGCCCTATGTCCCTCAGCCCCCTGGTCCATGGACTGGAGGTCAAGTCCAACCTCACAACCATCCACAAGGATCTCAGGCGCCATATTTGGCTCCAGCGCCATTGATGGCCCCACAGTATCCACAGCAACCGCCACAAAAACAATCGTTACCACTGTCAAAGGAAACTGTGGTTTCGTGCAATGGACAAACATTGACTCATTCATTTTTGATCACAGACTCGTGTCCCCGGCCGCTTTGTGGAAGAGACTTGCTCGTGAAATTGAAAGCTTTGATTTCTTGCTCTGCTGATGGAATTATTGTGACTTTGCCGAATGGTACAGTTGTAAACACAGCCAGCCCTGCCTCGGATTGTACAATGTATGCGCTGCATCCGTTTGATGTGCCTGATGAGCCAGCTGACCCAGCTCATATCTATTGGCTGTTGTTGGAACCTGAGAAGAGATCCGCTCTGGGACTAATGCATTTTTTGTGGAAGCCGTGGATTGATGCATGTGGACAATATGTGCCTCCCCCTGACCCGCCTCATATTACCCTGTACTACCGCCGAGACCCTGACGAGGCCTACCAGGAGAGATGGGACCATTGTTCGTCCACTATTGATTTAACTGTAGCTACTTCAGACATTATTGTGGACCCAGAGGGTGTTGCTGCTGTTGCTGATTTGACTCCTTCCCAGATCACTTGGTACATGATGTCATCTACCTCTGTACCTCATTGTTCACTAGCAGTACGTTTAAAGAGTCAGGCTAAAAACTTAGGACCCATGTGTAAAAACATTCTTTTGATGTAGGAATACTTGACGTTCCCCCTGTTGAACTGTCATTTTCTCACAACTACATTTATAAACCTCAATACCATATGAAACCAGAAGCTGCTTTAGGCATCAAAGACACAATTGAAGGCCTAAAAAGTGCAGAAGTATTGATTCCTACAGATTCACGGTCCAACACACCACTGCTCCCTGTAAGAAAACCATTCTTTCTAGAAGTTGTTGAACAAAACGGGGTTGTGAATGCAGTTTTGTTTCAACAGAGAGGGAATGGTAAAGCAGTGTTCTTTCTGAACATGGAGTAGTTGCATACATCGGACACAAAGATTGAGAAAAATCATTCTACAACCACACATAACATTCCAAGCCCCAGATGACCTTGCAGTGTCGGGAGTGAGATCGTTTCCCATACATGATTGTGCCCCTCGAGTTGAGGAAGATGTGAGGTTTAGACCAGACTTGAGAACAGAGCCACTCTCAGGCAATAGGAGAGTTTTGTTTGTGGATGGTTGTTGTCATAGGGACATGGAGAAATGAATGTTGAAAGCAGGTTTTGCGGTTGTGGAAAGAGAAGGAAGAGATTGGAAAACAGTAAGTTGCTGAGAGTCTAGATGATAAAGAAAGAATGTCAGCACAAAGGGCTGAGCTGGAAGCAGTGGGTACAGCATTAGAACTGCTGGAAGGTCAGAGAGGAGAAGTCGTAACTGACTCAATGTATGTTTATGGATTGTGCACGAGAGAACTGACCAAAATGGTAAGGGTTGACTGGAAAACAACATCAGGAACACCATGCAAACACTCAGACTTGGTACAAAGACTTGCACGCGCTATCATGTTACCTACCGAGCTTGCAGTAAGAAAATGTGCAGCACACACAGGCAGAACTGATGAAGACTCGTTGGGAAACAATAAAGCTGATATAGCAGCCAAGGCCGCAGCAGGCTTCACTCCCTACAATGTTTTGTTAGCAGAGACAAAACAGACGAAGGACGCTGACACTGACGAACAGACTGATGATGGCTTGGCCAGTGCGATGACCCAGGATGACCTTGTGACACTCCAAGAGAGAGCACTGGACTGGACTGCAGTCCGCTACCCAAAGGTGCTGATACCAGAGATCTCGACTGGGTGTGGATGAAAAGGTTCAAACGCCACTGGCTGAATCCGAGGTGGTACGATCCACTCCGGGTGACAGAAAAGACATCACACGCCGTGAAGATCGAAGGTCATCACGCGTGGTTCCATCTCCATCACTGCGCCAAGGCGACTCCACCTGACAGAGAGATCATCGTTCCTGAGGACAACTGGGAATCTGACGACCAGGACGACCTCAGCGACAGTAAAGAGCCTACAGCCTGCACGGGACCAGCACCAGGAGAAGGGATCTCCAGGGGGCGCACACCACCCCTGAGACACTGTTAAGGCAAGACGGGAGGACAGGGGTGGTCCTGATCCTCTCCGCGTAACACACAAAAACACGAAATCTCCGAGGAGCAGCACTGATATAGAAAGTTAAAAAAAAAAAGACTCTACAAAAGAACTTTCAAAGAACTCTCCAGAAAATGGACTGGTTGGAGAAACTGTTTGGGGGGCCCCGTATGTACGGATCATGGAAATGTTTGTGTGGACTCATACTTGCATTGCTAATTGTTCTGTCACCCTGGTTTTGGTACATGTTTCAGCCCACTCATCCCACAGACAAAGGTACTAGCTCCTTAGTGTATTTAGACCCCGTAAACACACTCACATCGGCGATAGATGTTGCACTTTCATCCCTAACAACACAGCAGCAGATGGCACTTTAACAAGGGCCCTGGAAGGTCTGTACACACTCAACAAAAACATGAAGGATCATTCAGGTGTAGACACTTCCGTGTGGGATGGCTGGACTGACATGTTTGGTAAGTATAAGGACTTGGTGATGTCGGTTTTGATTTCTGTTGCAGTGTTTACAGCCATTCTTACTCTCTGTGGTTGTTGTTGTATTCCATGTATCAGAGCCCTTCTCACTCGGTTGATTGATACTGCCATATCACCCGACAAAAGAAATGTGGTGAACATGGCTCTATTAACTCCAACGGGCGAACCTGGTAATTTTGACCCAGAAGACGAAACGGATTTGTTCCCATAGGATGATCATATATGATGTGTGATGACACACATCAAGAGAGGGATTGTTAAAATTCCCTTCCCTCCTGGATACGGTGCAAGACCGACCCAGGAGGTCCAAAACTTTAAAGTAAAATTAAGATCACAATTAAAGTGTCTGAAGGCCCGTATGGCCGGAACATCATCCCTTTGACAGTTGATTTTTTGCATTTAGAAGACCAGGTTTTGTGAGGTATTGGGTGGGTCAGCATTTATGTAATCTTATATTTCTGCTTTTTGATTCGCGTGAAGAATGTGTTTTGAATCAGCTTGCTTACTTATCAGGCCCATGTTATGATCAAAGGATTTTCTCATGGCAATATCTTAATTAAAACTGTGTCCAGAAAAATTGTTTGTATTGTGTTTACAAGGTTTTATGGAGTGATTGATTGGATCACTCCAAGAGAGGGACCTACAAAACACGAAGAATATTGATTTAAGGTTAAAAGGTTAAAGTAGTCTTAGTAATGTGTGATTACTCTGACTTAGTGATAGTGTGGGTTTTATTAAAATAATGATGGTCTGATGTATGTGTTTGCCTCGGGTTGAGAATTACTGCTCCCATTGACCCCACCTACAAAAATTGTTAAAATTGTTTTGATTTCGGGCTGTAGTTGTCCTGGCTGGGGCCTGCTAGAATTGATAAGAACCGGTGTAAACCAGCTCACTCCTCCATTTTGATGTCCCGTGACTGGAGAAGCACGGGCGGGGACAGGAGGAAGACCTTGGAGGAGATAGAGAAAAGGAGGCAGTAATTCTGGGCCCGGGGTCTTTTGCCATTTTCTTCCGCCGTATCCACTTGGGTCCGGTTTTTGGTTCAGAGAAGCAAGATCCACCTGTGTGGTGAACGGCTCTTCGAACCCAGAAATATTTCTGTAAGTTTTATATATATATTGCTTTGTAATAAAACTCATGTGTTGATTTCATTCTCAAGTTTCATGTTTGGTGCTTAAACTCACTGTGGTTTCCCATTTTCCTTACACGGGGAGCGAGCTGTCCCTCCTCGGGGGAGCGGGCCCCCAAAAGGACAAAAACAAACTAATCAACCCTGTAAAGTTACAATATAGACGTAGATAACTTTTACTGGAAGTGATTTGAAATGGATTTCTCCAAATAGAATGCCAAACTTTACCTGTCGAGTAGAAACTTTGCGACTGAAGCATCAGTGGGAAGCCCAACCTGGGCTTTCAGCGCACGCCATCGTGTGAAAGAATCTCCCAAAAACACTCTGGTCTTGTTTCTCTCTTCCGAAGCCTTTCTCTTCTTCTCATACACTTCGAAGACACTTTTTCTCTTTTGTGACCCTCTGCCATTTTCAAAGTACCCGGTGAAAACTGCGAGCTCGCTGAAGGCGTAGCTCACCATATACACCTGAAAGCGCGCATGCGCAGAAAGTGAAAACTAATTGATCCACGCTACCTGGGGACGAGCACGTACGACGGCCTGACGTCATACATCACCAGAATGATTGACAGTTGGGAGGACCAATAGTCTTGATGATCCACCCGGAAGAAGAACATCCTCCTGTACACCTTAAATAAAAAAATAAAAATAACAATTTTCTTTTCCTGAACCTACTGCTTTGGATGACTGAGGATGATGTTGGTGGAAAGATACGACCACGCTGAGACTCTTCTGTATCATACAGTCCTAACAGTAACAACATCCAGTTCCTGGAGCTGCTTCTCACCCTCTGGTGTGATGTTCACCCTCCACAACAGCCTGACCTTTGACCTGCTCAGTCTGCAGCTCACATCCTTCTCATCTTTCTGTAGTAAAGAACTGCTCAAAACACAGAGAGCTGAACATCAGACCCTAACCACAGCCATTTATTGGACTCCTTCCCCCGGGAAACCAAACAGTTCAATTTGGCTCAGCGGTTGATGAAACCATTCATTTTTAAATTATATATAACATTTTTGACCACTGGAGTGTCAGTTAACACGTTAACCTGTTGCTCTTGCAAAATTCTGATCTTCTGTTCATGGTCCTGGACTCTCTGGTCAACCATTCTGCTTTAATTCATTTGTTCTGAATTTGCTCTTATTGGACTGTAAAAGAAAAATAGAAAGGTCATGATAATGATTAAACATTCCCCTTATTACCTTATTACCTTATTACGCAAACATATAAATACATGCTCGATAGAAATAACTGGATTGGTTCTGTAACTTCCTGTGAAGCCGGCGAGCTGAGGTGTCTGCTCCTCAGGAGACAGACGCTGAGTGTGCAGTCAGCTGAGAGCCAGGGAGGAGACTCCACATCACTCTGGAGCACCGCTGGGGAGGAAACTCAACAGGAGTCAGCTCTGTCATACGGTCATGGAAACGCCACAGAACAGGAGGTATTTTAGATGGCAGCCAGGGACGGGCAGCATCCTCTGAGACGCGTATATGAGGGAGTTGGAAGTAGGCGAAGCAGCAGTGAGTGAAGACAAATAGGATGAGCAACAAATGAGAAAAACACTGCAAAACACTATTAAACTGCATGAATGGGGTTGAAGCAACCACACTTTAAACTAACAAAAGAAAAAAAGTATTTTCAAAAAACAAATTGATATAAAAGTAAAGTGTACACGTCGACACAGTGAATAACAGGAAGTATTGTGTGTGATTGATACCAGAATATCAATACTGTGTTTCTACATCCCACCCAACAGAAAATGGTTTAAAAGACGTTGAAAAGACGCCTTTGCCTTCTGTCTAGACGACATCGAAAATTGGTAGAAAATGAAAAGCCGTCTTTTTGAGGTGGTTGACAAGACGTCTCTATTAAGACGTCTCTTTCTGGTATTACAGTGAAACGTCTTTTTCATCCATTCATCCGACTTCTACACTGCTTATCTTGTTCAGGGTCACAGGGCACTGGAGCCGATCCCAGCGTACTACAGGGGAGGACAGGATACACCTGGACAGGTGGCCAGTTTATCGCAGGACATACACACACAACCACACACACTCACACCAAGGGGCCATGTAGGCTCACCAATTATCCTCACATGCTTCTTACTGGACTGTGGGAGGAAACCTACACACACAAGGAGAGAACATGGAGACTCCACACAGAAAGGCCCAGCTGGATTTGAACCCAGGACCTTCCCACTGTGAGACAAGAAGTTCGTTTAAAGCTGTGAAATTGATATCATTTTATATTCATTATGTAGATATGCTTTAATACAAAGACAGTCATCAAGTCATGCTGTAGATTTTGAACTTTGACTCTGAATGAGGAAATTCACAAAAACGTACACATTGTTTTACTCACAAGATTAAAAGTCATTAAAGTGGCGAGTTTCACCAGAGAGGCTTCAAAAGTTTAATGACTAGCGACCAAAGCAAACAATGTTCATAACGCAGACATGTTGCAATCTGCATTCAACTTCACGTGCCTACCAAACACCCGACGGGATTTAGACGTTGTTTTTGGCGCTAACTCTGGTCGGCCCGTTGAAATTGGTTTGTTAATAGACCGACCAATGTCATCCAATTTTTAGCCCAAAAATATCAAACTATATTGGAGTTAAATTTGGACCACATTGGACGGTCCAATCACAACCTCATTTCAACAGCTATATTTGGGCTAAATCAAGGATATGACAGACCAGCTACATTTAACTCAAAAACAACGTCTAAGTCCCACCTGGTGTTCGGGGGGGTGTCTGTTGCAACCATGACGACGCTGGTGCTTCAAACACCAAATATCTACTGTGTGTTTTACCATTCAAATTGAAGGTGATCACAATATTTATCTTCTGTTTTCCTGCTGGTTGTTCTTCCAGCATTGATCATTCTATGCTCTAGATACAAAAGATTTAAAAAAACCACTGTCTCTCTTTGTTTTTAGAAAAATAACATGAAACCAAATGCTTTGCTCGAACTTGATGAGTTGATGATTTGAGAAGAAGCCAGGAGTTGAAATGACTAGACTACTTATTGCCCCCCTATTTTTAGAGACGCAGTCCACCAGACACTTGCCTCTCTGCCTGTGGTAGAAAACAGCACAACACCACAGTCAACACCACAGATAACATCCACATCGGCATGGTGGGTCCCAGCCACTGGCACAGGGAGGACAGATATGCTCAAACTGTCCCGTCATGGACAAACTCCAGTTCTCCCACTCACATCCTCCCCCGTCTTCCTCCTCTTCCTCCTTCTCCTTCTCCTTCTCAGTTGGAGGTCACTCCTCAGATGAATTGACTGACCATTTTATTCAACATACAGTCTTCTCTACTACAACCCTCTCATCACAAATTAAAAATTTTACATGTCGAGTCCCAGATCCCAGACAGATTATGCAAGCCTTCTCTTCCACATGGCACTTCCTGTTTCCTGGTCTCCTCCAATCACCGGTGAAAATCATGACAAGATACTTCTATGCCTCCAAAATGCGATTTGATTTTATTCTAATGCACAGCACAGGATCTTCAGTTTAATCAACATTCATAACTACTATGTAATGTAGGTCAAAGCACTGAAGCAGTTAATCCTCATGTTTCCAAGTCACAGGACAAACCAGGTGTTTCCCATCTAACAGGTAATGACATTACTGTGTCCTGAGGCAGGTTTCACCTGTAGGTCCAGCCTCCAGACTGTAGTTACCAGGAGAGAAGACAGCTGTTCTCCTCCTTCACTTGCAATTTGTATTACTATCCCACTTTATTTATCAAAACAATTACGTATGTTGAATTTATGAAATGTATTTAAGCACTGGTATATAATAACAATAATAATCTAATAATATATTTATTATTTTAACAATTTAGCCACTTGTTGCTGTTTTACCCCCACCTTTACTCAGAAACCCAGAGAGAAGCACAGAAGCCAGGTTGAAAACAACTGGATTATATGAGTCACCAAGATTTGGTCACATTCATTTACAGCACAATGTTGATTTTTTTTTTTTTCTTTTAAAGCAGAAGCTCCATAAGTTTAAAAACATCTTTCAGTGAAATCCCAGTCAAATTGTCAGACATCAGGCTCGTGGGCCAAAGTACCGAAGTGCGACTTTACAAGGAAACCTCCACTTCGGATGTTTAATAAAGTTTCTGTTTCGGGTTCATATTGGGAGCACAAACCATTTAACGTAAGTTGTGGATGTTGTGGGCGGACAGTGTTGGGACTCACCGGCCTGGGGGTCCTCTGCAGCCCTCCTGCGGACGCTGGGTCTGTTGGCCCCCTGCTGGCTCAGCACCTCGGACAGAGACTGTCTGGAGCTCTGCGCGGGCACGTTGAAGCGCGCCGTCCTCTTCTTGGCCCAGTCCGAGCCGGAGCCGGAGCCGGAGCCCGAGGCTGAGCCCGGGGCGGAGTGGCTCCTCTCCGGGTCTGTGTGGTTCACCGGCTCCGAGCCCACCTTCACCAGGGCGTTCCGGGTCCTCGTGAGAGCAGAAGTCACCGAGCCCATCGCCGAGCTGGAAACGAGCGCGCAAAGTCCGGATCCTTAGTGCGCGCCGCTCGCGCTCACTCTCATGTCCTGTGAAAACCTGCTCAACTTCACTCAGTCAAATATCCCAGACAATTCACCTGAAACTTCATCCTGCGTTCATTTCCCTGACAAGCAGGTGGAGAGAGGAAAGGTGGAGCAGCTTGGCGCAGAGGCGGCGTTACGTGCACGGAGACACGGGGATCTCCCGGGAACAACTACCCCGGGGTAATAAACCCCAAGAACAATTGCCCCGCAACTACCCCGGGTTAATAACCTGAGTCCAGCATCAGGAATCTGTCCACTGTCTGCTCATCATAAATACATGTGGGAGAAAACGGGTAAATTAAACATTTATTTTGTTTTATCCCAAAACATCCGTTGAATTCACCATATCATTTGGGGGGAAATATCAGAGAATTTACTAAATTAGATTTACATTTACTGAAAAACTAAAGTGGAACATTACAAAAACCATGGATGTATTCTGAAATAAGAATAAGAATAAGAATAAGAATAACAAAATTTTTAAAAGCTGAACAATACACCGTTTTGATAAGCCTTAAGATGAACACCATTCCTGAATGACTTAAGAGGATCTTCCATCAAAGTGGCGTTTAAAGGTATATCACCCTTTTTATCATTCAATATTTGATCGTTTTTATTAGAACAGCAGTCAATGGAAATATTTAACCTGAAAAATTAAACAGAAATGTTTTATAATACTTTATTGTCCTTAATGCCTTAAGATGAAGCTACATTTTTAATACTATGCGCCACAACACCTGGAGCATGACATATTTACATAACTTAGAATAAAATAGCCTTATATCAATATTTATAAATCAGGCAGATGTGCACAACGTCAATCTGTAAAGGAAATTCATGTCATGTAACTGAAAACCTGTAGGTAATAGCTTTGTCTAAATACAGATTTTTTTTCACATTCATTCCGTTTAATCTTTTTTATTGTTTAATGCACATCTTTCCTTCAGTCAGTCTGAACTAATAGTCGAGCCTCTTTAGAAGTTTCATCTATTTTTATTAGTTTCTTTTATACTTTTTTGCCAGATTAAAACCAGTAGTGAATGAAAGTTATTTTATTAAATTTATTTATGTTTTGAATTGTTTCTTTAGTTTCTCTGGTAATAACCTGAAATGTATGAGCTGCAGTGAAAGTTAGAAGCCAGATTTCAAATCATTTCAGACTATTGAACTTTCTGATGAAAAGTCAGGCTTGTGTGATGAAAGGATATTTGTATATAAACAAATATCCTATATAATAAAGTTAAAATATATGAAAATATTTCTTTGCTTTTAATTTACTGGAAGCATTAAGGAGTCACTAAAGAGGGAGTCACTAAGGAGATATAGAGCTTCCTGCACTAACATTAAAGTTGTCCATGGTGTTCTTATCCTGTCAGAAATCACTGATCACTTCACATTTTCAACCTCATTTCCTTTCATCTTTCAAAGGACTCAGCCTGAAAAATGTGACACTTATTTTGTTCAATAGTTTTACTACAGCTGATAAATGAGTTCCTAGAAAAATAAACAGCTCAAGGGAAAAATAGAGTTTAATGTAATACAACAGGAAGCACTGACTCATTCTCCCTGCCAATGATGTTGGTCTGTAAGTCTGATATGGAGAGAAAGAGACAACTAAAAACTGTAATGACGGTGCAGCTAAATGATTAAAACGAGTTCAAACTGTTTCTGAAATTCAATGTATGAAATTTGGTTTTTAAAAATCGACTAAACCACTAAAATATATTAAACTGGTGAAATGTAAAAATGCCTTAACTGTTAAAAAGTGTAATAAAATCAATTCAATATAAAAACTGTGTGTGTTTGTTTGTTTGTTTGTTTGTTTGTTTGTTTGTGTGTGTGTGTGTGTGTGTGTGTGTGTGTGTGTGTGTGTGTGTGTGTGTGTGTGTGTGTGTGTGTGTGTGTGTGTGTGTGTGTGTGTGTGTGTGTGTGTGTGTGTGTGTGTGTGTGTGTGTGTGAGAGAGAGACGTGTGATGGAACTACAAAACAAGATGGCGGATCACAAGAAACTCCATTCCAATGGAGGTTATCAGAGAGCAGGAGGTCTGTCCTGGGTCTCCACCATGTGCTGGAGAACAATGGAACATGGAAGCTAGTCTTTAGCGTCTGCTTCCTGTGTGTCTCTGCTAAAGGACCATTTCTAGAATGACTTGATGTGAATGAGACTTGTTTTGTAAAACGTCAGGAGTCGTCAGATGGTGTTCAGTTACTGTGTGATGTTGTCTTTGATGTGATATGTGTAGGATTGTGAGTTAACTAGTTAGTAAAGCAAAGATTAGCATGCAGACCCTGTGTCTGTGGCAGAGCTAACGTTGGTTTACAGGTTGATAACGGCTCCTAATATCATTATCTATAGAACTCAATCACTGTAACAGAACCAACACATCTTCATAAAGTTAAACAGTTCTATCATAGCATCAGGTTTAACTAATCTCAGGTAAAGCCCAGTTGTTGTTCCCACTTCCTTGAAGGAGTTCAGTTGTTGTCCTGCTGGAGGGAAGCTGGTGTCTTCTCCTGTAGTTAGCACCTCCTGCTAACTGTGGTTGCTGGTTCTGCAGGCTGAGGAGAAGAAGATGAAGTTGATGTTTCAGGAGTCCTTCTTTGCAGCTCCTGGTTGTCCCTTTTGTCCAGACTGAGGAGCTGGTCGCTCAGGTCTGTGATGGTTTTCCTGCTGGTTGAGGAAAACACAAAGAAGTTCTGTGAGGCGTCGTTTCCCTGGTCCGTCCTGGAGGAACTGGTTGGTTTTCCCTGGTTGATGGGAGATCAGACTCTGGGTGCTGGTCTCTGGGTCCTGGGAAGGTCTGACCCTCGTGGTGGGTCAGCAGAGGAGTTGAGGAGTGAAGGCCCTGGTTGCAGGCCTATGGTGTTAGCTGTATGCTAACACTGGGTGAGTTGCCTCCAGCAACCCACCTACTCGGGGTCGACTCGCTGCAAGAGACTCTCCTGCAAAACTGGTTTTTGTAGGCTTTTGTTGCAAGTGTGTGGATTCGAAGGTGTCGAATCCTGAGAGCCTCCACCAATCAGTGACTGGCTGAGTGCATAGGGGAAGCGTCTTTTCAGCAGAAAGCGGGGGAGGGTCTGCTGTGACAAAAGGTCCCCCCCACTGGGTCAATCACATTCCTGGGTCAGAATTCATGTGTCATGACTGTGTATCATGACATATGAAAGTTGTCTTTCCTTAGAAAGTAACACACTTTCTGTGGTCTTGTGAGATCCCAACACAGAGCTAAAGTAGGATATTTATTGACATTCCTCCAGGTGTAAATCTATGTGATCCAGCAGAACAAGCACCAAAGCAGCACAATACTTAATCAATAATGGCCACTAACACTGAATAAGACAAAAGAAAAGGTAAAATGGAAAATGGAGTAATATACATTAAAGTAATAGTGTATACAGTTTAAATGATAACAGTGAAAGTACATCATATGTATCACATGGTAGAACACTTTACAACAATAGCTATGACATGTTGGCTTATAAAATAAGTCATTTTAAGAAAATGACCATTTTTAACTAACTGGCCTCAAACTGATTTATAATTTATTTATACTTGAGCCGTATATATCATAAGGTATCTTAATAAAATGAGTACACCTCTCACATTTCTGTGAACATTTGTATCTTTCTATGGGACAATACTGAAGAAATGTGCCATCTCTTCAGGGTCCCATCTGTGAGGAGTCACACACCTCGCTCCAGCACCGGATCCTCTCTGGCACTCCTGCAGGCAATCAGCTGATTGATTGCCTTGCATTCTTAAGCCCTGCAGTGAGGAGGGTCCGGGGCCAGAGGATTCTTGGTCTCCAGTCCGTGCTGCCTGGTCCTCCTGTTGGCTGCTGCCGCAGGTGAGAGTGAGTGTCCTCCCCGGGGAGTGAGTGTCCTCCCCGGGGTGGTCCCCGTTCCTGTTCCCAGAGGCCCGAGATTCCCCGGGTCCCGTCACCGTTCCAGCTCCCCTTTCCTCCCTGCACAATAAAAACGGACTTTTGCACCAATTCTCTGCTTTGAGGTCTGCTTCTGGGTTCAGGCTCCACGCACCGGCTCTCAGCCGTGACACCATCAAAAGATTGATTCAATATTTACAGAAGTGTGAGGGGTGTACTCACTTTTGTGAGATAGTGTACATATCACCAGCCTTTATACAATAAAAACTAATATTCTAGTAGTTATGGATGGGGTGGGATTTGATAAGTTATGCTTCTTTCTTTGTTTGGTGAGATATTGTTTGATTATTATGAACTGTTTATTTGATTTTGTGCATGTTTGAAATGAACAATGTAATTCATAAAAGATTAAACAATAAAATGCTGGAGTATAGACCTATGATTTTTCACATCATAATAATAAACGGTTCAAGTCACGAGCTCTGGGCCGGGTACCCGCCGGTTTACCCTGGCCCGGACGCAGAGGTATGAACAGCCGCTGTCTCAACACCAAAACATGATTCAAATTCATCACAACCCAAACTGTGGCTCAGCTTCAGGGTTCATGATCACTGTGTGGGCGGCATGGTGGTGCAGTGGTAAGCGCTCTCACAGTGACTAAGTAATCGGTTGAAATCCTGGCTGGCCCTTAGTTTACATGTTGTCTGGGTTTCCTATGGGTAGTCCGTTTTCCTCCTGCAGTTCAAACATGTCACATTAATTGGTGACTCTTAATTGCCCCCAGGTGTGTGTGTGTGTGTGTGTGTGTGTGTGTGTGTGTGTGTGTGTGTGTGTGTGTGTGTGTGTGTGTGTGTGTGTGTGTGTGTGTGTGTGCTCTTTACTGACATCTGCTGCCTGAGTTAAACAGACACAGACAGACACTCATATCACCACATGGCTCCCGGAATGTTGATGGATGCATTTTTTCCTAATAAAAACGTTCAGTGATCAACTGCTCAGTGAAAGTAAAGTTTCTGTAACGTCCATGTAGATGATCCTGCAATCTGCTGAAAATTAAAGTGGAATTGGGTTTTGCGAAAGGATAGGCGGTGTGGAAAATGGATGGAGTTTTCAATAAACCTGAGCAAGTTAAGCAACTTGTCACACGTAACCAGGCTGTGCAATGCAGTGAAATAAAGACATGCCCCTCATGTAGTTTTCACCCTCAGTATAGCTGAAGCCAATTTGATAACAGTCATGTCGCTTCCACTGCAGAATCAACTCTCAGCTCAGCTCCGTTTCATGCCTGCTGCTTTTTACAAAAACTCGATTACTAAACAGCGATTACTTTAGTCAAAGCTAAAGTTGATGTTTTCTTTGACATGTTTAAAGTTCCTCTACCAGAATCCACACGGGAAAAATGAAGCATTGATGAGCCACTTTTAGTTGTGGGGTACATCATCATTACACTCTTACAAACGCGTTCAATTCCGTGGAACATCCCTGCGTTTGTTGCATTTTAGCTTCCATGGAAACGTTTAAAGATTCCCGAGGCTGGATTCCATTTATACGCTCAATCTCACGAGATCTCCAGTCGCACTGAAAAAACAATTAACAATCCATTTCACAACATTTCAGACTAGATCTTGTGGCTTGAAGGCTCTTTCTTTGATAAGGTCTGGCTTTTTCTTTTTTCTCAAGCGAAATCAGTTAAATGTTGATATTTTCACTCTTGCTGCTGCATTTTTTATATCCCAGAAACCCTTGGGGCAGGTTTTCCAAGATGACGTCACTGAATGAAACATAAACAGTTTGATGGCTTCCAGTTTGTTTGTAAAAATATCGATTTTGGTGTGATCGATTTGCGGGTTGGAAATTATAATGGAAAGGAGGGGTGATGGTCTTCTTTTGGTGTTTTGGTTTATTCTCTGAGCAGAAGTGATTCCTTTTATGGGAAGTAGATTTTTTTCTGGTAGAGTAACTTCAAGCTTTGTAAGATAATCCTGCGGGTTGATTTGAACTCCCTGGATGGCCGGTTTTGTCCTACAGGCCAAACATTCAGCTGTATTCTCACACAAGGTGAGTGAATCTGGACAGTACAATAATGATCTGCCCACATGAATCAAAATGTTTTTCCTTCATGGTTTAAAAAACATTGAGTAGAGCTGGTGACGTCTCTGATCCAATTGTGATGTGGAGGATGAATATCTGAATGCAATATCACTAAATTGTTCTTTTTCTTTGAGTAACACGGTAACACTCTGTTACCATTCAGCTCCATCAGTGAGTGTGTGGTGAAGCATCACACAGTGTACACAGTGCTGAGTTAAACTCTTCATGGTTTATTGCTGCATACAGGGAGTGGTGACGTCGTCAGCATGCAGGTTTCCTGCAGAGTGCATGCTGCATCCATCCAAAACTCTACTTTAGTTACAGAGATTGCGGCAGACCTCAGGGAGGATTTCTACACTGTGCTGGTTTCATTATTGCATCTAAACAAATGTGACAAAGCTATAAAACCCAATACCATCTGTGTCCACTAACCAGCTCACTAAGATGTGAAGGCACTTTATGAGCTGTTGCTTTTTGTATTTGCTGGCTGTGCTGGCAGCCCCGCCGAGGCGTGTTTCCTGGTGTTGCTTCCACCTGCTGCCGGAGACAAAGACACCATCACTCCATGTCCTCGTGGTTCTGGGTGGACTCGTTGATCACCTGTTGGAGGACCAGAGAAAGGAAGCTGAAATAAGGTGTGCGAGATCTAAAGAGTCAGAATGGACTGCAGATCTTCACCTGACCGTCCCTGGTCTCAATGGTCTTGATGAGAACCTTCTTGGTGGTTGTGGTTTCCACATGGGGCTTCGTGTCCATCATTGTTTCTGAAGAGACAAGATAATAATGTCATTTAAGATTAAATTAATCAAAACTGTCAATATTGGCTTGACATGTGGAGCTCAGACCTCTCAGGTTTAGAGTTGAGAAGTTTGGCAAAGGACTGGAGATCCTGCAGGAGAACAACAAAAGTCCACATGTTAATGTGGTCAAAATGAGGCGGCCATCTTTAGGAGGAGCTCCACCTCCATCACCTGCTTTCCTCTCCTTCCAGCAGCTTCCTGTAGGTGGCGATCTCGATGTCCAGGGCCATCTTGACGTTGAGTAGGTCCTGGTACTCACGGAGGTGACGAGCCATTTCGTCCTTCATGTTGTGGATGTCCTCCTCCAGGCGGCTGATGGTGTCCTGGAATCCGCTGGACTCCAGGGAGAAGTTCTCCTCCATCTCCTGCATCTGGCGTTCCAGAGACTCGTTCTGTGTGTAAAACAGTTCATCACATCAAACCCGTCAACACCACATGCAAACTCTCAACATTCTTTGGTGATTATTCAAATGTGTGTGTTTGCTATCGTGTGGAAGTAATGCTGCATGCCATTGGTCTGCTAAACTGGTAACTCGTCTGCTAAACTGGTAACTCGTCTGCTAAACTGGTAACTGGTAACTGAAAGTCAAGTCCTGCATCAATAAATTCACGTCGATGGAATGAGACTGTGTGGGCCAGTGACTGATCCACTCAATAAATTCATCTGAAGTTGGGGGTGATATAGCTCGGTTGGTAGAGCGGTTGTCTCCCAATTGGAAGGTTGCAAGTTTGATTCCCATCTCTAGCTGCCTACATGCTGAGGTGTCCTTGGGCAAGATACTGAACCCCAATCTGCTCCCATTGGAGTGACAGCACCTTGCAACCTCCAATGGTGTGTGAATGTGATGAGCCATGTAAAGCACTTGGGGCTGCTATAAAGCTATATAAGTGCAATTCCTTCACCATGGTGCTGAGGACTGGATCTCTGCTTGTCTGGACCTTTTTTTTTTCCTAATTCTGATGGTCATGCATGTTTGGTGTCTACTATTGGTTTGTTGATGCGTGTTAATGTATTTCAGGTTATTTTGTGCATGTTAATGTGTATTTGACTCCCATTGGACAAGACGTCCATGCAATGTCCTAGGAATTTATACAAAAACTTTAATTGTGACTTCCCTTCAGACGTGTAGACGTTCTTTGGACACCAGCTTTGACTCAGTGGGGAAGATAAGCACGCTTGAATATTGAATGCGCTTTGAGTCATGGTTAAAACGACAGCTCTTCTCATCAAACTGAGTGACTCTAACAGGAATAAAACACAGTAAGTATTTGACTTGAATGAAAGTGTGATGAATTCAAACTATATTTGGGGGTAAGAAGGTAGAAATGAGCAGAAATATTTCCTTCAGTTCTCTACTGTGTAGGTTACATTTCTACAATATACTCGAATAAACATAAGACCTTTAAACATTAAATAGATACCTGAAATGAATAACTGACAGTTGTTTGTGTTATTTTCTTTTTTATGTTACAGACAGGAACAGTTTCAAAGAGTTTGTGTTCTCTGAAAATAATTTGTTTGGCTGTTTTCACTGGATTGTCCATGTTTAAAGTGTTTCGTTATCTGCTCACCGTTCCTTTGAGGGCATCCACCTCACAGGTGAGCGCCTGCACTTGGCGTCTGTAGTCGTTGGCTTCCTGCTTGGCCACCCTCAGAGAATCTGTGTTTCTGGCTGCAGCTTCGGTGAGGTCAGCAAACTGGAAATCAGGAAAATCTCTTTGACCAAAGTGCTGCACAGGTTATTAAAAAGTAAAATACAGCTTTGTTCTACCACTAATCAATATACGAGCTGATCAGTTCTTCACATTAGGAGGCGACAGTCTGAAGCTGAGGGTCTGAATGCACACACCTGAAACTCAAGCAGCTTTGACTGGGATCCCTTCAGTTGTGTGTGTTTTTCTAAAGTTTCAGAATATGGATTCCAACCCATTTTACTGTGTGTGTGCGTGTGTGTGTGTGTGTGTGTGTGTGTGTGTGTGTGTGTGTGTGTGTGTGTGTGTGTGTGTGTGTGTGTGTGTGTGTGTGTGTGTGTGTGTGTGTGTGTGTACCTTGGATTTGTACCAGTCCTCAGACTCCTGGATGTTTTTGGATGCCAGGTTCTCGTACTGCAGGCGGACGTCCCGCAGCGCCGCCGTCAGGTCGGGCTTGGCCATGTCCATGTCGACGTGCACATGCTGCTGCTGCTGCTGCTGGATCTGGTTCTGCAGCTCCAGCATTTCCTTCAAAGAGTCCATGAGTCAGGAAGAGCAAACAGCATAGCTGCTTTCATACACAATGTCTCTTGCTGATTTTGAACACAAACAAAAAGCTCTGGTGAGGTAAAGCCTCCTGATTCAGTGCCTGTTGTGCAGATTAACATGCTTCAAGTGATTTGGCCCACTTTCACTGATGGTGCCTTTTAAGGTAACACATTGCACGCTGACTGATGAAGGGAAGCTCACCTCATTGTGTAGCTTCTTCAGGAAGTTGATTTCATCCTGGAGCGACTCGACCTTGCGCTCCAGGTCCAGCCTGGCCAGAGCAGCATTGTCCACATCCTGCGCAGAGAATCTTAATGAGAGTTGAGTCAGAGCGAGCTGAATCATGCTGAACGTCTCTGCTGACACAGAGACGCGCTGGGAAGAGCCTCGGGACAATGCTCACGCACACAAACGCCCCGTTGTACGGGGACAAGGTCATGAACATGTCCAGTGAAAGCTTTCGGTGGGGACTCGACAGGTGTCACTGCTCAGTTTGTGAAGATGAGGCTCGGAGACAGCGGCACGGCGTTTGACCAAAGAGCTGCACACATCAGACATGATGCCCACAGACTGTGAGCTGAAAACTTCCTATCCCAACCTGCATGAAGCCGCGGAGCTATGGCGGCTGCTCTGTTGGACCACACAGGCCCTCGCCTCTTTTCCTTTTGACAGATTTGATCCTTGCAGGTCTGAACCAGTGCTTGTCAGTCACTCAAACATTAATTAATTGTTCTTGTTGAATTCTCCTCCTTTTAAAATTCAATAAGCTGTTTTTAGTATTTATAACTGAGCTCGATTATTTTGAAAATTAATTCCATTCAGGCGTGAATTTTTTAAATTCTAGTTACTCTGTCTTTCCATCATATCTTCTGGTTAACTGGCACAATGGTTCAAAAGACAAATACTTAAAAAGTAACGTTATATTTTGTAAAACTATTGGGCCCACAGAGGACAAGCCAAAGTCTCAAAGAAAACCTTCACTGTAAAATTTTAATAGAAGTAACTTCTTGTTTATTGGGTGGTTTTAGTCAGAGATTAGTTAATATAACAGATATCTAATATATATATATATATATATTTTTTTTTTTTTTAAACGTCCTTTTACCCCTTGTCCTGTTCAGCAGCTTGGGCAGACAATATGATGTGATTGAGAGCTTCTGATGTAAGAACAGTTTTTGCTCTCGCGACAGGAGGAGACTAAGAGTCTCCCCATGTTGCTGCTTTATTAGAAGTTGGCATGGCTGCTGTACATGACTGGGGAGAATGCTCAGAGAGAGAGAGAGAGAGAGAAGATTGAGGCAGAGAGAGAGAGAGAGAGAGAGAGAGAGAGAGAGAGAGACAGAGAGAGTAGCAATACAACAAAACACAACAACAACAACAAAAAGATTTTGATAATTGAAAGAACAATAGCAGAAAACAAGAAAAATCAGCAGCAAATCTCATCGATGAAGAGAGGAAGTGTGTGTGTGTGTGTGTGTGTGTGTCTGTGTGTGTGTGTGTGTGTGTGTGTGTGTGTGGTTTGTCCACTGGGTGTGATTGGAACTGTTGTGGGGGGGGCCTGCAGCACTACCCCAGGGCCCAAGGCCATCGGGCCCAGACGCCACGACCCCAGCACCCGGCAGCCCCCAGACCCGGGGAGGCCTCGGCGAACCACCCCAGAGAGCCACGCCCCAACCCGGAAGGCACCAGACAGGGAGTGCAGAGAAGACCCCTCCCCCCTATACACACACACACACACACACACTTACTTGGGGGAGGGGGATGCTTCCCACTCCCTAGGCCGCCCGTCAGACCCCCACCAGGCCACTACAAGATCCCATCCTCCACCAAGCCAACCACGAATAGGGAGGGAGAACCACAACCAACCCCCTCTGGGAGTGCCATGACTGAGCGAGCATGCCCCCCGTACTCTAGCCACACTCGCCCCGGAACGTGGTGGAACTACAGCGGGAGGTGTTGGGGGGAGCCCCCCACCCTGTGGGGTGTTGGATGCATGTAGAGGTGTGTATGTGTGTTTTGAAGAGATGGATGCAATGTGTGTGTCTAAAGTGCAGTATAAAATTGAGGGGTCATGGGGGCCCGGGCGTTTCGGGAACCCCGAAAGCCAGCTTATCCCCTCAAGACCCTACATGACTAAGTGTAGTTAAAATTGTGGGTGGTGCAAAGTTGGGGGAGGGGCCAGACCGCAGTAAAGTAGCCTGGACCCCCCCACCCTAGCCCCCCCCCCCCCCACTGGTCCCTATTGTTGCATGAAGTAAGGTAGGGGGGGTTGAGAGGGAGAAGGTCCCCTTGTCGCGAGGACCTTGGCCCAGCTGGACCCCACATGCTGCCCCACCACACCCCTGAGCGGCCAGGATGGAACACAGGTACCAACACCCTGCCTTACCGCAAGAGGACCCAGGCAGGATGCCCCAACCCCACCCAACGGCTGAAGAGCAGAGTCTAAGACCCACGTAGCCTAGCACGAGCCCGGCTGGAAGCCAGCAGTTAGGCCATGTCACACACACCCCGGACCATCTCCCATATTTCCGGCAGTGGGCACCCCCACCAGAAAGGGGAGGGCATCCAGCCCCCAGGGCCCTGAAGCCCCACACCCGCCCGCCCCGGCCAGACGGCCAGGCCCAGGCCCGACACCCAGCACCGCCACCCCAGCGGGACCACCCCCAACCCATTGCTGACCCCTCCATAGACAATCACCCCCCAGGCCAGGCCGCCACCTCCCCAGGATAGACCTCCCCCAGAACGCAGAGCCGCCAACCACCAAAGCCACGACGCCCCAGCCACAGACGGCCCCAAGAGCCCCAGGGTGGAGCCACTGCCCCCCCACAGGGCTACATGGTGTATTTAATTATTGGGGACCATTACAACTCAAACTGTACCAAATGATTTTTCCTCACAGCAGACATTCTCTCTAATGTGATGTGGTCTAGAAGTAGGTTTTTAAATAACTTTATATTCAGGTTTTTGGATTTCCGGTTCATGAGGATCGCCTTTTTTGCAATGCCAGGAGCATGAAGGACTTGTTTTTTTCTCTTTTCATTTCCGTGAGATCACCAGGAAAAGTGCAGGTGAGACTGGAATGGGGGGGCCCAGGAATAACAATAAGTCTTCATAGATCTTTTGCCAGAATGCTTGGACTGGTGTACACTGCCAGAGTGCGTGTAGACAGGTATCAGGGAGATCACAGTGTAGACAGGTATCAGGGAGATCACAGTGTAGACAGGTATCAAGGAGATCACAGTGTAGACAGGTATCAGGGAGATCACAGTGTAGACAGGTATCAGGGAGATCACAGTGTAGACAGGTATCAAGGAGATCACAGTGTAGACAGGTATCAAGGAGATCACAGTGTAGACAGGTATCAGGGAGATCACAGTGTAGACAGGTATCAAGGAGATCACAGTGTAGACAGGTATCAGGGAGATCACAGTGTAGACAGGTATCAAGGAGATCACAGTGTAGACAGGTATCAAGGAGATCACAGTGTAGACAGGTATCAAGGAGATCACAGTGTAGACAGGTATCAGGGAGATCACAGTGTAGACAGGTATCAGGGAGATCACAGTGTAGATAGGTATCAAGGAGATCACAGTGTAGATAGGTATCAAGGAGATCACAGTGTAGACATGTATCAGGGAGATCACAGTGTAGACAGGTATCAAGGAGATCACAGTGTAGACAGGTATCAGGGAGATCAGCTGTGCAGTTTGAACATATGTTAGAGGAAGTAGACCATCTTGAACATCTTTGTCCTGTAATGAACTAGTGAAGGACCTTGTATTGTCTGAGCTGTATATTGGTGTTTCTGCTCATTTTGAATGTGTTTCTACAGATTAGTGACCAAAGCGTTGGTTCTATGTTAATGTTTAGATCTTCTTCACATTTGGAGCTTGAAGGGATATTGTGGTATTGGAACATGACAGGATTAAAGGATTTTAGAAAGTGGTTTTGGAGCTGAGATCTTCAGGAGGTTTGTCACTCTCTGAGGTCAGTTTAGGTTCATCTCTTCTAGTTTGAACGTCGTTTGTATTATTGACTGGAGCTGAAGATATTCCGATAATTCAGATAATTGTTTTGACTGATACCATACGTTTCTATTAGAACTTTAAATGGAATAAAAGAGTTATTAGAGAGAAGGTGTTCCAAGTTTCTTATTCCCTTGTTTTGCCATCTTGGGAAGTTTCTTGGTTTCTTCCTTTGCAGGATGTCAGGATTGTTCCAGAAGGTGTGAATTTGCAGGGAATGAGTGATGATCCATTCATTTTAAGAAATTCGCACCAAGCTGTCAGAGATTGTTTATATTGATGCTTTTAATGCAGCTGTGTTTTTTGATGGCAGGACTGAAGAAGGAACGATCTCTGATATGGAGATCTTCACAGAAGGTTTTTTTAGTGTCTCGCCAGCCTTCATCTAAGGCAGGGGTCGGCAACCTTCAACAGTCAAAGAGCCAGTTGGTCCCATTTCCCACTGAACACAACACCCAGAGAGCCACACACCCTCCAACTCGCCCATGCACACACATGCCTCCATTGTCACTCACAATATCACTGTTAGTATGGTGAGTAATGTCAAAGAAGTACACTGGAGAAAAAGCTTATACTTTCCAACAGATGTGCGCATCAGTCTTTTATTTTGACAGTCCCACAGTAGACCATGCCAGGACGACACTACACACAAAACCTTCTTCACTGCTGGTTGACAACTTACAACTAATAAACTAAACTACATGAACTAAGCAACAAAAACACAACACAACACAATTATTACCGACACTACAAACCTAATATAACCCCCAATTATTACATTTAAAACACGACAAACAGAAACTCCCATAATGCATTGCAGCTATCAGCTCCTTTATTGCTACACATTATTAAATGGAAGATAAATGTGGGAGATGTGGATTGTTAGAACCATGAGTGTGATGGTGTGTCTTTAATGTCCTGTAGTTGTTGTGGAATTCACTAGAATTTGCCGTCACTCTCAACAAGTCTGCAATGAACCTCCTGGAATTGTCGGCGCTCCGCAGCGCAGTGCTTTTACTCTGAAAGGTACAGGAAGCTCCCAGCTTCAGACACCAGTAGAGTCGCTGTCATGACCTGCAGCCGCAATTCTATGTTCTTTGTGCCATTATTGTTGCATAATGACGTTACATCACTGCGTCGTTCACGACCCTACATTTTACCCCACTCTTTGTAGCGTGACTGCGCAACACAAGCCACTCTGGGTGGCTTTGCCTTACCTCCCATACCACCCCGCTCCGGGATGAATTGCAGCTCAAGGAGCCGCAGTGGAGGGATGAAAGAGCCGCATGCGGCTCCGGAGCCCCTGATCTAGGGGTTTCCGATTAATCCATTTTACAACATAAAGTAATTTATTGGTGAGATAATAATTATAAAAGTTTGGACGTTCTAAGCCTCCTTGGTCCTTGATGTTCTGTAGTGTTTTTAAACTTCTACGATTGTTTTTCCATAAGAATTTTGAGAAATGGGAGTCCAGCGTGTTAAACCAGGTTTTTGGTGGTTTTGTTGGAATCATTGAAAAGATGTCGTTAATTTTAGGCAGGACCATCATTTTAATTGTTGCTACTCTCCCCATAAGTGATATAGGAAGTGTCCTCCACCGAGTGAGGTCCTCTTCTATTGTTTTAATAAGGGGGGTGTAGTTTAAGTGCACCAAGTCTGACAGTTTGGCTGAGATATTAATGCCGAGGTATTTGATGTTCCCTGTTTTAGTGGAGTATTTGATGTGTGCTGAAAAATAGAGTTAATAGGCAAGACAACAGATTTTTCCCAATTTATAGAATATTCTGAAATTGCAGAGAATCTGCCTATTAACTCTATTGTTTGTGGAAGAGAGGTCTGTGCGTTTTGCAGGAACGGTAACACATCATCTGCATAAAGGCATATTTTAAGGGTTAGATTTGCTGTTTGTATTCCTTTTATGTTATTGTTCTGTCTAATGGCTGCTGCAAGTGGTTCAATAAAAATTGCAAAAAGAGATGGTGAGAGTGGACACCCCTGCCTGGTGCCTCTCTCAAGATCTTATTTTAAGATCTACATTGATTTTGGGCAATAGCTAGATGGTAGTATAGGATCTTTATCCAGTTTTAGAAGAAGACCGATATTTGCACAGTTCATAAGTGGGGGGAGAGTTGAAGATTCTTTAATCTCCTCAACTGATCTAAAAAAAAATTGGTGAGAGTAAAGGCCAAAATTCTTTGTAAAGTTTAGCAGAGTATCCATCAGGTCCTGGAGCTTTACCATCAGGCATGTGCTGGAGAGCTTCATGCAGTTCTTCTACTGAGATGGAAGCTTCTAGGCCTTGGATCTGTTCATCTTTTAGTTTGTTGAGGTCAACTGTGCTCAGAAAGTTCTCTATTTCAGATTGTGAAGGGTCAATTTGTGAAGAGTAAAGGTATCTGTAAAATTCTCTGAAAGTATTGTTTATTTCTTGAGGGTCACAGGTGATTTTACCATTTTGAGTTTTAACTGAGGGGATTGTACATTTTTATTTATTTCATGGGATTGTGTGTCTGCCGATATATGAGTGTGTGATATCATGACAGTTGGATTGTGGTGTATTAATGTGGTTAAAACAGGGGAAATGCATTCCTATTAAAACAAGGGATGGGTATAAAAATAGAAAGTAGGAAACCAAAACCAAAATAAAAGACAATCCCAAACTCATGGGTGACATAGGTATATAAAATATAAAAGTTTAGTAGTGAGAAGAGTCAGGGTTTAACATTATATTGGAGAAACACTGTTGCAGTGAATTTGTCACATCTTTTATAGATTTACACACAAAAAAAGACATTCAGTCATTTATAGCATTTTCATGTAAATCAATGAGAATATTTCTGCAAGACATGGTTTTAAATATTTCACTGTTTTTTTTCCACCAGGAAATTAGAAATGTCAGAAATAACATTAAGAAAAAATTATCCAGATTTTTCGAACTTGTTGAATTTTGCTAAAAACAAAATAGAATCTAAACTTTCACTAAAACAAAGAGAATCGTTTGTCGTACACACACACACACACACACACACACACTTGTGTGCTTTACTGCCCTGCCTTGCTGTAGCTGCTTGCTGCTGTGCTTTGTTTCCTGGCTGGCAGACCGGTGTGGTATTAGAGACTGAAGCAGCTTTGCCCCCGTGCTAATACCACAAACAAAGTGTACTATTCAGCCAGGTTTCCCAACTAGCCCACGGCCGGAGCAGTGACAGCGTGCCTGACGGAGCCACAGCCAACTGAGGCTCCCCATTGTTGTTCATCCACCAGCAGTCAAGCCACAAACCTCCTTCCTGTCAATCATGCAGGAATGCTGGTGCGGCCGCGTCCTGACAGCATTCCCTAAAAGGATGCAATCGCTGGAAAATCTATGTTAACCTTCAACTACAGCCCTAAAAATATGGCCTGCACTTAAAGATGAGCTGGAAACTTGTGTATTTTTGCCTTATTAGTCCTGCTCTACCCACTTCGGATCATTTGCTCCGTTCATCAAGCATTCATCATCACACAGGGAGCGAACTCCCTTTTCTGTGAGCTTGGCCCCGGAACCAGACAGCTGGGTCACATGGTGGTTTTTCTGCTCGCTCTGATAATCACATCAGATCCAGCCTGTTGTGTCCCGGCTCATTCATGGTGTCCAATCAGACTTTAAAAGATCTCTGCTCGCTGCAAGCCTCATTTAACTCTACAGCCACAACTTGGCCTCTTGCAGCTCCCAGACTGGTTCTGCTCATGTTGTGCCATCAGGACGGAGCATTCCTGTCTGTGTAGGTCATGATGAGCATGAGACGGACGGGGCAGTCACACACGCTCTGGAGCTATTAGACAATTTAGTTTCATCTGATTTGCTTTGTCTGTGTCCTTAATATAGAGGTGTCTTTGCTCCTGCCTGAACAGAAACACCCATCAAGCTCTAATGTGTCACACTGTAGTTTCCTCATGAGTCCAATGTTTCTCTGAATATCTCAGATTACCAGGAACACCTCAGTGATGAACAGCTCATCTTATGTGCCAATACACCAGACAGATGCACTTCAATTTTAAACATGCATCATAATCCTTCTTAAACGTGTTTCAAGACAGACAAAGAAGTGGCTGCAGGCCACCAGCAGGTCCAGTCCGCCTCACTTCAAAGTGTGACATTAATGTTTTGATCGTTATTTAAAATCATTTGTTCGGTATTGTAATTACATTTAGCTCTCTGTATTTTTGTATTATCTATCTTAATATAATTCATTTTTATACCTTTGTACTCTGATTGTATTGCACTTGTGAGCACTCTGTAACAATATTGGAAAATTCTTATTCTTATTATTATTATCGTTATTATTACTTGGCTGTAAGTCTGAAGAAAGTAACTTAGACAGAGAAGATTTAACCTGCTCATTGTTATCATGTTTGGTAAAAAGTGCATTAATTGTGAACATGTTCATGATGTGTGTGTTGTTTTGTTTGTTTCCTGAACACAAGCTGAATTTGTGTAGTAAATGTTAAATCATTGTCCTCTAAACTGTATTTATTAAATGGGGTTGATGAATGATTTAAAAACATACAGTACATCTAGAACAGTGGCTCAAGAGAAAACCTGAGGAGATCAAAGTTTTGGTGTTTTACGTCAATCAAAATTATTTTGAAGCAAAACAGTTCCCACTGCTCTGAGACTTTCAGGAGTGTGGGTATGATATTGTACCTGTCTGAAGCTCTGCATGTTTGCTTCAGCATCCTCCCGCTGGGCAATTTCATCCTGCCACCTGAAACAAGACACACACAAATCAGATTGAACCTCCTGGAAACAGCTGAGGTTTTTTTTTCTCTTCTTCTACTTCACTCAGAGTGAAACGTGAAAGAAAGCGTGTGTGGGTTTTAGCTGCATTGCCAGGTTTGTTGGGCCTGTGTGGAATAATATGCTTTACAGTGAAGTGGATCTGACTCAGCGCCGCGTAAAAAGACGCATGGAGTTCGGCGCGGCGCACGGAGCGCAGGTCGCGGCGATGCCACGCCTCCTACTTCTCTCTCAGCTTGTCGATGTCATCCGCCAGGTTGTCTCGGTGCACCTCCACCCGGGCCTTCTCGTTGGTCAGTTGGTCCACCTGGCGCCGCAACTCCCGCATCTCGTCCTCGTACAGGTCCCCGACGCGGGACGTGCCTTTGCCCCGCAGCTGCTCGAGCTCCGCCAGCAGGATCTTGTTCTGCTGCTCCAGGAATCGAACTTTTTCGATGTAGTTGGCGAAGCGGTCGTTCAGCGACTGCATCTGCGCCTTCTCGTTGGTGCGGTTCGTCATGAACTCGCTGTTGATGGCTTCGGACAGGGAGAAGTCCAGGTTCTCGGAGGCCAGGCGGGGCATGGCCACGCTGCTCCGGAGCCGCTGCGTCCTCACCGCGTACACCGCGGGTCCGGAGGACAGACCGGAGGACAGACCATAGGACGTCCGGGCACGTACCGGGCTGGAGTACTGGCGGCTGGAGTAGCTGGTCCGGACCGCGGCTCGGTCTCCGCCGAACATCTTCTTGTAGGAGGAGTGAGGAGTGGGTCTGTAGGCCATCGTGCTTGCTGAGTTTGTTCTCTGAGCTCCGGACTTCACAGCATCAGAGCGGTGCGTCTGAGGGTTCCCACATTTATAGACTCCTCCTGATGCAAATACCCCTGTGACGCAATCACACACACACACACACACACACACACACACACACACACACACACACACACACACACACACACACACACACACACACACACACACACACAGCTGACCAGAATGAACACACACTTTAGTTCTTCACTCAGAAACAAGGGACTGAAGGCTTCCCACCCAAAACTTGATACGATTATTTACAATCATTACAAAAGTCTCATCACACTTCACTTCAGAGGGCCGCCTGACCTGCAGGGGTCCTCCAGGGAAAACACAATAAATGATGAATAACGCAGCTTACAACTGCATTATACTAAAAAACCTCACAAGGATAGTAACGGATGCATCTTCAGATGAATGAGTGAAACCGTCCTTGAACTGACTCAGCACAGCTATTGTGTGACAGACACACTACAATACTCCAGCTGTGCTCAGTTTACTGCTGTCAGACTTCATCCAGGTCCTAAAATGTGAATAACTTCATCCGACACTCATTTCCTCGTGTAACACCACACGTTCAATACAGTGCAGATGTGACAGCAACCTGTTCGTCCTCATATCTTTACACTGAGGACTTATGAGACGTGACAATTCGACGCGGTTCTGTCTTCATCTAAACATTGCAGATGTGTTTACTTTAGTGTCCATTGGTTTTATTTGATAAAATGATGCTAGCACTGAAAGCCATAGTTTGGTTGCACCAGTGCATGTTAGTGTGGGGCAATGCACCAGCAGCTTCACACTCTTAATCAGGTTTACAGATCTGGTGAGCTCACACAGTAATCCTCTGAGAGAGGACGGCGTGGGATTCAAATGACACTCACTTACTGCAGGAAGGCTGTGTTTTACTGTAACGTCACTGTGTCTTATTGTAGTTTATTATCTGACTGACGTCGCCACAGACTGAGCTGACAGTGAAATCGTCTTCTGTCCTCAGACTACAGCTCACTCAGCTGAGTGCCGCAGTGCTGCTGAGCTGCGGACAACCACTGATTCTGAAGGGAGACTTAGAGCAGCAGAGCTGAGGTAGCAATACTCAACACCTCCTCTTCACCTCCTCTTCTTCTCTCCTCAGGTATGATGTCGGAGTGGGTGATGGGCGGGCTGAGACAATGGGATGTTGGGGTGAGGGTGATGGGGGTGGCGGCTGACGTGTGTGTGTGTGTGTGTGTGTGTGTGTGTGTGTGTGTGTGTGTGTGTGTGTGTGTGTGTGTGTGATGGAGTGAGGGTGGAGGAGATGAGGAGGAAGAGGCCGATTGGATGATGCAGCTGAGTGTGATGAGGTTGTTGGGGTGTTGGGGCTGATAGGGGTGATGGGGAGATGGGGGTGATGGGGAGATGGGGGTGATGGGGAGATGGGGGAGAGGGTGATGGGACTGGGGGTAAGAGTAATTGGGTGTTGGGGTGATGGTGAAGGAAAGGGAGCTAAAATTGAATTGAATTGAATTGAATGTCGATCCTCTGGATCCTGACCTCCAGGAAAGATTAAACTTGGAAATCATTTGCATCTAATTCCTGAAAACATGGCAACCCTGTATTACCGTTCCAAACACCAGATCAATATAAAAAGACAATACCAAGAGTAGTTAAATGTAAATATAAACATTGGTTTGCCAATCACATAAATGCAAGTTTAATTCCCAGGTGAACATAAAATACATGCAGTTTATTAAAGAGACAGAGAAAAATGCTCAAAAGAGAAATGTACAATTTCGGTGAAAATATTGACGAAAAGACGTTTCATTGTGTTTTATGGGACAAGAAAAAATTAAAGTAGGGAGATAGTTGGTCTTAAAACACACACACACACTGGTGTGGTGGTGGAGCTTCACATGCTGAGCTGGGACTCAGAATGGGGCAAGGCTACCAGCATTCCTGCTCCCAGGCCTCATTATGGAGGCACGAGGAGGTGGAGGTCGGGGATCCTCACAGAGCCGGATTGTGTCGTGCTGGTGTGTCACCTGACAGTAGCACCGCACACACTTAGGCCCTAATAGTGTTTGGACCTGATCGCTGCCATTCCTGGTGGATTCATCATCCAGTGCTTGTGATGTTGCGGCTGAAGCTGCCTTGCTGTTGCCTGAGCAGCGGCTCTGGAAAGGGGGGGGTCACTAAAGCAAAGATCAAATAAGAACAAACATCGTTCAGTCGGCTCATCAGTAATGAGATAAGTTATATCCTGTTTCTCGGTGTTGTTCCCTCCAAACCGTAGGCGCTGGCAAGCAAAAAGGCGCCTTTTGTTTCAGCCCCCATGATGAGAAATCGCAAACGCATGCGCCCAGTAGCCATAGCAATCATCCCAAATATTATTCAGCAGGCAGAAAGTGAGACAGAGGCAGATTCATAGCCTCAGAACAAGCTGAGGTATTTTTAAAAGACATGTGTTTGTGGCGTAGCAGTTTACAAATCTGTCTGTTCATAACGTGGGTCTTTTTCCTTTGTTTTATGTGTTGTGATTAACGGCTGGATTCTTGTGTGTAAAGTCAATTTATTGCTGCAGCTCAGTGTGAGGGCCACACATCAGCATGTAAATGAGACGGAGAAAAGGCCCCAGACAGCGTTTTTCATATCACTGGGTGACACTCGGGTTAAAACAGACTTTACTTTCAGGCTTGCTTCGAATGAATCTTTACGTTTGTGTTTATTTTGTTCAGTGATGCACTAAATGTGAGTTCACTCAGATAAATGGTTGATTATCAAACAGTGGCTTTGTATCTGTTTGGGAAATGAAGAAGAGGTTAAAAAAAATCCAAAGAAAACAACAATCCAAAGTGCCAATGTTGAATCCAGCTGTTGTTTTAATTCGTTTTTTATCCTATTAATAACTTGGTGTTCCCCCCGGACTCATCTCATGATGTGGAGTCAGACCATCATCTGAACCACACAGACACTTCAAATATTTACATTGCAGCATCCTAGTAAATGTACGAGCATGACTATGGAGGCAGGTTTTAGTTGTATATTTCAATGACCAAGTGACAAAACTCATTCTGGCCCCAGACTGAAATCATTTCTGACAATATATCCTGATGAACACATTCATCCTCTCACTCTGAGAGTTTCCATCAGGCCCATTGTCAACACGCGTCTTCATTTTATTAAAGTTGCTCTACCGGACAAAATATTTGAAATATACGTCCCATAAAATATCTCACTTCTGCACAGCGAAACCAAAACACCAAACAAGACTAACGCCACCCGTTTGCACTGGTTTCCAACCAGCCGTTTCCCAAATCCATCACCTCAAAGCTCATATGATTACAAACAAACCAGAATTTGTAGCCATCAAACTGTTTATGTTTACAATCTAACTTAAATATCATTCCACAGTAACACCCAAGTATCTACAGTGACATTTACAACAGACCACATTCATCCAGCACAACCAGTCTGTGTGAAACCATGAGCTCCAAACCCTCGTTGCTGTGAGGAACTATGAGGATCCACACCTCACTCCAGCACCGGACCCTCCCTCACTGACACTCCTGCAGGTCATTTACTGATTGATTCTTCTCACTTCTTAAGCCCTGCAGTGAAGCGGCTCCGGTGCCAGAAGATTGTGTTTGTCATCCAAGCCACCTGCTTCCTGCATGTGCTCCATGGCTCTCCGCTTTGAGCGTCCTCGACCGGCCTCGTGTGTGTGTAGCGCCTCCGCCTGCTGCGGTCCTCGTTCCTTCACGGCTTCTCGCTCCGTGCGTCCTCGGCACGCCTCCCTGCTGAAGTCCCCTCACATGCTTTATGAGACTTTATGAGTTTTAAACTGTCATTTTCCCATGAAGTTCTAAACATCTTCTATTTCCTGAACAACGTCTGAATGTTACTCAGCAGTAAGTTATTCTTTACAGTTCTATATAGTATTTGAATAGTTTTAAACTCTACCAGGTCAATGAATTTTAACTTTTCCAACAGTAAGAGCAGTGAATCGGTGTGTTGGCCAAAGCCAACATTATGTACGATTCTTATCGCTCTTTTCCTGAGGATAATAAGTCTTTGTAGTGAATTTGTTTCTACAAACCTCCACAGCACAAGTTAAATAAACAGTGAAGAAATGTCTTATCAAACCGCTCCTCAACTTTGTCCAGGACCAAGATGCTTGGTGGTACTTTGTTTTACACATGTTTTTTGTTTTATGTGACGTTTCCAGCAACTTTTGTCATTAGTTTCTATATCTACCCCCTCCATTTGTGCTTTTAACCGATTTTACACTGTATATTTTCCAAATATCAATGTTTTTGTTTTACATACATGGATTGATAACTTATTTTCATTGAACCATAGTTTAATTTTCTTTAACTCTGAGGTTATTAAATCTTGTTGCTTCAAATCCTTATCAGTTCATTAAATATTTCTCATCTGCAAATAATACAAAGTTCACGAGTTGAGCTACATTACAAATGTCATGAATGTACATAATGAACAGTTTCGATCCTGACACTGACCCCTGGGGTACTTCACACACAATATCTAAATATTCCGAGTGACAATCTCTTACCTCCAAAAATAGCTTTTTTTCTCCAAATAGCTTTTCACCCAATTCGGTACAACTCCCCTCATTCCATAATGCTCCAGTTTATTGTTTATTAACGTCATGATTTGTTGTGATCAATCAATGTAAACTCCAGGTGTGATTTTTCTTATGTATATAGTATTTGTAATTCATTCAGTGACTTCAGCTGCTACTAATGATGCTGACCAGTTAGTTCTTAATCCAAAGGATTATGGAGAAATGTGGGAGAAGAGAAACATATCCAAAATTTGTGAAGTGGTGTCTGGTGCAGTTCTTGTACAATGAAGTAGCTTTAGCAGTTTTAATTAAACGACGAGCCAATGAGGGTTGGTGTCACTGTGACTCATGATGAAGCAAATCAAACATCTGAGAGTTTAGAGAAGCTCTTTGGTTGACATTTTCTCAGCTTCTTTAGAAATACAGCTTGACTGTCTGGGAGCACTGATGTGGAAATTAGTGGTTTTAACAATGTTTAAGAGAAAGAGTCTCACATTTCTGCTTCAAGTTATAGAAATGTGTTTTCACCCTTTTGTTCATTTAAAATGATTCTAAATGGACATGAGACTGTTAAGTCAAATACAGTGAGAAAATCAAAGGTGATGCATAACAGCGCATCAGTGATGCAGAGTGAAAAGCACAACAGCCAGAAAACGTAAAGCAACAAATTCTGGTTGTGTTGTTATTGACCTCATGCTTATATAATACATCTTGACGGTGACAGCATGTGGTGGTCACCTCCAACTACCTCTGGAGTCTGAGAGGAAGTGAAGGGACCACGGAGGTCCTCAGGTTTCACATGTATGTAATCTGATTACCAGCATACTATCAGTTCAATTCTGATCCCACTGAGAGTGTGTGAAGCCGGGTCTCTCACACACACACACACACACACACACACACACACACACACACACACACACACACACACACACACACACACACACACACACACACACACCCCTTCTGTGTAGCATTACTTTTTAATTACATGTCTGTGAACAAGGAGAAATGATGCGGAGTCGTGTTTCTCATTTGTTTTTCGTGTCCCATCAGCAAAATGAGCAGATGGAGGCCCACGGCCGGCTGTGGGGGGCAGAGCCACTGGATACCTTTGGACTGCAGGAACAACAGAGGAATTAGTCTGCAAGGGACACTTTCCAAGTCTCCATAGTAACTGACAAAACCCTTGGAAAGAATCCAGAGTGGTTTGTGTGTAAAGACCTCCCTCTGGCTTTGTCTGTGTGAGCAGGCAGTCGCTGGGTCGAGGACGGGTAAAGTAAAACACCCCACACATGAAAACAGAGAGGTTCCCAGCATGTAGGCAAAGTTATGGTGCTACAGCCGTCAAACTGGTGGCACAGACATGTCAGGATGAATGAGATCCCTCGCAATTTAGCCACAATGTCACTGAGTTCTTGCTTATTTAAAGGATAATATCCGTGTTCAGAGTTCAGGCTGGACCGCCAGCACCGCCTCGTCTGGTGTCACCTACATATGCCTCTTCATGGGAACACACAGCGACAGCTGCCCATGACATTCACACACACCATAAACCAATACACACCTGCAAGAACTGAAGAGTTTCTCCACAAGTCATCCTGAATTCAGCGTTGTTATTGTGACATGATGTTTCATCTGAAAGAAATGGAGCTTTTGAAGAGTTTAAGAATGCTAAAATGTCTAATCTGTCTCAGAAATGCTGAAAAAGAAGGCTGAAACCTCTAAAGTCAGCTGGAAATGTCATGAAATGCTTTCCTTCCTCAACTGTAACATAAAATAGAGTTTATGTTCATATATCCAAACTATATATCAAACTTTTAAGAGCTGTGCCAGGCTAATTTTTTTAAAGGTTCGATGTGTTTTGTGGCTCCAGTTGAAATTGATTTGGTGGAAAGTGAAAAACATTAATACATGTTCATGAATGTTACAGTCGCCTTCAGACTGACTCAATACTCGGTCAGAGAGAGGAAATAAACTGTTTATGTGTCTCATTGACCCAATTTTACTGTTTGAACAGACTCAACACACACACACACTTGTATGAAGATCCATTGATTCCTGGACAGAGTCAATTGACTTCAAACATTAAGAGGTTTGTTGTTGTTCTGTGATCAAATGATCTGAATTAGAAAAGACACAAAGTGATGGACGTCTGGACTTCGAAGGCTGCAGTACAGTTTTTGACCTTGAGAGTATGAGGGTCAAAAACTGGCTAACATATCTGAAAGTTTAATTATTTTATACTAAGTTTAGACACATTAATCTATTGTCATTATCACACAGATCAGTTAAATACAACACACACTGTAGAGGCCAGAATGTCCTGACTGGAAGAAGATTGCCTTTGCTTAGAGCCTCACTTAATGTAAGAGTCTAATTTTGTCGACTGTACATACTAATGAAGCACAAACACACGAGTTGGCAAGGAGACGAAGGAGTGGAGAAAGTGGAGCTTCAGTTGGAGCAGCCATGTTGATGGTGATCAGGTGAAATTTTTACCTTCATCAAACTGTTTCCTGCAGCCTGTTTCTGCTCCTGCAGTTCACCGACTTCCAGTAGCAGATGTTAGCAGGCCTTAGATGTGCTGCTGCGCCACAAGAGCACAGATCTGATTTTGATTCACTCAAACACACCAAATGACATTTCACTTTTTACTACCTGATGTAACTTCAACTTAAATACAGAATCATTCCTCAGACTCAACATTCAACAGATTGTTTTTATTTTATTTATTTTATTTATTTGATTTATTTGATTTATTTGATTTATTTGATTTATTTTATTTATTTTATTTATTTTTATTGTTTTTTATTTTACCAGATAAGTTAATTGAAAACTGGTCCTCATTTTCATTTCACTCTGGCTAGATCTTACTGGATCAGAATCTTTTGCTTGATACATTTACATGAAGCTTTTCCATTCTGATCAGAATTTCATTGTTATTGCTATTTGTGTCCATGATAACAAGATGACTCAAAAAAAGGATGGGGGTATTTCAAATATCATACAATTGTTTTTCTTATTCAACTGCACAATTTGGAGTTTTATTCACTAGTATCGTAATTGATTATTGTGAAAGTGCACAATACATATTATTACATTGCAGAAGGAGATATTTCATTTATCATCAGGGTGGAGAAGGACAGCAGCTCACTTGTCAATACTTTGTTCCCTTTAGATATTGTTCATTGATTCAACAAATACAAACCATCATGAATATTTCAGCAGAGGCTTAGTTTTAATACAGTGACAGCAACAGCAACATAAAAGATGTGAAATCTGCAGAATATTTGTGACTTATGTCAACATGTCAACGGATAAACATGGAACCTTTAGTTTTTAACAATCAACATTGGATTTATGAAGAAAAGAAAAAAACAGGATGTCCTTCACTGCAGGCTTCAGCGTGAGGATAGTTCTATGTGTGTCTGTGGATTCAAACATATGACGAGGCACCGTGTGTGTGTGTGTGTGTGTGTGTGTGTGTGTGTGTGTGTGTGTGTGTGTGTGTGTGTGTGTGTGTGTGTGTGTGTGTGTGTGTGTGTGTGTGTGTGTGTGTGTGTGTGTGTGTGTGTGTGTGTGTGTGTGTGTGTGTCACAGTATGGGGCAGTACTGTCCACACTTGACGTGCAGGGCCTCCAGGGAGTCCTGGGACTGCAGTGCTCTCTCTCCTCCACTGGATGTCCTTGCCGACCGCCCTGCAGCTGATGCTTCGCCCTCAGGATGAACTCTTCCGTCCGGGATTTTAAACTCCACTGAAGCGAATGAGGACAGACTGCCGTTCTTGTTGGCCCAGGTTCTGGAGGTGTCGACGACAGGTGAAACCCTGAAGCCTCTCCCTTTAACATTGCCCAGGTCCTGTCTCCCACTCTTGATGCTGGAGTTGTCCAGGAAGGGGTCTGAGTCACTCCCATGAGGCATATTGTAGTAGGTGCACTTTGGAGTTGAAGGCTTTGCCATTTCCTCGAGCTCTGAAGAGGAGATGGCCAACAGAGGGTTTTGTTGCACCTTGCAGTGATGTGGGGAAGCATCCACATTGTCACCTGAGTTCGTGTCCATGGACGTGCTGTCCACGTTATCGTACATTCCCCCAGAAACTGGTGGAGATTTCCTTATGAGATGGTTCTCCTTCAGCAGCCATCTCCCCTGATCGATCAGGACTCCCTCAGGTGAATCTTTCTCTAAGGCGGGAGGAGTAACAGCCTCTGCTCCCAGCGAGTTGGCAGCACTGCAATAAGACAGATTATCTTTGGAGGTTTTATTTCCTGAGTCGCTGGAAGAGAAACTCGATGCATGTTTCAATGTCCCGTCCAAAGCTTCTGCTCCACCTGCAATGAGTAGCTTGTAGTTCAGCTGCTTCGAGTGTGTTGCTTCAGTTCTGTTTGGTGGAAGTTTCTCTGAGCCCTCCTCTCCACTGTCTGACACAATGTCCACAGAGTCCTGACTTTTATATCCACCACTCTCTGAGGTCTCTGGCCTGTAGTCAGATAAATCTGATGTGCTGGGACTTGGAAGGCATTTTGATCCATATAAGGTGTCCTTCCTGCTGTTTGGAATCAAAATGTGTTTAGTATTTACAGTCCGGGCGTTATCAGGCTCAATCCGGAGGTTTCCCTGACAGTCGTACATGAATATCAGAGATGAAGACTTGAGGGCAAGGTTCACAAAGTCCAGCAGCTCCTGTGATATTTCCACCGGATGTTCTTCCTCACGTTGCTCTCCTCCATCGTCCACAGATTCGCTCCCTTCACCTTTATCCTCCTCACACTGACACTCAGAAGACGACTTTGCTGGCGACTCAACCTGATCTTCCTCACAGCTGTTTGTGAGCTCATGTGAACAGAGCGGTTCATGGTTCAGATCAGGATCATCTACATTTTCAATGCTGCTTCCTTCTGATCCCTCCACTACCTGATCTTCCTCCTCTTCCTCAACAGTTTGGCCGGCCTTCGTATTTGTTTCGTCCTCAGACTCCACCACTTTCTCCTCTTCATCTTCCACACAATTCCTTATTTCCTCTGGTCCTTTACTGCTTTCTGTATCTTCATCATAATTCTCTGGAATGTTCTTTACCACAACACTCTCAATGTCTTCCTCTTCCTGTTCTCTTTCATCTTCCTCCTCATTCTCCTCTCCATAGTCTTCCTCACTAACTGCTTCATTTATATAATTTCTCCTTTCTGTTGTCTCCTCAGCACCCTCCTCTTCCTCATCAGTCTCCTCAATAACTTCTTCTTCACTTTCTTCCACTAAATCCTCAATATCCTCCTCTTCTTCATCCATTGCTCCAACTTTTTCATCCTGATTTTCCTCAGTTACATTCTCAATATCTTCCTCATCATCAGCAGACTCTTCAGTTACATTTTGTTCTTTACCTTCATCAACTACATCCTCCATATCACCCTCTTCCTCAGATGAATCCCCGACAACATCTTCTTCAACTACGTTCATATTATACCCCTCATCTTCTTTCACCTCCCCCACCCTCTCATTCTGTTCCTCTTCCTCCTCCTCTTCTTCCTCATCCTTCTCCTCTTCTCCCTCCTCTTCCTCAGTGAACTCCTCAATAACTTCCTCTTCCTCCTCTGCCTCTTCAATGACCTCTTGTTCTTTTTCTTCATCTGTTTCTTCAACAGACTCCTTCACTTGTTCATCTGCCTCTTCAGTGACTTCCTCCTCCTCCTCGTCCTCTTCTATGTAGTCAGAAACATGATCACCCTCTCTTCCCTCACTTCCCTGCTCTGTGTTTTCCTCGGAGGAGTGATATTCATCTTTGTTCTCTTCTTCTTCCTTACTAATCTCTGCTTTTCTCTCTTCTGGTTCCTCTTCCTCTTCTCCCTCATCTTTCACTTTGTCATCCTCTTCCTCAGACTCCTCAGCACCCTCTCTCTCATCAGTATCCTCAACATGATAATTCCCCCCTTGTTCTCCCTCTGTCTCTTCATCTGTCTTTCCATCTTCCTCCACTGATTCTTCATCATCTGCCTCCTCCTCTTCTTTCTGAACAGATTCCTCATCCTTAGTTTCTTTGTCTGTATATTCTTCATTCTCCACAAATCCCTCCTCTACCCCTTCTTCCATCTCCTCATCTCCCACTTCTTTCCCTCCCTCATCATTACTCATCTCTGTTGTGTCTAAATGCTTCCTGGAGTTCCCCTCTGTCTCCTCTATTTCTTCATTTTCATTGGCTTCCTGTACCTTCTGAGTTTTATCAGGTTCTTGATTGAACTCTCTTGGTGACTGATCTATGTCTCCATCATAAACATGCTTTGTTTCAACAATGCCTCCACCTATGGAAGTACTAATCATCTCTGGCAGTGGTATGAACCCAGCTCTACAGTCTTTGACAAAGTGCTCCACTCCTTCCTCTGAGTCCGACTGGTTTCTATCTGTTTCCAGAAAAGTGCTCTCCTCTACTGGGTAAAAGCTTTTAGCCTGCTGGATTGTAGACGTGATCTCTGCTCTGAGATCTTGTGGCACATCCAGCTCCTCCATTAGCTCACCAATGCGCAATTGCTGGTCATCGAAAACTTCCTCCCCATCGGATACAACATCCAGAGCAAACTCTGTTTCTGAGACCTTTGGTGAGAGCGGCTCACTCTCAAGCCTCTCCCTCAGAATCAGGAAGTCCCTCCAACGCTCCCTGAACTGAGATGATGCACTGCTTTGCAAAAAACTCAGACTTGCTCTCTGCTCATCCTCATCCTCGATGGCAGATATCTTCTGGAGGGATTCCATCATTAACATAGCCTCTGATGTGGTTCTTGATGGGCTGGCATCTCCAGGAGAGGAGTCTTTTAAGCTTTCTCTCAGAGACATGACCGACAGGAACGACATAAAAGCTTTGCATGACGAGCCAAATACTGAAGCTACTTGTGTTGGGAAATCCGGCAGGCTGCTGGACTTCTCCAGGTTAGACGTGCTGATGTCAGACGCTCTTCTGATGCACTGAATTGATGAACAAAGTTGTTTCAGGACAGGTTTTAGCTTTGCTGTTGGTCTCAAAACATGGGACGAAGAAGTGCTGTGTTCTGGACCGATAGCCTCGTCAGATTTGTGCGACCTCAGCGTTCTCTCAACATGGTCAGAGTTGACTCTGACACTTGGCATTGAAACACATAAACCTCGAGCTTCACTGTGCAGTATCAGTGAGCTTGGCCTTTCACGGTGAAAAGGAACTGACAAACAGGACATTGACTTCTTCATAGTATCACTGAGTGGTGATTGACACACTTCTAAATGAGTCTGACTTTCATTTTTCTCCTCTGATTCAGAATCACCACCAATCTGAAATTGAACCTTTGGTATTTCTGTCTTCACCATTTCCTCTGCATATGGCACTTGATCTGCGCTGACGTTCTCCAGCCAGCTTTCAACATACTGGTGGATTTCAGCAGGCGAGGGGTTGAGTGAAGGCATAGAAACACTCTGACTCAGCCCAAGGGGATTTTCAGGTGGTGAGATTCTATTTTCTGTCATGGACTTTGGCTTGCTAGTTGTCTTTTTACCCAACATTGTTGTTTTTTTCATCTGTAAAATATCTGACATGTTCTTTTTCATTGTAGACATTCCAGATGGAGTATTTACATTATGTCCATTGTCCCTCGTATGTGCTTTAGTTTTGTTTTGTGTCTTAGGAGGAGTTCTTTTGATATTTGCAGCACTAACTGATGAGGCTGCATCTTTCCTGAGAATATTTTCTTCTTCAAGTGATTTCTTTGATTGAGGCTTTTCTAATTTTTTCTCTCCTCGTTTAGCCCATTGACCACTTTTTGTACTTTCTGATGAATTCAAACTCTTTTTTTTCACACTGGCATCACTACTGAGCTTTTCAATGGACCAATGTTTGTTGTTCTTTGGAGGGTTGATTTTGGTCGCCCTGGACAGTGCATCTGAGCTGCTTGCCAAGGTTGAATTCTTGTGATTCCCGGCAGACCTACTGGGCTTTTTCTTTGGGTGTTTTGTAGTATTTTCTTTTTTCACAATGTCTTGGTTTTGTGAATTTGAAGACAGGCTGTTTGTGATCTCAGCTGTCAGAGGTGTAGGATCTGAAGACAGCGATAACATCTCTTCTTTCTGCCATTGCAGTGAGTCAGCAGTAGGTGGCTGCCAGCCACAATCTATGTCATCATTGCTCAGTGAATGAGGCTTTGAGTCAGTGGATTGTTTGCTTCCTGGAACAGGAGTGGAGCCCTGATTCGCAACACTATCTACACTATATTCCTCATTTGCTAAATAGTTGTCATAGCAACCTTGAGTCTCATAAACATGCATGACAGTCTCTGTAACCTCTATTCCGTTATTCTGGATCTGAAGGACCTCGGTTTTTCCTGAAGACCTGACAGAAGACTTGGAGTGTTTGCTGCTTTTGTCTGCAGATGCCGTTTTCCGAGGTTTTGGAATCGGTCGACGGTTGCTGCTGCTACTGTGCCTCACAACGCAGTATTCCTCCATCATCTCGCCGCCAGCCATCCTCTCCATGTAGGAGTAATGTCCCAGAGTGCTCTCCTGAAGCCCGGACTCGGTGAGCATCTTCACACTCTCCACCGAGGCCTTCTTGTTCACCCTCTGAGGGCCCGGCGTCGGCGTGCGACTGAAGCTGCTTTTTACTTTTCCCAAAGCTGTTGAAGAGTCGCCTTCGTATATTTGCTCTTCATTGAAGCCAACACCCTTACCGGCTGCAGCACTGTAGTTGTCTTCTTTTGTTTCGCCGTCACTCAGACTGGAGGAGTTCTTGGCAAGCATGTTGTTGGAGTCCAGTGAGCTGTTGCCTGACCCCGAGACAGAAACACAAACGGTCCTCTTACTCATAGTGGAGCGGCTCAGGGTTGTAGTCCAGTGAAGCAGCTCCTCTTCTTTAATGGTGAGATGAACTTTCATCTCCACGGTCATGCTGCCATCTTGATTGATGCGGAATGACTTTTCAATGTCGTCTTCTTGAGGTACGATGCAGGCACGATGTCCAGTATCTCTCCTCCCGCTTCCATACGAGTCCATTGACGTGTGGTTGACTTCTGCGTCAAATGGCCTATCATGTTGATTCACACTGTCAGTCTGACACTTGTTTATCTGGTTGATGATATATTGCTCTGAAGACAAGGAGAAGTTCCTCGAGCCTCTTCCACTCGAGAGAGGTTTGTTCTTCTCTTTTGTCAGAATGATTTGTGAAAAAGATGAGGGAGACAGAAATAGAAATGAAGAATATATTAATATCATTCTGTAGTAATTGTGTTTGAAACTGCTTAGCATCATGAGAATTGTACTTGTACTTGATTGATGGCTCAATTGGGGGAAATTGTACAGTTTTCTATCACTTACAAATAATGCCAGTAGAAATGTTTTACTTGACTTGAGCAAACAAAAGACACCATCAAGCAGAAAAAAGAGTTTATAGCAGATATACAAAGGTTTTGTCAAATAAAACCAAAACTATCTCAAAGAGCTTGCTGCCAGGAAAAATACAGTTATTTTCCTACCGTTTTTTTAAGTTCAGATTAACAGAATGCAACTTCTGAATTAAATTGAATATCAACAATTTAGGATCATTACAGATTAATTAGCATGTTGTGTCCTTCCCAAAGCAACTGGATCTGCATCAGAAGTCTGTAACTAGCTCTGCAGCCACATGTGGCTCTACAGCCCCACTGTAGTGGCTCAAGCTTTCATTCTATGGAAATAGGCCTTTTTTCTAATCTTATTTTTATCATATTTAAACACCCCACATTTTAAGTCACAGTTTAAAGTGACAGAAAAGACATTTGCAGTAAAGAAGCTTTCAGTATTTGATCTGGTAAAATCTGTGTCTGATGAATCTCTGTTACCTGCACATTGTCTTTCATTGGTTTACCTGGATGTTTGATTTGTTGAGAGAAATCACATACAAGTGTTCAAAACATGGTGAAAGCCCTAAAACTAATGACTCAATGGACACGCTAAATGAAAGATAAAACATGTGAAATGCCTCAGAGTGACTTTAAAGGGTGTACAACAGCTAAAAGGGTAGAGTAATAAAGTAGATAAAGTCACTGAATTGACTGAAAAGGCAAAGAATTACTCAAATAATTAAAGTAATTAGAAATGGTATGAAAAACAGGTAGAATGTTATGAAGAGTCAAAATTGCTTAAAAAGATCTTCTAATTGTCACAGTAGTCAATAAATTCCTAACAAAAAGGTGAAGTAAGACATTTATAGAACTTTATGAGTTTTATTATGCTGATTTTAAAGGTTAAATTGTTTTATTTGGTGTTTTAAAAAGCATCTCTACTGGTCATAAATGTTTCAGAGCGCTGATCTTTATGACCTTCTGAACACTTTCTCTCCATTGAATGTTTTGACCTAACTGCGTAACTCTGAACATCGCCATGCAGAGCGTGTGCCTCTTTGAGAGAAACAGTGTCAGTGCACATGGAGGCTCTGAGAAACTCACGAAGTCTTGGCTGTAACATGAATGGTTCCACAGTTTCCATGTAGGTAGTTTGCGCCGTCTGTGCTGGCCTCTGAGAGCTGGAGCTCCGTAATCTGAAGAGCTCGTTGCCCGCTGCCACCACGACACCAGAGCAGAGGATCAGAGCGGCGAGCCCATCCACCTGAGGGCATAGGACAAACACGTCTGGCACGTGGACGCTTCAAAGTCACAGGAAGCAGCAGGTTCCTGTTTCACACATGAACCCTCTGCCAAAGGCAACAAGTCGCTTTACAACCACTTTCATTGGTGCTGAAATGTACAATTCAAACAGACGACACTGGAGGACAGACATTAGCTCAAACACAAAGCTCGGTCCCAGCTTTAAAATATATGCAGGATTTCAATGCCACAAAAAAACTAAAACTGTGAAATCAATAGGAGAAAAAAACTGTTTTCATTGTAGTTATGTAAGACAAAGTGAGACAATTTTATTCATAGAGCACCATTCGGACAGAAAGCAATTCACAGGCCTTGAAAAAGAAATAACAGAAATACATAAAAGATTTAGAAAGAAAGTAAAAGAAAAAATTCAAGCTTTAAAAGAAATGAAGGAAATACATTAAAGGAAACAATTAAGAATCTTAATTTTAAGTGATTATGAGTATGACATACTTCAACACCTCTCCCATTCTCTCTCACACTCTCTCATCCTTTTCATTGGATCCACTTTACGTTTCATTGGTATTTGGTGTCACAAATCACCTACAAGTATTATGTCCTCTCATCAAAATTGTATTCATGACTAATTTCAAGGGGCAATTTTCAAGTCAATCACTGTTCCAAGCGGTGTGCTAAAGAGATTAAAAACAGCATATACATGAGAATAAATAAGGTAAGAGCTTTATTAAGATGCAGGCAGTAAACTAAGTAGTCTATTGTACATTTGAAAGCCTGTGCAAATAACAATGTTTTAAGTCCTGATTTAAAAGAGGTGAGTGTTTCAGGTGTTCAGGAAGTTTGTTCCACAGGTGAGGAGGTAGGAAGTAAAAGCTGCTTCACAGTGTTTCTTCTGACTGGAGGAACACTGAGGGAACCTCTTCCTGAGGACCTCAGAGGTCTAGAGGTTTATATTCGACAATTCAAGCTGAGATTGTTTTGGTACAAGACCATTCAAAGCTTTATAGATCAGAAGTAAGATTTTTAATCAATCCTTTGACACACAGGCAGCCAGTGCAGTGATTGGAGCATGGCTCTGATGTGCTTTATCCTCTTTGTGTGGGTGGAGTGTAATATGCTCCACCCTCTGAGTGTTGGTGCAGTGTAATGTGCTCCACCCTCAGTGTGTTGGTGCAGTGTAATGTGTTCCACCCTCTGAGTGTTGGTGCAGTGTAATGTGCTCCACCCTCTGAGTGTTGGTGCAGTGTAATGTGCTCCACCCTCAGTGTGTTGGTGCAGTGTAATGTGTTCCACCCTCAGTGTGTTGGTGCAGTGTAATGTTCTCCACCCTCTGTGTGTTGGTCAAGTGTAATATGCTCCACCCTCTTTGTGTTGGTGTAATGTGCTCCACCCTCAGTATGTTTGTGCAGTGTAATGTGCTGTGCTCCACCCTCAGTGTGTTGGTGCAGTGTAATGTGCTGTGCCCCACCCTCAGTGTGTTGGTGCAATGTAATGTGCTGTGCCCCACCCTCAGTGTGTTGGTGCAGTGTAATGTGCTCCACCCTCAGTGTGTTGGTGCAGTGTAATGTGCTGTGCCCCACCCTCAGTGTGCTGGTGCAGTGTAATGTGCTCCACCCTCAGTGTGCTGGTGCAGTGTAATGTGCCCCACCCTCAGTGTGTTGGTGCAGTGTAATGTGCCCCACCCTCAGTGTGTTGGTGCAGTGTAATGTGCTCCACCCTCAGTGTGTTGGTGCAGTGTAATGTGCTCCACCCTCAGTGTGTTGGTGCAGTGTAATGTGCCCCACCCTCAGTGTGTTGGTGCAATGTAATGTGCTGTGCCCCACCCTCAGTGTGTTGGTGCAGTGTAATGTGCTCCACCCTCAGTGTGTTGGTGCAGTGTAATGTGCTGTGCCCCACCCTCAGTGTGCTGGTGCAGTGTAATGTGCTCCACCCTCAGTGTGCTGGTGCAGTGTAATGTGCCCCACCCTCAGTGTGTTGGTGCAGTGTAATGTGCCCCACCCTCAGTGTGTTGGTGCAGTGTAATGTGCTGTGCCCCACCCTCAGTGTGTTGGTGCAGTGTAATGTGCTCCACCCTCAGTGTGTTGGTGCAGTGTAATGTGCTGTGCCCCACCCTCAGTGTTTTGGTGCAGTGTAATGTTCTCCACCCTCAGTGTGTTGGTGCAGTGTAATGTGCTGTGCCCCACCCTCAGTGTTTTGGTGCAGTGTAATGTTCTCCACCCTCAGTGTGTTGGTGCAGTGTAATGTTCTCCACCCTCAGTGTGTTGGTGCAGTGTAATGTGCTGTGCCCCACCCTCAGTGTTTTGGTGCAGTGTAATGTTCTCCACCCTCAGTGTGTTGGTGCAGTGTAATGTGCTGTGCCCCACCCTCAGTGTGTTGGTGCAGTGTAATGTGTTCCACCCTCAGTGTGTTGGTGCAGTGTAATGTGCTGTACCCCACCCTCAGTGTGTTGGTGCAGTGTAATGTGCTGTGCCCCACCCTCAGTGTGTTGGTGCAGTGTAATGTGCTCCACCCTCAGTGTGTTGGTGCAGTGTAATGTGCTGTGCCCCACCCTCAGTGTGTTGGTGCAGTGTAATGTGCTGTGCCCCACCCTCAGTGTGTTGGTGCAGTGTAATGTGCTCCACCCTCAGTGTGTTGGTGCAGTGTAATGTGCTCCACCCTCAGTGTGTTGGTGCAGTGTAATGTGCTGTGCCCCACCCTCAGTGTGTTGGTGCAGTGTAATGTGCTCCACCCTCAGTGTGTTGGTGCAGTGTAATGTGCTCCACCCTCAGTGTGTTGGTGCAGTGTAATGTGCTCCACCCTCAGTGTGTTGGTGCAGTGTAATGTGCCCCACCCTCAGTGTGTTGGTGCAGTGTAATGTTCTCCACCCTCAGTGTGTTGGTGCAGTGTAATGTGCTGTGCCCCACCCTCAGTGTGTTGGTGCAGTGTATTGTGTTCCACCCTCAGTGTGTTGGTGCAGTGTAATGTGCTCCACCCTCAGTGTGTTGGTGCAGTGTAATGTGCTCCACCCTCAGTGTGTTGGTGCAGTGTAATGTGTTCCACCCTCAGTGTGTTGGTGCAGTGTAATGTGCCCCACCCTCAGTGTGTTGGTGCAGTGTAATGTGCCCCACCCTCAGTGTGTTGGTGCAGTGTAATGTGCTGTGCTCCACCCTCAGTGTGTTGGTGCAGTGTAATGTGCTGTGCCCCACCCTCAGTGTGTTGGTGCAGTGTAATGTGCTCCACCCTCAGTGTGTTGGTGCAGTGTAATGTGCTCCACCCTCAGTGTGTTGGTGCAGTGTAATGTGCTCCACCCTCTGAGTGTTGGTGCAGTGTAATGTGCTGTGCCCCACCCTCAGTGTGTTGGTGCAGTGTAATGTGCTGTGCCCCACCCTCAGTGTGTTGGTGCAGTGTAATGTGCCCCACCCTCAGTGTGTTGGTGCAGTGTAATGTTCTCCACCCTCAGTGTGTTGGTGCAGTGTAATGTGCTGTGCCCCACCCTCAGTGTGTTGGTGCAGTGTAATGTGCTCCACCCTCAGTGTGTTGGTGCAGTGTAATGTGTTCCACCCTCAGTGTGTTGGTGCAGTGTAATGTGCTCCACCCTCAGTGTGTTGGTGCAGTGTAATGTGTTCCACCCTCAGTGTGTTGGTGCAGTGTAATGTGCTCCACCCTCAGTGTGTTGGTGCAGTGTAATGTGCTCCACCCTCAGTGTGTTGGTGCAGTGTAATGTGCTCCACCCTCAGTGTGTTGGTGCAGTGTAATGTGCTCCACCCTCAGTGTGTTGGTGCAGTGTAATGTGCTCCACCCTCAGTGTGTTGGTGCAGTGTAATGTGCCCCACCCTCAGTGTGTTGGTGCAGTGTAATGTGCCCCACCCTCAGTGTGTTGGTGCAGTGTAATGTGCTGTGCCCCACCCTCAGTGTGTTGGTGCAGTGTAATGTGCCCCACCCTCAGTGTGTTGGTGCAGTGTAATGTTCTCCACCCTCAGTGTGTTGGTGCAGTGTAATGTGCTGTGCCCCACCCTCAGTGTGTTGGTGCAGTGTAATGTGCTCCACCCTCAGTGTGTTGGTGCAGTGTAATGTGTTCCACCCTCAGTGTGTTGGTGCAGTGTAATGTGCTCCACCCTCAGTGTGTTGGTGCAGTGTAATGTGTTCCACCCTCAGTGTGTTGGTGCAGTGTAATGTGCTCCACCCTCAGTGTGTTGGTGCAGTGTAATGTGCTCCACCCTCAGTGTGTTGGTGCAGTGTAATGTGCTCCACCCTCAGTGTGTTGGTGCAGTGTAATGTGCTCCACCCTCAGTGTGTTGGTGCAGTGTAATGTGCTCCACCCTCAGTGTGTTGGTGCAGTGTAATGTGCCCCACCCTCAGTGTGTTGGTGCAGTGTAATGTGCTCCACCCTCAGTGTGTTGGTGCAGTGTAATGTGCTCCACCCTCAGTGTGTTGGTGCAGTGTACTGTGCTCCACCCTCAGTGTGTTGGTGCAGTGTAATGTGCTCCACCCTCAGTATGTTGGTGCAGTGTAATGTGCTCCACCCTCAGTGTGTTGGTGCAGTGTAATGTGCTCCACCCTCAGTGTGTTGGTGCAGTGTAATGTGCCCCACCCTCAGTGTGTTGGTGCAGTGTAATGTGCTCCACCCTCAGTGTGTTGGTGAGGAATCTGGCTGCTGTGTTCTGGATAAGCTGACAGATTTTTTTACTGAGACCAGGAATCAGACCATTGCAATAATCCAATGTACAGACAGGCATCTTTGAATCTTGTAATAATATTTTTCAGATGGCAGTGAGATCATTTTTGTCAATGTCTTAAGGTTTTTGAATTTAAGATGTCTGCTGTCCTGAATGAACAAAACCCAGTTTTCTCTGGGTTGACTGGAGGTTCTGACTCCTCCACTCATGAATTCAATGTATACAGTTGCTCAGCAGGTACAAGTGACGGCGTGAGTTATCAATATGACGTATGTTGGCACTGAGCAGTCTGGATCCAATGATATTTGGATGAACCCGCTCTGGTCTTTACAGTTCTAAAAACAGGTTGAAGTTGTCGATTAACTTAATTCCACTGGAGAAGGATGTTAAAGTCTGTCTCACATTCAGGCTAAAGGGCAAGCGAAAGATTCAATTTCTCTTCCCTGGGTTGAACTGGGGTCTGAAATGAAATCATTTGGGGATTTACACTCCTTCAGTGTCTCCATTGGTACGGAAAAGTCCTTTTTCAGGACTAAAAGATTTAAAATGGTAGAAAATATTTTTAAGGCGAGGGATGAAAACTCTCACTTTGTTTCAACATTGAACCATCAAGAAACACATCTGATTATTTTGTCAGTAACTTTTTCAACAGTTCAAGGGAAAATAAGTAAAAGAAAAATTATTTTTCTAAGCATTTTTATACCAATTTACAAACATCTTTGCATAATTCTTTCATTTTTGAAGTGAATCAACAGTAATTATGATTCATCATTCAGTCAGGGCCAGTTCTTTTGGAACTTGTGCGTTGTTCTACTCAAAAAGTCCACTTGGCTCCTCCTTGCTACACTGACCAACGTACAGGGTGAAAACAACTATTTGTAATGCCAAGAGTCTTTTTTCCAGTAATTCTAAAATGAGAGTGACAGATATACAGAATTAGACACTTTGACCAATGGAGCATGGCCGCCATCTTGGATGAGGACCCGGTTCTTCTCCAGTGTTCACTCTGATTGTGACTCTAATTGTAAAAAACCAAACCAGGTGAAAATGTTTTGTGAAAGAGTTCAGATTTGTTTTAATAGGGTAAAAACCTTAATAGAAGTGAAAATACTGGAGGAGAAAATTGTTCTCAGACAGTTGATTTGCTTTAATATATTGTTCCTGCCAGTAATCCTTGATTTGATACAGAAATGGCTTCATTCATGTCAAACTTCTGACTCCATGTTGAGTGTAGCACAAGACTTACTCTTCTTCCGTCTGTGGCGTAGAGTCTGAGCACAGGGAACTGCAGAATCTGTGAGAGATAATCCAGCAGAGCATCGAACGTGGGCGCCGTTCTTCTCTGTAACACAATGGTGCGCTTCACAGTGGGGTCCTTGTTCTTGATGACCGTTAGTCTCTTGGGGGTCCGCACCGCCACCCTCTCCATGACCTTGGCTGGTCTGCCAGGGACTCTGTTCCTCTGGATGAACTGACCTGGTCTGAGTCCCTGGCCTACACTCAGAGGTCTGGTGGTGTTCCAGGGTACCTGCCTCCGGGTCACTTCGTCCAGGTTCAGAGGCTTCACCCGTTTCTGGTCCGAACACACATAGGCACCGCCGTCATGCAGGTCGTCCAGAGCTTTGATGGGGTGAGTCCCTCTGGGTGTGGTGATGGTCCTCACTCCAAATGGCAGAGGCACTTTTTTGGAGAGAGCGTCCAGCAGAGCATCGAATGTCTTGAAGATACGGACATTGACCACCATGCGGTGCCCACTGAATTTATAGTCACCCGATTTGTAGAAGCACACCCGTTTAGAGGCGGAGGGGTCTGAGACATGCTGTAGAGGTCTGGAGGGTAACGTCTGACCACTGTCAGAGGACAGACCCTGGACAGGGGGGTCCTGGACAGGCGTGCTGCTCATCCTGAGGACCGAGGGACTACGACAAGCAGAACAGATTCTGATTAGATTGGTCAACTTTTACACAACTGTTTTCTCAAAAAGGCTTTAGCTTTGTTGCCTTCACTGATGTTTCATCCTTTGAGTCGGCCTGACAAAACATTTTAGCTCAGAGGCCACATGGAGCACCATCATCTCTCAACTGGGCCAGAAATAGATTAAAAAAAATTTAAACAAGAAATAACAGTTATGATATGATAATAACAGCAATTTCATATTTTATGAAATGGGCAGTATAGGTGGGTTGGTAGAGCAGTAATCTCACCAATTGGAGTGACAATGCCTTGCATGGCTGCAGCCTTCAATGGTGTGTGAATGGGTGAATGTGTTGAGCTATGTAAAGAACTTTGGGGCTGCTCACACAGCTATACAGGGCTATATAAGTCAAATCTATTCACCATTTACCATTTTTTATTTGTCTTAATGCAAAGAATTACCTTCCTGAAATATCTACAACTAAATCAACAATCAAAAACCAAAGTTCTATTCTATTCTAGTCTAGTCTAGTCTGTTCTAAAAAAAACAAATCAACAACATGAATGTCACTCTGGAATAACAGACTATCTGTAAAGGAAAAAGAAGGCGGTGTTGATTTCTTTCACATTTTTACTCTTTAAGTTCATTCCACAGGCCAGACAGACCCGCTCCTTTAGTTCGTGTAATTTTCAAAAATAAAAGACTTTGAAACTGATTTCTACATCTCTGGGTTTTTTTAGGCGACCTCCTGCAGTCACAACATTTAGAACTATAAAACAAATGTAAAATAATTTAAATTCTGTGTTCATGTGTCACATTGAAGATATCAGGTAAAAAAATAAACATGCCTTATTGATAGTGAATTAAATTTGAATGGCCATAAAAACGTTTTCAAAAAAAATTTTTTGTTTGTTTGTATTATCTGCTGTGAGTATACACATATTTAGTAATAAAACACTTGCAGAACACGTGCATATTAAAACAATTGAGCTATAATCAAAACATAAATACAAGACATTGGTGTTTGGACAAATTAGAATGAACTCAATTAATAATTTTTTGTAAGTTTTATTTACTTTTGAAAGGTTAAGCATTTGAGTTATTCTGAATGGTCATGAGAGCTTTTCCAGAAGTAAATCGTACTTTCGCTGAACAGTCTCTAAACAAACGCTCAGTATTCTCAGGCCTTTGATCCCACTTCAATGATACCAGATAAATAACAACCTGTAATGAAATAAATGACAACATGCAGGGGAACAAAAACTTACCGAATTGTTCACATTTTCAGGCAAAAAGAGCAGAATAAAGAGCAGAAAGTATCCCTCCTCCTTCGACGGCTCGCCAAAGCCTCTCAGCAGCAGCGTCTCAGGGCTATTTTAGGCCCAGCAGCATCACCACTAATTTGCTTAATCTTTGCTCACACTTAATCAGCATATCAAGATAAGGTAACAGGAGACAACAAGGCGCAGCCAGCAGCGTGGAAATACTCAATTTGGAGAATCTTTAAGTCAGAGGAGATTTGCTTCATTTTATCACAAGCAAGCCCATTTGTTGCCTGCAGGTAATCTCATAGTACAAATTAAACATGCAGATCTCTCCAGGAATCCCTGAATCGTGGCTGAATTCTCCTGCTGGTAGAGGAGGGGGTCAGGGATAGACAGACGAGGCCATGAGTGAGTGAGTTCAGTCAAATGAGTATGTTGGAGTGTTAGTGAAGGTTCAGGAAACTGAAATGATGTGAACTCCCTGTAGATCCTACAGATGGTGAAGGGCGATTTGTAATTTGCAGGCAGCCGGTGTAATCAGATTTGAGACGTCTTGGCCTAATAGGGATTAGGTTAAAGATTCTGTGAGCTGACAGCGGGAGGAGGAATAAAGGATTTATACAGCACTTTTACCCCTTTGCAGGGCTGGAAAACAGTTTTCACAAGGGCACAGTCAGAGTTTGAGGTTCTGTCCAGACACTGATGCTGAGAAAATCCTGGGAAGTGAACAGGATTGCTCCAGGTTTGGATGCATTGTGGATAGATTTTGAATCTTGGCTGAACACACAGAGACAAAAGGCTAAATAGCATCAAGAGGTTAGAGCTGTGTCAGTGCAGGCAGCAGACACTGTGCCAACACCCGACTGCCGCGATAGCCTGGAAGGACACGACTCCTCTTCAGTCTCAAATTGCCAAGTGACAATATGAAAGTGAAACAGTGAAAGTAAGTACTTTCATTGTTTCACGGTGCAACAGTTCTGTGGAGGGTTTTAAAGTCAACCCTGTTCACTGTTTCATTTGATTCTTACACTCTGTTAACATCCATGTTGGTATCATGTACAGCAAGTGGTTGGCATCTCACAAGATCACAGAAAGTTTGTTCACTTCTAGGGAAAGACAATTTTCATTTGTCATGATTCACAGTCATGACAAATGAATTTGGACCCAGGAATGTGATTGACCATCACACCCAGTGGGGGGACCTTTTTCCACAGCAGACCCATGCAAATCCTCCCCCACTTTCTGCTCACAAGACACTTCCCCCATGCACTCAGCTCGTCACTGATTTGTTGAAGCTCTCAGGATTTGACGCCTTCAAATCCACAAACTTTCAACAAAAAGCCTGCAAAAGCAGCCTTGCAGAGACTCTTACCCTGAGTCTTCCCCTGTGAACACCCGGGAGGAGCTGCATTCAGAGCAGCTCAGCTCACCCAGCGTTAGCAGACAGCTAACACCAGAGGCCTGCAACAAGGGGCCTTCACTCCTCAACTCCTCTGCTGATCCGACCACGAGGGTCAGACCTTAATTAAAATTCCTGATGAAATGTTTAGTGTATCTTATGAGACTGATAGAACTGAATTGGCTATCATTTCCTGTTTAGACAGGTGGTGCTCCGAGGTATCTGGTACAGACCAGATTAAATTTTCAATAACATAATTAATAACTATCTTTGATCATTATTAATCATTATCGATAGCCAACCATAACATAAATGGTTCCTAGTGATCCTTATGAGGTAAGAAACACCTGCAATGTTGATGCTTTCTCATTAGATGGTGGAAAAATGTGAATATTATTTCGGCATTTAAAATGTTTCTGTTGTTTATTTTATGTCTTGTAATTCAATTATTTTGAGGTGTTACAGTTGATTTTAAATGATTGAAATCACTGGGAGTGAGTGTGACCTTCAGTCTTCAGGTGGTTTCTTCACACGCTGATCTGTCTGGATTAGCCAAAATAACAGTCAGTCATTGCCACATGAATAGAATGCGACCAGAACGTGACACTCAAAGGTCACTCCTTGATTCTTTCCAACAGCCTTCAGAACTTCTCATAGGGACGTACTTAGCCAAACAGAAGCCGTTTCACACACTTTGGTTTTTCATGGCCGAGTGATTCATCATGCTTCGCATTGTGGATGTTGGCTTGTAACTTAAACACTTGGCTCGATAGAAGGATTTCAAGGAAAAGGTTTAACAACAGCAAGCTTGAAAGCATCAAGGAATTGAACACCCACAGCACTGAATGTATTTCACTAAATATTTGTCTTGAGTGCATGACATTTAATAAACCACATTTTGGCTGATGAATTCATTGGTGATGAATTAGATTTATTAAAATGATTGTTCATTGTACAAAAAGGCAGACGCTTAATGAGTCTATTAAATAATAACTGCAGTACAAAGTACAATATAGTAAGTGAACAAAATATTGTACAGCCGTTGAAGAGTAGAAACTTTAAATTTCAAACAATTTCAATGAAGGCTCCACAAAGGCTTAATAAAGAAAAATGGTGTTTTTCTTTTTTTTTTTTTATTACTGAAATTGGTATATTTCCTTAAGGAAAAAGAAAAAAGAAACATCTTTTGATCCCCGACAGTGCAGCTGATGTTTACAAAAAATGAGAAACTGTGCTTAAACATACACACAGTACATAAAGTTATTCATGTTTAAAGTATTTTATGATTTTTAATTAATTATGTTTTCAAAAAAATTGTTTGATAGATTTAAAAAAGCCTTGGGGGTTCAAGGGCGAAATTTGTCTCAACACTTGGCGGGCTGATGTCTGGCTCACATTTGAGATGTTAGCAAAATATTTTAAACGCATGTTAAAATGTGTATGAAAAGGTAACATTAAAGGTATTTTCTATCACCTAAATCATTGGTATGTAGCACAGCAGCAGCACCTTCAGATAAAGAGTTCTCCCACCTGAAACAACCACAGACTCCAAGGCAGGGTTCGAATTACAACGTGGCTTTCGGGGGAGCCCTATTTTCAGATCAGACCTCTCAAGTTTGTAGAATAGGTATTGCCAGTGTTTTTAGAGCTCCCCCTAAATTTTTCAAATTAGGCTTTCAGGGGAGCCCAGCTCCCCTTAGCTCCCCCGTAATTCGAGCTCTGCTCCAAGGAGATCTTCATCAAACTTTACAAATCATTTTCTTTATTGTGTAAACAATTTAATTACCGATTTTATATAAAGTATTACTCTGTATGGTGGAACACTGGAATAGACTTGTCGTATTTTATTCTGTTCTGTTTTATTCTGTTCTACTCTGTCATTTGTTCTTTATCTATTTTGTCTATTTTGGTGCTGTTCTGTTCTATTCTGCTTTATTCTAATCCATCTTAATTTACTATTTTATTTTGTTTAATTTAATTTAATTTAATTTACTTTTATTTTATTTTATTTTATTTTATTTTATTTTATTTTATTTTATTTTATTTTATTTTATTTTATTTTATTTTATTTTATTTTATTTTATTTTATTTTATTTTATTTTATTTTATTTTATTTTATTTTATTTTATTTTATTTTATTTTATTTTATTTTAGTTTAGTTTTTCTATTTCGTTCTGTTTTGTTATTTTGTTCTGTTTGGTTTTAATGCAGTTATTTATTTGGTTTATTGTATTTTGTTGTGGTCGGTTTGACAGTCAGCGAGCTCTTCGCTCCGGCTCGATTGCTCCTACCTGTGTTGTCGATCGTGTATCGTGTGTCTGCTCGTCAGGCCTGGGTGGGTGTTTGTGTGCAGCTCTTTGTCGTCTCTTTTCTCTCTCTTTAAATCCTCATTTTCATTGGGAGGGGGCGACATTCCACCACATCTGTCACTATGGGCAAGAAGGAAGAGGACGATATAATCCGAATTGCGAAGAAGATGGATAAAATGGCTCAGAAGAAGAACGGGGTGAGGACTGAGAGGATGAAGTTGAAGCTAGCAACTAGCTGTGAGCTATTAGCCGCCGGTTAGCGGAGCCGCTTTCTGAACTGAACTCTGCTTCTCTGTCAGCAGAGTCTTTATTTGGAAACTAAATTCTGCTGCGGTGTGTAAACCCACATTATCGCCACCTCTGTTGTCACTGAGCTGTTAGCCGCTCGCTGCTACCTGCAGCTCCGTGAAGCAGCGGCTGTACGGATGCTAAGTTAGCATGTAGCATCCTGCTGGGAATGGCAGCTTTGGCCACGCAGAGAAACAGCAACCCAAATTAATTTACTCTGTTCTGAAAGCCGAGCATCCTCATGCTCTTGTCGGTGCATGTGTGGATGAGTGAGAGGACGTAATGCTGGGCTCGGTGGCTTGCTGAGCACGCCTGTTGGCCGCCGAGCTGCAGCACAAGTCCTGGAGCGCCAAAGAAGTAAACAGAGCACAAGATGTCTAATATAACCTCTGATATCTTCAAAGTATCGCAATGAAACCTTTATAGGGATTTAGATCAGTTGCCCTGGAAATACAGGAGCACCAAACAAGTGAACAGAACAGAATATTTCTCTTTTAGAATATCAAAATGATCACAGTGAAACCATTAGTCTGATTTAATCCGTCTGCCCCCAAACTAAATAAAGCTGTAGTTATTTATTCTGATCACCGTTTCTTGTTTTTATTCCTCCTTTCTGAACACTGTTGATGTAAAAAAATGTAAAGATAGATTGTTATCTTTTAGACATTTGTTTCATTTATTTATCTTTGATATGTATTTCTCTGTGTTTACATGATCGAAAAGGAGTAAGGAGGAGTATAAACTATTGTTTCTTTGTTTGTTCATTTAATTTCATTTTGAGCATAACAAATACAACCAAAAAGGGAGTACAATGAATATATTAACTAATAAACTGACTTGTTATATTTATGTACATATGATCTATTATAAAGTTACAGCCTGCAGCTTTACATGATAATATCTCAATATATAATGAGTTGCCAGCTCTTTTTGATCCAACACTATGAGCACAATCTGCTGAGGTACAATATGTTAGATCTAGTCGTCCCGTGGAAATGTCTGAATGTCAGTGTCTTATGAAGCACATTGACAATGTTGATGTAAAAACAGTACGACTGTAACTGTTGTTCAGTGACTCACATCCTCCACACTCCTGTCCTCAAAGTCAGGCTAAGTCAAATAGTTGCTGTGTGATGGAATGACGGTTCCTGTGACTCAGTCTTCTCCTCTGCAGGCCGGAGCTTTGGATCTGTTGAAAGAGCTGCGGAGTGTCCCCATGACGCTGGAGCTGCTTCAGGTACCTGCTGCCGGTCACACCTGCCTTTTTTCTCGCCACCACACTTGCACACAGAGCGCAGAGCTACAAACTCACAGTGTCTCTCCACAGTCCACCAGAATCGGGATGTCCGTTAACGCCATACGCAAGCAGAGCACAGACGAGGAGGTGACGTCCCTCGCCAAGTCCTTGATCAAGTCCTGGAAGAAGCTTTTGGGTAGGGATTAATATTCATAGTCATATTAATAATTCTTTCTATAGTCAGAATCCAGATATCATAGTTGTAAAGATTTACGAGGCACGTTTTATAACTTCTTCCTGTTTCTTGTAACTTAACTGTTGATGACAGTCACAGACTTTGAGAAAATGCTGCTTTTTTAAGATTTCAGGCTTTTCTGCTTTACATGTTTCAAAACAAAACAGTCAGTGCATCAGACTGATAAGTTCAACAGCAATTATAAGATATGAACTGAGTATAAACACTTCATCTTTATGTCATGCTGCAGTTTTTATTCTTGTGTAAAATCCATGTGTCCATCACATTTCACTGACATCTTTTTGTTGTCGTAGGTTTGTTTATTATAAAATATTTATGACATTAATTATTATATAAGAAACTCACAGTTTGATTTGGATGCATTAAAGTAGGATAAACTTTGTTTATCCTACTCAAAGAAATTTTTAATTGTGAAATAATTGTAGTTTTGGTCAGATTTTTGTCTTTATACATGCCATACAGTGTTGTTAATTTTGTCAATTTATTCACAATGTTGTTTTTCTATTATTATTTTCAGTTCCTAAACAGCCTTGAATGTCTAAATGAAAGATTTTCTTTTTCCAATTCAAACTAATTTCACATTTCTTTATTGCCTCATATGTTTACAGCTGCTGCTTGTGTTACAGACTGATGATGCTCCTCTTTATCTGGATAGATACATTATTGATATTTACTGTATTTATTTATTGGTTTTACTAAACAAGGATACAACATTTATAACTCTTATGAGATTTACTTTGATGTCAGAATTCTGAGAATAAAGTGAAAATAATAAGAAAAAGCTTCATCCTTCAAACAAAGAAACATAGATGTGCTTCTCGTATCAGAATATTTAGTTGTTTTGGTTTCTCATTTGGGTTTATTGCTGTGTTTGATTTTTTTATATGCTCATTGTGTGTGTGTGTGTGTGTGTGTGCGTGTGCGTGTGCGTGTGCGTGCGTGCGTTAACTTCAACTCTCCTCTAAGAGAAAGTGTGTGGCGCTGTGTCTCTTTGCTATTTCTCTCCATGCCTCTGCTGAGTTTCTGGACTTGTGTGTTGCAGACGAGCCGGGAGGAGCAGAAAAAAGTTCTGATGAGAAGAGGAAAGAGTCGACTCCGCCGGTGGTTTCGCCCTCGGAGGGAAGCCCCGTGGCTAAAGAGGAGAGGTGACCGCCCGGCCTTTCATATTCTCCGTTCTGCCGATGAACTGGGTGTGGGGGTGGAACCGGTCTGCTGGTGTTAAAGCTCCCTGGTTGCTCCCACAGCAGCTCCAGCAGTAACTCCAGCAGCCGGAGCGAAGCCGCCGAGGTGACTCCCAACACGTTAATCAACACCTTCCCCCGAGCTCCCAGCACCTCCGACTCCATCCGGCTCAAGTGCAGAGAGATGCTGGCCAATGCTCTGCAGACCGGAGGTCAGCACATTTGGCTGCCGCCACTCGCTTGCTCGCACCGATTCAGCTGCTCACTCGCATGTCTTTTCGCTTTTAGACGACTACATCGCCATCGGAGCCGATTGTGACGAGCTGGGAGCGCAGATCGAGGAATATATCCTGTCTGAAAACGGAACTTTTAACATCGTGAAACGTGTTGGATCAATGCTTCAGTAGAGACTCGCCTCGAGTGATGATTGTGTTTTTACAAACTCACATTAAGTAGTGAGTTTGTACAGAATGTGTGCAGAAAAGAAAAAAACAAAGTTGTAGTGCAAACAGCTTCAACTGGTTGAAACTGCTGAAAGACAAAAAAGATGGCTCAAAAGGGTGAAACTGTTAAAATTCCTGAAAATGCCAAAGTTATTAAGAAAATACATTTGGAACCCTTACATTTAAAGAAATGTAAGGGTTCAAAATGGTAAACAGTACTACTAGCAGATAAGTGACTTCAATGATGAGTATTTGAAAAACTTTTTTTTTGTCTTTGCTGCATTGAATCCTAATTGAATAGAGACTTTGTCCTTGACAACACGTTTAGCAGCATCACATCAGGTGACGGAGGCGACGCCACATTTTCAAATGTTGTGAAGAATTACAAAACCTGTCTGATGAGCTGAAGTCCTTGACGCACTGCCACGCATCTTCCAAGAGTTTAAGAACACAGACATGAAATACAAGAACCGCGTGCGGAGCCGGATCTCCAATCTGAAGGACGTGAAGAACCCCAACCTGAGGAGGACGGTTCTATGTGGGAGCGTGACTCCGGAGAGGATGGCCAAGATGACTGCAGAGGTCAGTGTCTGTCTTGGTGTTGTGATGTGCCTCGTCACCAGTGAGCTGCCGTCCGTCCTCACTGCCAGGTCACTCTCACCCGCCAGCACGGCTCTGGAGCCCTTCTGGAGCAGCTCCATGAAACCTTCACAATATTAGACCTTAATACGCATTTCATCTTTATGTTATTTACACATCAGAGTCATTTTCAAAGTAACTTTTACCTCTTGGATATAAAAGACACAAGCAATTGACATGAACATTATATTTACTGCACAAAACATTTCTAATTATAAAATCTACACAAACAAAGCACTTTTAACTTAAATCTAGAAAAATATTAAAGGTCAGTATTTACACATTTCAAAGCAGGAAACAAAAGGTGCACAGACATTCCACAGTCGCAATGTGATTCTGACGCTGCGCGCTCCTCCAAAATCGCCTCCATCGTGTATGTTGTTATTTTTGTTGTTGGACTTCAGTTGAAACTTGCTTGAAAATGTGAAGTTTGAAAGCGGCAGAGTGTTTTGAACCAGAATCGCCCTCAACAGCATGCCCCACCATAAAACAGGAGATATTGATTGTGCTCCTGTGTTGTCATCAGCACAGGAGGCTAATATCAAGTTAAATCACTGGTTGAAGGACTGTTCTTACTGGGTTAGGGTTAGCAATCAGTCATGTCTTCTCACCCACGTGCTTCACACCCGTAGCAGTCAACATGTCACATGATGACCCTGGGTCTCGTTCAGCTGTCATCACAGCTCCAGCAGGTCTTTTCTTCATTGCTTCCTCACTGTGTCAGCCTTCCTGAAAGGTTAGCGCCATGTGTTTCCTGCAGGACATGGCCAGCGACGAGCTGAAGGAAATGAGGAAGAACTTGACCAAAGAGGCTGTCCGGGACCACCAGATGGCCACCACCGGGGGCACGCAGACTGATCTCTTCACCTGTGGAAAATGCAAGGGCAAGTGCTGCACCTATACGCAGGTAGGCCACACACACACACACACACACACACTGTCCCCTCCTTTCTGCTCCGGTCCAGGGTGCAATGATCTGGAGAAAGACTTGCTGAGTTTTCTGTTTTCAGGTTCAAACTCGCAGTGCTGATGAGCCAATGACCACGTTTGTTTTCTGCAATGAGTGTGGAAATCGATGGAAGGTATGTGGCTTCTTTCATTTCAGTCGGTCAGTCTGCACAGCCACATCACACTTTAACACATTCAGAGCAGCCTCCAGTCACAGGTCAGCCTGCAGTCATGTAATCTGATTAAAACACTCAGACTGCTTCCTGGTCATGATCCCTTCAGTTCACTGAAACTTTCAATTCCACGTGTCGCTTCACAAACACTAGCAAAGACTGTTCTGGAGTAGAGATGTCCCCTTCACAAGGTTTTACATCTAACATCATCCAACACACACGAAAACATTGGGATGTTTTGCTTCCGGGTGAAATGAATGGAAAGCCTAAAGAGTTGATGCTGTATTGATATATCCTGAAGTAGAAGTATGCAATGTTGATTTTGTCATTTAAAACAATGTTTTGAAAGAAAAGTCAACAACAGTGGAGGGTAAACCACAACAACACATGCCCATGTCTCAATAACTTGTCACCTGACCTTTAGCATCAGATCCAGCTGGACGACGGCGCCTCCTGCTGTTCAGTGGACTCACTGTCTGCTGCGGCCTGACGCACAGCGCTCGGGTCCTTGAGGTTCTGATCCCAGAGGTTTTCCCTGGGTGCAAGTCTGGAGAAAGTGCAGGTCACAAGTCTCCTCCATGCCGCGGTGCCTCCTCCATGCCGCGGTGCCTCCTCCATGCCGCGGTGCCTCCTCCATGCCGCGGTGCCTCCTCCTCCATGCCGCGGTGCCTCCTCCATGCCGCGGTGCCTCCTCCATGCCGCGGTGCCTCCTCCTCCATGCCGCGGTGCCTCCTCCATGCTGCGGTGCCTCCTCCTCCATGCCGCGGTGCCTCCTCCTCCATGCCGCGGTGCCTCCTCCTCCATGCCGCGGTGCCTCCTCCATGCCGCGGTGCCTCCTCCTCCATGCCGCGGTGCCTCCTCCATGCTGCGGTGCCTCCTCCTCCATGCCGCGGTGCCTCCTCCTCCATGCCGCGGTGCCTCCTCCTCCATGCCGCGGTGCCTCCTCCATGCTGCGGGGGCTCTGTCATCCATGAAGAAGGACTTAGGCCTGTGTGTTTCATGCAGGGTCACAATGACTGGATGAATGATGTTGGTCAGGTAGAACAGGCTTGTACCATTCACAAAGTGTTGGGCAGTTCTGTATTGACGAGAGGAGGATAAAGGTTAGAGAAACCGACTCGGCACCGGGAGTTTGCAGGTTTGAATCCTTCAGTGGACAAGTCACCAGTGTGTCTTGTGGAACGTAAGGACCTGCCCACACTGTAACACTACCAGAGACTGGTCTGGTGGTGGCGGTGGATGGCAGTCTGCTCACGTACCCTGCAGGTGGGCCAGTACAAAGACCACGCTGATGTAAACGCTTTCCCGTGGTTTGATGTGACACTTGGCGGTTGAGCCATCCAGTTCCACACCGCTCACAGTGAAGTGGACATCAGTGTAGGACGCGATTCTCCTGTCTGTCCGTGTCAGTAGACACATGGTCTGAGGACGTCTTGTTGGAAGCTTCAATGGCAACATTCTGCTGCTCAATTGTTCGGTCTGGTCTCTGTCATGATGTCAAACTGTGGTGTGATAAAGAAGACTGTTCAGTTTTCCATGTTAAAGAACAGCAGGAGTTGTGCACAAAGTGCTGAATCATTGGACAGATGAACATGAGCATTTAAAAGTTTAGAGAAGGACACATTAAGGTCACCTTTAAATGTTTGTATACATACAGTACAGACCAAAAGTTTGGACACACCTTCTCATTCAAAGAGTTTTCTTTATTTTCATGACTATGAAAATTGTAGATTGACACTGAAGGCATCACAACTATGAATTAACACATGTGGAATTATATACTTAACAAAAAAGTGTGAAACAACTGAAAATATGTCTTATATTCTAGGTTCTTCAAAGTAGCCACCTTTTGCTTTGATCACTGCTTCACACTCTGCATTCTCTTGATGAGCTTCAAGAGGTCGTCACCTGAAACGGTCTTCCAACAGTCTTGAAGGAGTTCCCAGAGATTCTTAGCACTTGTTGGCCCTTTTGCCTTCACTCTGCGGTCCAGCTCAGCCCAAACATCTGGATTGGGTTCAGGTCCGGTCCAGCTCAGCCCAAACATCTGGATTGGGTTCAGGTCTGGTGGCTGTGGAGGCCAGGTCATCTGGCGCAGCACCCCATCACCCTCCTTCTTGGTCAAACAGCCCTGACACAGCCTGGAGGTGTTTGAGGTCATTGTCCTCTTGAAAAATAAATAATGGTCCAACTAAACTGAAAGCGGATGGAATAGCATGCAAGATGCTGTGGCGCCATGCTGGTTCAGTAGGCCTTCAATTTTGAATAAATCCCCAACAGTGTGACCAGCAAAGCCCCCCCACACCATCACACCTCCCCCTCCATGCTTCACGGGGGGAACCAGGCATGTAGAGTCCATCCGTTCACCTTTTCTTCGTCGCACAAAGACACGGTAGTTGGAACCAAAGATCTCAGATTTGGACTCATCAGACCAAAGCACAGATTTCCACTGGTCTCATGTCCATTCCTTGTGTTCTTTAGCCCAAACAAGTCTCTTCTGCTTGTTGCCTGTCCTGAGCAGTGGTTTCCTAGCAGCTATTCTTCCATGAAGGCCTGATTCACACAGTCTCCTCTTAACAGTTGTTCTAGAGACGTGTCTGCTGCTAGAACTCTGTGTGTCTTTGACCTGCTCTCTAATCTGAGCTGCTGTTAACCTGCCATTTCTGAGGCTGGTGACTCTGATGAACTGATCCTCCACAGCAGAGGTGACTCTTGGTCTTCTTTCCTGGGCCGGTCCTCATGTGAGCCACTTTCTTTGTAGCACTTGATGGTTTTTGCGACTGCACTTGGGGACACTTTCACAGTTTTCCCAGTTTTTCGGACTGACTGACCTTCATTTCTTAAAGTAATGATGGCCACTCGTTTTTCTTTACTTAGCTGCTTTTTTCTTGCCATAATACAAATTCTAACAGTCTATTCAGTGGGACTATCAGCTGTGTGTCCACCTGACTTCTGCACAACACAACTTATGGTCCCAACCCCATTAATAAGGCAAGAAATCCCACTTATTAAACCTGACAGGGCTCACCTGTGAAGTGAAAACCATTTCAGGTGACGACCTCTTGAAGCTCATCAAGAGAATGCAGAGTGTGAAGCAGTAATCAGAGCAAAAGGTGGCTACTTTGAAGAAACTAGAATATAAGGTGTATTTTCAGTTGTTTTACACTTTTTTGTTAAGTACATGTTTCCACATGTGTTAATTCATAGTTTTGATGCCTTTAGTGTGAATCTACAGTGTCAATAGTCATGAAAAGAAAGGAAACTCATTGAATGAGAAGGTGTGTCCAAACTTTTGGTCTGTACTGTATATCAAACCTTCATCATAGATTCCTTACAGATTAAGAAAGGGTCCCTTTATAAGAAGGAAACCCAGTGACTGATGGGATCTGACTCCGTACGGAAGCTTTAAAGCTCCAGATTCTTCTGTTTTTCTCGTGATGATAAATGTGGATCAATGTGTTTGTGTTGCAGTTCTGCTGAATCTGCAGACGTCAACTCATAGCAAACCTCCCGGACCAGGTGGATCTCCGCAGCAGACGAAACACCTCAGTGGTTACTGTTCAGTACGTTTACTGTGGTTCATTAAGACTGCAGTTCATGGTGTCCCCCCCCCCCCCAACACCACCACCACCCACAGGACCTGCTTTTAATGTCATTAGTTGTTTCGCACTGTTGGATATATTGCGATCAATCTTCCGTTTCAACTTTTTTTATATGTAGTTTTAACACTTTGGATAATGTTTTGATTTCCCTTCACAACAGTGTGTTTTATTTAATTACCCAATAAAGTGTAATCCATTTGAATAAAAAAACAAAAGCTGGTCTTTATGGTGTGTGCTCTCTCTTACTGTCTCAGTTGTTAACCAGAAACTTCTGGGTGGACAGGAATTCACAGAACAAAAGATGAAGACAACCATGCACCTGTATGATTCTGTTTGATGGTTATTAGAGTTTGGAAGATTTCCCTGATTAATGATTAATTATTTAAAGTTCTTCATGTGGAATCACAGAGTTTGATTTGAGTTTAAGTTCAGGTGTAATTGTGTCTGCCTTTCAGAAGAGATGATCTTCACCTCTATTCTCTGCTCTTTGTCCAGAACGGGGGTCCAACCTGGGTCCTGCAGGGTTTAGCTCCTCCCAGTTGCAACACACCTGATCAATTTCACAATATTAGTGATGACATCATCATTAGATTCAGGTCTGCTGCAGCAGGGACAGACTAAAACATGTAGGACACTGGCCTTCCAGGACCAGGGTTGAAGACCTCTGGTCCAGAACGTGTTGTCACCCTGTAACTCAAATCTTTTTATTGTAAATATCCACAGACTTCACAGTCTGGACGCTTTGCACTGATCTGTGGCTCTATCCATCCATTATGGTTAAGAAAACAAAGGATTATGTTGGCAACTTTATAGAAGCAGTGAACTGATTGGATTCTGCTATTATAATCAATAATATGGTGTTTAAAGTTGAATTCACACCCTGAAGCTCCACGTCCTCTCCTGGCTCTTCCCTGTATGGATTACACCTCATCTCATCATAAAATAGTTTGTTTCAAAAGTATTAAGGATACTGATCCACATTTCTCTTATTTTATATATATATATATATATATATATATACACACACACACTGGTTGAAACAGACAGATGAAACAAAGATGATCCTGAGTATTGTAAAGCATTTCACTAATTCACTTAACTTAGTTTTGTTGCTATGATGTTCCACTGATAAAGTGGCCCTGCTGCTGTTTGGAGTGGAGATCGCGGCTCAGCTTTGACAGCTTCAGTAATGAAATGACGGCAGAGTCAGTAAAATTATTGTGCTTTATTTCCTCTTAATGAAAATGCCCACAAGTCATCGTTTTCTTGGAGAATAGCAGAGAAAAAACAAAACTAACCCATATACTGTAAACATTCACATTGTTTTTTATGTATTCTTCAGTAAACTCACCGCAAAATAACACATCTCATATAGTAAACAGAAAAGAAACAACACTTACAGGCATCGCTCCAAACCATTGTGTTTTGAGGTTGATCTGCGCGCTGTGCCCGTCAGCTCAAATTGCACATCGTAAGTTAAACTCTAAGACAAGTAGAAGTGCCACCGTGAAAGTGCACAGGCTGCTCGGGCAGCCCCGTCCGGCCTGATGAAGTCGAGCCGTCGCCGTCCGTCGGACCAGACACAACACCGGCGGGAGATTTGGCTCGTGAGAGGGACCTTTCGTCGTATGCTGGCTTCCTGCTCCAGTAGCAGCAACGGTCCCAAAACCACTGTCGCTCATGAGAAAGATGTCATAAAACTGAATGTCAAGGCACTTCCTCCTGCGAGGATCTTGTCTTTGAGTGACACGTTTGCGAGGCAACAAAGTAAATCAACTAAAACTATCAGGACGTTAAAAGTCTTCCACACTTGGCAACTCCAGTTTCAGCCGCTCTGGATCAAACACACACGGTTTCGGTGTTTCTGCCGGCATAAACTCACCCGCAGTTTAAAGGTGCAGCGTGAAACCTCACGACACGTCTGCGGTTCAGTCTGTTTTTCATTTTACACTGAAAAACATGTTTAAGCTTTCAAATGAAGATAAAGTCAGTTTCAGAACTACAGTTTTAGCTGTTTTAGCTTTTTGATTATATCACACAATTCCAGTGATTTTTAGTTTTGTCCATTTCCAGCTATTTTTGCCACGCTATCTTTATTTTCTACAGATTCCCCCTTTTCTCTGGAGATTTAGCATTTTTAGCCAACTATTACATTTTTTGCAATTTGAGCCATTCTAAGCTATTTTGACCCCTTTCGTTAGCCCTTTTTGAGAAGAGAGAAGTCTTTTTGAAAGACAGTTTCACGTGCAAATCAAATGGAAATATTTATTCACCATTTAATTTAGTGAAAGAGACTACGACATTTGAGTCAACTGTTCTTGCTAACACATAAATAAAGTAATTGTATTTTCCAAAGTGTTTTAGTAAGCAAAACCCACCATTTGTGCATAGGGTGGCAGTAGTGTATTACTGTAGAATCTCGTAAGAATTTATATTCCTACCAATCTAGAATGGCCAACACTGCCAAAATGATTAAATCAGCTAAAATTAGTCGAATATCTACCATGGCTAAAATGTTTGAAGTGGTTAAAACTTAAAACTGCAGTTTTAACTGTAGCTCTGATTTAATAAATGCAACAAAAATTTAATTTTTAATAAATATTTAATAAATATAACTGTACAAGAGAATGTATGTTTCCGGTGTTAGTTTCTTTAATTATGTCCTTCTTTTTTTTTTTTTTTTAACTCAAACATGTTCTGTGTTTCCAGTTGATAATCATTTGTAAAATGTGGTAAAAATGTCTGACTCATGAAGGTTCCAGGCCTCTTGTCCACCAACCAAGTAGACATCACTGACTAACAACACCACCCAGTGGTTGAATGCTGTATTACAAGCCTGGCGATACAGACACCATTGAGATGAGCACTGTTTCTTCAGGATTTTCTGATTATTGTAGCCAAGGATTTAACTTTGCCTATTTGTATTTTAACCTCTCTTTCGATGCAGAATTTCCATTTATATATAATGTATGTATAATAACACTTCAAAGCCTTCAAACAGTCGGATTTCACCATAAACTGAGATTTCATTGAATAAAAATACAATCTCTAACTATTGGGTCTTAAGTTCTGATGTTTTCCCCATCATGCTCGGACCCTCAGTGAACTGGAATTGCCAGGTGCCTGTCACAGGTAAGAGAGTGTGAGGTTCGGTGACTGAACAGGGTGAACTGGTACAGTACCCCACAAAGCTGCCTGCAAGGAGAGCTAGCATGTAGCCTTTGACTTGAGCTTTGATTTTCATACGCAGTAAATAGAACCAGGCGCTTCCACATAAAATACCAACAATTCCTTTTCGCTATGTACAAACTCATAAATATATAGTCGACAGTTGGAACCACCCCCCCCCCCCCCCCCAACAATCATACAAAAAAACAACAGACCATAAAAAACTCTGAACACAAATAAAATAGATTATTTCAATGAAAAGAAGGAAATAGGAAAAGCGAACTCAATGATTCATATTCCTTTGGAGTGTTTTGCTCTATAGATCTGTAGCAGTACTTGTGATGTTGAGCCCTCGGGAGGTTTGGAGACCTGAGTGTCTTCGGTCAATGGAGATCACAACGGCGCTGAGATCCCTGGGAGAGGCCCGGCCGGGGGGGGGCCCGGTGTCACGGAATCCTATACTGAACATACAAATCAAAGGTTTGAAAAAGGGCCACGGACTGGGGAGGGAGGAGGGAGTTCAAGAGAGTTGAAAGGTTTGAGGACGTCGGCGCCCTAAGATTCAGAGGACTGCTCCGACAGAGTGTTGAGCAGGTTTTTGTAGGCGGGGGAGTTCATGAAGCGGGGGTACGAGTCTCTTTGCATTAGTGTGTAGATCTGCAGCTGGGCGTCGTCGAACGTGTGCGAGGTGGGTTCCTGTATGTTCCGGTTGATCGATTCACGCACACGGGAGTCGAGGCTCACCTGAGGACGACAGGGAGAGGCATTAGGAAAACCCAAAGACACCCTGACAGCTTCAGGCCAAAACTTCTCTGAGGGACAAAGAGAAGGGACTTTTCCACGATAGTTCATTAAATAACTCCAGGTGGTCAATGTGTGTAGGAAACTCCTCCTTGTGAGATTCAGCTGTTCAATGTAAATAATCTCTGGGACGCCAAAGACATCAAATGTAAAACACAGACTGTGATCCATCCAGGTGAAGGTCTGGAGGAATGTGACTTTCCATTATAATTCTTAAATAATATAAATGCAACATAAACTATTGCTTTAGTAACTAGGAAAAATCCACCAATGTTATTTGATTTAATGTTGTTAAAAAAGCTCTTTTGATGTGAAACATTGAAAAATGTTCAGCTAACTTGATCAAAACATATCAAGAAACAGCAGCAACATCCCCGAAGGGCTTTCAAGTTTATTATTAATTATTTATGTAAAAAATGAACTATTATTGGTTAATCACAGCGCCAAGCTGGGGTGTGGTGAAGAGGAGACGGTGTTAAAGCTGCAGGAGGAAGAGGAGCAAGAGGAGGAGCAAGAGGAGGAAGAGATGGTGTTAAAGCTACAGGAGGAGAAGGAAGAGGAGCTGGAGAGGCTGGTGGAGGAGGAGGAGATGGTGTTAAAGCTACAAGAGGAGAAGGAGGAAGAGGAGGAGAGAGTGATTTTAAAGCTGCAGGAGGAAGAGGAGGAGGAGATGGTGTTAAAGCTACAGGAGGAGAAGGAGGAAGAGGAGGAGAGAGTGATTTTAAAGCTGCAGGAGGAAGAGGAGGAGGAGATGGTGTTACAGCTACAGGAGGAGGAACAGGAGGAGCAAAAGCAGGAGCTGAAGGAGGAGGAGACGGTTTTAAAGCTGCGGGTGGAAGATGAGGAAGAGAAGATGGTGTTAAAGCTGCAGGAGGAGCAGGAGGAGGAGGAAGAGGAAGAGGAGGAGATGTTATTGTGATGAAGGTGTAAACCAGACTGAAAGCATTTCTACAGTTGGAACAGTGACAGTGAATTTGAGAAGCGACAGTAATCCTTGAATCGCTGACAGGAGTGTCAGATTAGAAACAGTACGGAGGTTTTGAAGTTCTCGGGTCGGAGCCAGGTTTCTTTACAACTGGAGGTTTAGCAGCAGATTTATTTGAGAGATGGAGGAAGAGATGGAGGAAGAGATGGAGGAAGAGACGATCAGAGGTGGGAGGGAGGAGATTGAGCAGGAGCTGCTGGTCAAGATGACAGGGAGGTGATTTGGAGATCGAATATCAGCAGCAGAGAGAATAGAGAGAGGAGATTATGGTTGTGTGACATCTGGTTCTGAAAAGTGAGACCAGGGTTCCTGTCCAGTCTGTCCAGTTTGACCCAGCTGAGAACCAGGCGGCTCGCGGAGGGAAAGGTACGGTTCTGGTTTTAAATGAGGTGTCCAGCAGAGTGACATTTCTCACTGCTTTGCTTGGTCTCATTTTAAACACATTAGCATTTCATTCAGACCTACTTCTGAATCTTGCTGACGCAACCTAAGCTCCTCAAACAGTCCGTTACAGACACGGTGTTTCCAGAGTTCTGGGTAGCAGACATGTAGAAGCTTGTTTCAGCTTCCTGAGAGGAAGCTCTACTGGACCTGTCCACCTGATGACACAGCTAAAGATGTGGACACCAACAAATATGAAGCGTTTCATCCTGTGTAATGGATAATAATAATAATAATGCATGGGTTTTATATGGCACTTTTTACGAGGAGACTCAAAGTGCTTTACATTGCATTATTCATTCCCTCCATTGTGGATGGATGACAGGTTTGTACTGCAGTCCACACTGCTTACAGTGACACTCAGGAACAAACAGCATACCAAAATATCATCAGCACACAGGGACGTTCTCACTTATCAGTAAGGATGGCAATCAAAGACGAGCTCTTGTTGAGGGCCAGTCTTTCAATTTCTTGAAATCATTTGCCAATTTTGAAAACGATTACATTTTCGATTCCAGTGGGCGCAAATGATGTCACAACTCACGTAGCTTGCATCATTCACCTGTGCAACAGGAAACATGGCGACTTAGCATCAGAAACATTTACACACAGCAGTGAGAAATCTAGAATTCTGGATCAACTCTGGAGTGAATCTCAACCCAGCAGAAGCAGAAGCAGCAGAAGCAGCAGAAGCAGAAGCAGCAGAAGCAGCAGAAGCAGCAGAAGCAGAAGCAGCAGAAGCAGAAGCAGCAGAAGCAGCAGAAGCAGCAGAAGCAGCAGAAGCAGAAGCAGCAGAAGCAGCAGAAGCAGCAGAAGCAGCAGAAGCAGAAGCAGCAGAAGCAGCAGAAGCAGCAGAAGCAGCAGAAGCAGAAGCAGCAGAAGCAGCAGAAGCAGCAAAGGGGCAGCGGCAGCAGCAGCAGTAGAAGCAGCGGCAGCGGTGGCGGCGGCGTGAGTGTTCCTCTGCTGTGAACACTGCAGCTTTCATTCCCAATGAGAATCAATAAGAGAATCAATGAACCGAATCGGTAACCGGAAGTGAAAATGGAATCAGAATCATCACAATCGTATCAGTTCCCATCGTAAGGGATCAGTACTAAGTTTTAAATCCTTGGTGGTTGTGAAATCTGGTATAACCTCCAGACAATACATCGATCATGGAACCTCAACACAGATCTTTGGTTGTTAGCTTGCTGCTTCCAGTTTGATCTGGCCTTTGTGCTTTTCTAAACCTACAGACTGTTCGGTGTAACTTTCAGACATGCTGGATGTAACTCAGGAGAGACATTAATGAGATATGAGAGGATTTAAATGTGACGATGGAACAAAACTGCCAGACCTCCTTCGGTGAGAGGATGGAGATGTAGTCCTCATAGATGACCCTAGCTTTCTCCTCGATGGCGCTCTTATTGGTCTCTTTGCAGAACTCCTCGCAGGCGAGCCAGAAGAGCATGTTCTCCTCACTGAACTCGGTGCGGAGAAACTGTCGGAAAGAGTTCCTCCCTGCTGGGCAGCACATCAGCTTATCGAACGACTGGCCCCAAGCTCTCACCTCCTCCAGAGTGGGCTTAGGACTGCAGGGCAAGACAAGACAGGACAGGACGGGACGGGACGGGACAGGACGGGACGGGACAGGACAGGATGGGACAGGACAGGACAGGACGGGACAGGACAGGACAGGACAGGAGAGTGAGAAACATTCATCCACTCAGAAATGCACAGCGAGAAGAGGACTGACCAGTCTTCACAGTCTGCGGTCCCTTCCCTGACGTCATAAGAAGCTTTTCGGTTCCTCTCATCCCGATCTTCATTCCTGAAGAGGAAAGTATGAACACACTGCAGAATTCCATTTATATCACCTTTTGAATTAAACCACAAACAGCCATCGCAGAGCAAAGATGATTTCTCATCATACTATGGAAGCTAAATTGTGTTGCGAAGCTATAAGCGGCAAAATATTCAAAGAAAACATCTACTGTTTTAAATTGTATTTTAAAAGACAATCTAATGTTCATCAATAGCCTCCATCACACATCTGTGAAATGATGACCTGCAGCTTCACCACATCCTCACTGCAAGCACCCATGTGAAACCAACTCTCGCAAATCCAACTCTCATATTAGGTCAATTACGCTACAGCATGAGCAAAGCAAAGAGATTTTATATTTAAAATCTAAAATTAGGAGTAATTTGAGTGTTTGTGATCAATGCATGTAGTAATAAGTGTTAGATAACCCCAATAAACTAACTAACTAACTAATTAACTAACTAACTAACGCTATGTACAAGTCATTGTGGGCTTGTGTGTGTGTGTGTGTGTGTGTGTGTGTGTGTGTGTGTGTGTGTGTGTGTGTGTGTGTGTGTGTGTGTGTGTGTGTGTGTGTGTGTGTGTATGCACAGCAGGTAAAATCTCCTCGCACCAATTAAAGCTGCTTCACCAACACATCTCTACAAAGTCATGTAAATGATTGAAGGACTATAAACATCAAGAGATTACAGCTTCCCAGTCTGATCGCCCCGTCACTTCCTCCCACAGTCCAAATGCAAGTGAGGATAACTGGTGTGTGTGCGTGCCCATCCCTGCAGAGTCTGAGGGATGGCGAAATGCTACACAGCAGACATGAACACACACTGCAGAGATCTGTTTCCCTCACTGTTCCCCAGCAGCTGGACCAAGAACGCTGTTATATTGGATTCATTCACATTACTGTTAAATACGTTTTAATAACAACTGAATGGAAACAAAAACCTAATTGTATTGACCGGAAGTGATGATACTAAGATATTAATATGATATTTGTGTGGGGGTTTTTGTTCACTTAATTTCTTAAATCCTTATATGTTAGTTATTCTATCTAGATAACCATCTTTCTCATCGAGCAGGACATTAATTTCTTAAATTATTATATATTTGTTATTTTATCTAGATAACCATTTTTTTCACATTCACACATTTATTACATTTAGAAAATATTACAGTGACTTTACTGTCATATTGTAACATGAAGGAAGCAACAGAAGAAAGTTTCACCTTAAAAACTGAGGGACGGAAGAAATTCAAGTCCGTGAGATTCAAACTGCACACTTCTGTCCACATTAGATGTTCTGCTCACTGTTTGTCCACATTAGATGTTCTGCTCACTGTTTGTCCACATTAGATGTTCTGCTCACTGTTTGTCCACATTAGATGTTCTGCTCACTGTTTGTCCACATTAGATGTTCTGCTCACTGTTTGTCCACATTAGATGTTCTGCTCACTGTTTGTCCACATTAGATGTTCTGCTCACTGTTTGTCCACATCATGCTTGTCTTGGTGTTTCAACATAAACACCCTTAACTTGCTGCTCTCGCTATATGTACCAGAGTTGCACTCAAAGTCAGTGTGGTTGTGGCTGGATGCTGTGAGTGAAGGGTGACGGGGCCTACCAGGTGAGTGAGTGAAGGGTGACGGGACCTACCAGGTGAGTGAGTGAAGGGTGACGGGACCTACCAGGTGAGTGATGGAGGGTGACGGGACCTACCAGGTGAGTGAGTGAAGGGTGACGGGACCTACCAGGTGAGTGATGGAGGGTGACGGGACCTACCAGGTGAGTGAGTGAAGGGTGACGGGACCTACCAGGTGAGTGAGTGGAGGGTGACGGGACCTACCAGGTGAGTGAGTGAAGGGTGACGGGACCTACCAGGTGAGTGAGTGAAGGGTGACGGGACCTACCAGGTGAGTGAGTGAAGGGTGACGGGACCTACCAGGTGAGTGAGTGAAGGGTGACGGGACCTACCAGGTGAGTGAGTGAAGGGTGACGGGACCTACCAGGTGAGTGATGGAGGGTGACGGGACCTACCAGGTGAGTGAGTGAAGGGTGACGGGACCTACCAGGTGAGTGAGTGAAGGGTGACGGGACCTACCAGGTGAGTGATGGAGGGTGACGGGACCTACCAGGTGAGTGAGTGGAGGGTGACGGGACCTACCAGGTGAGTGAGTGAAGGGTGACGGGACCTACCAGGTGAGTGAGTGGAGGGTGACGGGACCTACCAGGTGAGTGAGTGAAGGGTGACGGGACCTACCAGGTGAGTGATGGAGGGTGACGGGACCTACCAGGTGAGTGAGTGAAGGGTGACGGGACCTACCAGGTGAGTGATGGAGGGTGACGGGACCTACCAGGTGAGTGAGTGGAGGGTGACGGGACCTACCAGGTGAGTGAGTGAAGGGTGACGGGACCTACCAGGTGAGTGAGTGAAGGGTGACGGGACCTACCAGGTGAGTGAGTGAAGGGTGACGGGACCTACCAGGTGAGTGATGGAGGGTGACGGGACCTACCAGGTGAGTGAGTGAAGGGTGACGGGACCTACCAGGTGAGTGATGGAGGGTGACGGGACCTACCAGGTGAGTGAGTGAAGGGTGACGGGACCTACCAGGTGAGTGAGTGAAGGGTGACGGGACCTACCAGGTGAGTGAGTGAAGGGTGACGGGACCTACCAGGTGAGTGATGGAGGGTGACGGGACCTACCAGGTGAGTGAGTGAAGGGTGACGGGACCTACCAGGTGAGTGATGGAGGGTGACGGGACCTACCAGGTGAGTGAGTGAAGGGTGACGGGACCTACCAGGTGAGTGAGTGGAGGGTGACGGGACCTACCAGGTGAGTGAGTGAAGGGTGACGGGACCTACCAGGTGAGTGAGTGAAGGGTGACGGGACCTACCAGGTGAGTGAGTGAAGGGTGACGGGACCTACCAGGTGAGTGAGTGAAGGGTGACGGGACCTACCAGGTGAGTGAGTGAAGGGTGACGGGACCTACCAGGTGAGTGATGGAGGGTGACGGGACCTACCAGGTGAGTGAGTGAAGGGTGACGGGACCTACCAGGTGAGTGAGTGAAGGGTGACGGGACCTACCAGGTGAGTGATGGAGGGTGACGGGACCTACCAGGTGAGTGAGTGGAGGGTGACGGGACCTACCAGGTGAGTGAGTGAAGGGTGACGGGACCTACCAGGTGAGTGAGTGGAGGGTGACGGGACCTACCAGGTGAGTGAGTGAAGGGTGACGGGACCTACCAGGTGAGTGATGGAGGGTGACGGGACCTACCAGGTGAGTGAGTGAAGGGTGACGGGACCTACCAGGTGAGTGATGGAGGGTGACGGGACCTACCAGGTGAGTGAGTGGAGGGTGACGGGACCTACCAGGTGAGTGAGTGAAGGGTGACGGGACCTACCAGGTGAGTGAGTGAAGGGTGACGGGACCTACCAGGTGAGTGAGTGAAGGGTGACGGGACCTACCAGGTGAGTGATGGAGGGTGACGGGACCTACCAGGTGAGTGAGTGAAGGGTGACGGGACCTACCAGGTGAGTGATGGAGGGTGACGGGACCTACCAGGTGAGTGAGTGAAGGGTGACGGGACCTACCAGGTGAGTGAGTGAAGGGTGACGGGACCTACCAGGTGAGTGAGTGAAGGGTGACGGGACCTACCAGGTGAGTGATGGAGGGTGACGGGACCTACCAGGTGAGTGAGTGAAGGGTGACGGGACCTACCAGGTGAGTGAGTGAAGGGTAACGGGACCTACCAGGTGAGTGATGGAGGGTGACGGGACCTACCAGGTGAGTGAGTGGAGGGTGACGGGACCTACCAGGTGAGTGAGTGAAGGGTGACGGGACCTACCAGGTGAGTGAGTGAAGGGTGACGGGACCTACCAGGTGAGTGATGGAGGGTGACGGGACCTACCAGGTGAGTGAGTGAAGGGTGACGGGACCTACCAGGTGAGTGAGTGAAGGGTGACGGGACCTACCAGGTGAGTGATGGAGGGTGACGGGACCTACCAGGTGAGTGATGGAGGGTGACGGGACCTACCAGGTGAGTGAGTGAAGGGTGACGGGACCTACCAGGTGAGTGATGGAGGGTGACGGGACCTACCAGGTGAGTGAGTGAAGGGTGACGGGACCTACCAGGTGAGTGAGTGAAGGGTGACGGGACCTACCAGGTGAGTGATGGAGGGTGACGGGACCTACCAGGTGAGTGAGTGAAGGGTGACGGGACCTACCAGGTGAGTGATGGAGGGTGACGGGACCTACCAGGTGAGTGATGGAGGGTGACGGGACCTACCAGGTGAGTGAGTGAAGGGTGACGGGACCTACCAGGTGAGTGATGGAGGGTGACGGGACCTACCAGGTGAGTGAGTGAAGGGTGACGGGACCTACCAGGTGAGTGAGTGAAGGGTGACGGGACCTACCAGGTGAGTGATGGAGGGTGACGGGACCTACCAGGTGAGTGAGTGAAGGGTGACGGGACCTACCAGGTGAGTGATGGAGGGTGACGGGGCCTACCAGGTGAGTGATGGAGGGTGACGGGACCTACCAGGTGAGTGAGTGAAGGGTGACGGGACCTACCAGGTGAGTGAGTGAAGGGTGACGGGACCTACCAGGTGAGTGATGGAGGGTGACGGGACCTACCAGGTGAGTGAGTGAAGGGTGACGGGACCTACCAGGTGAGTGAGTGAAGGGTGACGGGACCTACCAGGTGAGTGATGGAGGGTGACGGGACCTACCAGGTGAGTGATGGAGGGTGACGGGACCTACCAGGTGAGTGAGTGAAGGGTGACGGGACCTACCAGGTGAGTGAGTGAAGGGTGACGGGACCTACCAGGTGAGTGAGTGAAGGGTGACGGGACCTACCAGGTGAGTGAGTGAAGGGTGACGGGACCTACCAGGTGAGTGATGGAGGGTGACGGGACCTACCAGGTGAGTGAGTGAAGGGTGACGGGACCTACCAGGTGAGTGAGTGAAGGGTGACGGGACCTACCAGGTGAGTGATGGAGGGTGACGGGACCTACCAGGTGAGTGAGTGAAGGGTGACGGGACCTACCAGGTGAGTGAGTGAAGGGTGACGGGACCTACCAGGTGAGTGATGGAGGGTGACGGGACCTACCAGGTGAGTGAGTGAAGGGTGACGGGACCTACCAGGTGAGTGAGTGAAGGGTGACGGGACCTACCAGGTGAGTGATGGAGGGTGAGGGGACCTACCAGGTGAGTGATGGAGGGTGACGGGACCTACCAGGTGAGTGAGTGAAGGGTGACGGGACCTACCAGGTGAGTGATGGAGGGTGACGGGACCTACCAGGTGAGTGAGTGAAGGGTGACGGGACCTACCAGGTGAGTGAGTGAAGGGTGACGGGACCTACCAGGTGAGTGAGTGAAGGGTGACGGGACCTACCAGGTGAGTGATGGAGGGTGAGGGGACCTACCAGGTGAGTGAGTGAAGGGTGACGGGACCTACCAGGTGAGTGATGGAGGGTGAGGGGACCTACCAGGTGAGTGATGGAGGGTGACGGGACCTACCAGGTGAGTGATGGAGGGTGAGGGGACCTACCAGGTGAGTGAGTGAAGGGTGACGGGACCTACCAGGTGAGTGATGGAGGGTGACGGGACCTACCAGGTGAGTGATGGAGGGTGACGGGACCTACCAGGTGAGTGATGGAGGGTGACGGGACCTACCAGGTGAGTGATGGAGGGTGACGGGACCTACCAGGTGAGTGATGGAGGGTGACGGGACCTACCAGGTGAGTGAGTGAAGGGTGACGGGACCTACCAGGTGAGTGATGGAGGGTGACGGGACCTACCAGGAGCAGCTGCAGCAGCAGCACCAGCAGAAGCAGCAGGCGTTGGAGCCCCGTGGGTTGGCCTGGCCCGGCTGGTCCTGCTGGGCCGGTGCAGTTCCCCTCGCTGAGGACTCCTGCTGCACCGACATCTGCCTCTTTCGCATCTCCATCCGCTCTGATCCCATGGGCTGCAGACAGAGGGGGGGGGGGGGGGGCAGGGTCAGGAACAGCCTCCAGACCAACTTTGGTCATGTGACATCTTCAACCCATCGATCCTCTGTGTCCAGTCACACATTCATGCTGTCCCGTCTCTGCCCGGCCTGCAGGACACCCCCGGGGCTTGTGGCCCCCCATGTTCACATGGGGGGCCAGCCTCCATCTGCCGTCACGCAACGCTTCATGCATTCATCCACACACATACACATTATGACACACTGGTTAGTGTTTGTTTTTAGCCTCAAAGACAAAACACACACAAACAGCTGCAAATATTACGAACCTCCAGAACAGGACTCTTGTAAGTTTTGTGTCCAAGAGATGTTTTTACTGTTTTGATCCACATACAATATAATTCCTGAGCCTCAGAACGTGTTCAGAATGAGAAGAGCTCATGAAGTTCGTAAAACAAAAACTGTATATTATGTGACATTTATGAAATAATAGAAGTGTTGTTTGGTAAAAACCAAGCAACACTTCTATTATTTCATCTGTTTCAGTTTGTTTTAGTTTATTTTTATTAGATTAAAAAAAACTTCTTTTTTTTTTTAATCAAGCTCAGCTATTATCCATTTTCAGCTGTTTTATCTGTTACACATCTTCCATTATAACTCGTCAGTATTTTCTTAGCTCATCTCAAAGCTCCTGATAAATCAGTGAAAGTAAATGAGTGAAACTTGATTGGATCCTGATTATTCTACCACGAGGAGACTTTGGAAGCTCAACATTTCTCAGCTGAAGAGAAAAGGAGACATAGTGAGAGGTGACAGGTTTGACCAGATGTTTACTATTCCACCTGTCTTTACTTTAAGTGGCACATTAGAACTATGACACGAGGATAGTCTGCTGTGCAAATGAAGAAAAAAAAATATCACAAATGTTAATATCCGTATAACTTAGTGGAAGCTCCCCCTACAGAGGGGCTGCAGACCATCCATCAGACCCTCCTCCTGCGGGATGTGAAGGCCTTCGTGGAGCTTCTTCTCTCTGATTCTACCAAATGTGTCATCGCCAGGTCAGACTGCCAAATCCTGTCACATCATTTATGCAAGCAGGTTGTGGCTGCTACATGACTCCACCACTAGTTGTGCAGAAATGTCTGGAGACCCGCTAGAGGATGGCTGGATGGATGGATGGATGGCGGATGGATGGATGGACGGATGGATGGGAGGGCTGCAGGGAGGTGTGTGAAGGCGCAGCCTGCAAATCTATACCTGCAGCACCACTCCATCACATCCTCCCTGTGTGTGCACCATCAAGAGAACAAGAAGGAAAACGAGACGTGGTTCCGATCCGGAGCTCGACGAGCAGATCCGTTTCGTGCGTCGAGCAGTTTCGTGCGACAAATCGCCCGTTTTTACGCATTGGGGCGCAACGGGAACTGACTCAACGGCCACGGAGCATGAAGCAGGGGGTGGGGGGTTGGGGTGGGGGTGGTCGCATCCATTCAAAGGATAAATCACGATAAGCAAACATGTTCTGCAGAAAGAGAGAGAAAGACGCACTCTTCCTCCGACTGGTCTCACCGCGGCGCGAATGAGAGATCCGAGCTGGACTTAATGGCTCCTGAAAGAGAAGAGAAGGAAAAACACAGAGCACGAAGCGAGTCGCACATCAAATCAATGGAAAGTGCCACCATGAAGAACCGTGCAGCTCCACAGCACCGCAGAAAGCTGCAGGGAGCCGCTGCAGCCGGAGGCTGACGTGCCTCCATCGCACCAACACACACATCCGCTGCTCATACTCACAATGTCACCATGTATGCAAAGCCAGAAGAGGGAATTCTTTGCCTTGATTACATCCGATGGCACATAAGGATTTTTTTTTTCTCCAACCGGCTGCTCCAAATCACTACGCATGCGTCTTTCCTCCAGCTCGTAGTGGAGCAGCAGAGGAGGCAGGAGAAGGTCTGGGTCCCCCCCCCCCCCCCCCCCCCCCTCATATTCTCACAGAGGACTCTGAAATCAAACCATGTTCCTCCAGCTCTTGATGCATCACATCCAGACACATACCCAGGGTTCGAATTACAACGTGGCTTTCGGGGAGCCCTATTTTCCGATCAGACCTCTGCCAGTGTTTTTAGAGCTCCCCCTACATTTTTCAAATTAGGCTTTCAGGGGAGCCCAGCTCCCCTTAGCTCCCCCATAATTCCAACTCTGCACATACCAACATATAGTGGAGGTTCCCAAGCACAAGTAACCAAGGGGCATTAAACATATTTCCGGAAACTGACATTTAAAGAAATACCTCTTTCACTTCAAACACACAATTGACCTAAAGACCAATTTCCTTGGCTTTAAACCCAGCTGGAGACTCTGCTCTTGTTTTATTGTCATTTGTTTTAAATGGTATTTCATAAGGTTTTGTATTATTGTTTTTACTATTGCACATCGTGTTTTTAGGCTTTTATGTCTATTTATATGCAGCACTTTGGCTCAGCTGTGGATGTTTTTCAAGATGAATTGACAATTGTGCTCTCATGAAAAACTGTGTTTGAATGGTTCGCATTGGTACAATGTGAAAATACAAATATGTAAAACAATAAAATGTAAAAATTAAAAATGTAAACATTGTGTAGAATATATACAGTATCTAAATGGTTTGCAGCTGCAGTGACATCCTCACATCAATAGACAACATTGAAAACTGAGCTCTATTTAAAGAGTTTAAATGAAGTAAAAATATTATACAATATACAAACATTGAACAATGGCTCGGGCATCTATTTCAGATGCACCCCGGACGCCTCCCTAGGGAGGTGTTCCATCATGTCCCTCCGGTAGGAGGCCTCGGGGCAGACCCAGGACACCCTGGAGGGACTATGTCTCTCAGCTGGCCTGGGAACGCCTTGGGGTGCCCCCGGAGGAGCTGGAGGAAGTGTCTGGGGCGAGGGAAGTCTGGGCAACTCTGCTCGGACTGCTGCCTCCGTGACCCGGCCTGGATAAGCAGTAGTCAATGGATGGATGGATGGATGGATGGATGGATGAACAACACAATTTTCTAAACTCCTTTCAATAGAAACAATACAAACTACAGTACAGAAAAGCTTTATTCGGAGACTAATTATCAACAGTATTGACCTTCACACTGCACTCTATTGGAATCAGTAACAGTCCTGAAATCTCTCCTGGGACATTGTTGACCTGAGAAAAGAAGTTCTGCCTGCCTTGTCTATTGACAGGCTAATCCTCTGCAAACAAAATGTCTGAAGGGCCAAAAACGACTCCTTACATGATTCAATCTGACTATGAGACACAATTTCACGTGTATGAATTACACATAAAATTGCTGCTGTTTTTGGTTTATTAACTGTTTCAGCTGGAGTAGCCATCATAAAAAAAGCATTTAAAACAAAACTATCTAAATGTTGAAAACACTGTAGTTGGCCTGCCAAGCAGCTATTTGGTGCTTAAAATGAAAAATCCATGTGCACACTCAACAGTATGGACATTCAGACACTTTCCTTGTAGACACTCAGTATCTGCATGGAAGGAATGTGGTTCCCTGCTAAAATGGATAAAGGAGCCAAAAATATTGCAGTCAATAATTGTAATAATAAAATATCCACAGTTCTCAATAGTATTTTTTTTAAATATAATAGATGCAATATAAACTATTATATTTCTTATAAAATGAGTTTTGGATCAAATGTTTTCAGAGCTCTGTTATTGGCAGTAGAGGTTCATGCAGGTTTCATGTTACTGGAATCCATCCATCCATCCATCCATCCATCCATCCATCCATCCATCCATCCATCCATCCATCCATCCATCCATCCATCCATCCATACATACATACATACATACATACATACATACATACATACATACATACATCCATCCATCCATCCATCCATCCATACTGTTGGGGCCACTCAACCTCATGGAAGGGGGAGGGGAGACCACGTTTTGAGAACAAAGAGATCACATGGTCAGAATGGGAAAAGTTCGCCATTCATCCCGGATCACCCCCCGGATCACCCCCCCTCCAAGGTGCAATACTAGAGGCCAACGGCAGGGGGAGCCTGAGAGCTCCCTCACCAGCTGGAAGGTCCAGGGCGGGCCCTCCGTCAGGATTGGTCCACATGACCCAGAGCCGACCGGTAACACGAAACCACAACAAGAGGTATAAAACACCCCCGCCGGGGTGATTTCTGCCTCTCCAATGTTGAAACTTGCGTAAAGACGGACGCATCCGTTTCGCACGGAGACGAAGTGCCACGTGTGCCCGCTGACCGGCCCGGAGTTCCACACCCGGCCGGACGAGCCGACAACCACCGTGGAACTACGTCTACTTTTCCCTTTTTCCTTTTTTTCTTCTTCACCGGAGTCCGAGTGTGCAGCTGCCAGCGCACCGTCCTCCCGCATGCAGACCTGAAGCCGCTTCTTCTCCCCCTCCTCAAAATAAGCGCTTGATCATCCTGTGGACTTTTTCCTTGTCCACAGACCAGTTTTAGCTTGTTTACCTGGGACGCCAGAGAAAACAAACTCGCAGCCGGGAAATCAACGGATTTTCCCCGGCCGCCGGCAGCACGTTCACCCTCATCAAACTGAGTAAGGCTTAGAGTCTGGGCAGGCAATGAGAATAACGTGACTGTAATATTGCTGTGTGTTTATTATTGTGTTGAAGTCAGGGACGCCGATCCCTGTTTCCAACCAATCTGTGTCTGCGCGTTGGATTTACATCCACGCGAACCTCCGCACTGTGTAACCCGCTCTCTCTCTCTCTCTCTCTCGCTCTCTCCCTCAACTTGCACAGACCATTTCTAGATGACTGTGCAGTCCAGAGACAGTGTGCAGAGCTGAACATATTCTGTCCACTGCCCTTCTCCCTCCCTCCTTTTCAGTTTTCCTCTCCTCCTCATAAACGATCGCGTAAAAGCAGCCGCGCGCTGCTGCACCCGCTTCTGTGACCGTGTGTAGTTCACTGTCCCTGGGATTTCTCAGTCACGAGCCCCCAGGCGCGCTCCGAGCAGGCTCACGAGCCGTGCACGAGCACAGTGACGTCACGCTGTCCAGAAAGAGTGCACCAAGCGCCTCTGGTGGCCGCGTTGGTGATTGCAATCTCTTGAAAGACCGCCACTCGGTGGACAAGTCGAGTCATTGCATTCTCCCTCCGTGCGCCGCCGCGCCCCTAGTGGTCGTTCCGGTTACTGCCTCGAACTAGACGCCTGCCGCCATCTAGTGTCCGTTCGAGGTCATTACACCCACACACACTGACCCTCCAACGCCTGCCGCCACCTGGTGGACGTTCGTGGTCATTACACCCCACTCAGGCTTCCACACACTCACTCTCACACACATACACACACACACACACACACACACACACCCTCTTTCTTTGTACATAGTGTTTGCTGTTTAATAGATTAGATCTTCGTGTTTGATTGTTTATTACTTAATTGTGTTGTTTTAATAAATGATTTATGAATTATTTTTGAATAATACATTTTTGTTAATAAACGCATTTTAACTGAATTGATCGATTCTTGGTTATCATTGTGTATTTATTGTTGACAATTCACTGGTTTGTAACAGTCTGTGCTCGAATCTCACACCTTCCTTGTTATTTAATATTGTTATATTTACACAGAAATATTAACTTTACTTAAATAACCCTTTTTGACAAACGAGACTGAAATTTGGTATTAGCTATTTCCAGCTTAGCTGGTGGTGCCCCGATTTAATTATTATTTGATAAATAACCAATTTATGCAAATTAATAATTTTGATTAATAAATTATTTTTGATAATTTATTAACTTTTGAGTAATTACTCAATTACTCTAGGAGTTGCTGATGAGTAACTAACCATTTACTTTATTAGTAATTCCAATTTTTCCTAAATTACTTTCAGTAACCCATTACTTACAGTAATTATTTATGCTAATTACCAACCATAAATCCCAACAATACATACATACATACATACATACATACATACATACATCCACACACACACTCACACACACACACACACACACACACACACACACACACACACACACACACACACACCCATCCATCCATCCATGCATACATACATACATGCATACATGCATACATGCATACATACATACATACATACATACATCCACACACACACACACACACACACACACACACACACACATCCATCCATGCATACATACATACATACATACATACATACATACATGCATCTTCCCTCCCTCCTCCAGCTCTTGTGGACTGACCCTAAATGTGTCCCAGTTAATTAGATGCAGGCTCAGCTGGCTCCTGTCCATGTGGAGGAGCAGCAGCTCCACCTTGAGTTTCTCCTGGATGGCTCCGCCCTTCACTCTGTCATGAAGAGGGACTCCTGCCACCCTGCAGAGAAAACTCATTTCAGCTGCTTGTACCCATCTCCTTCTTTCGGTCGTGACCCAAAGTTCCCGAGCAGAGGTGAGGGTGAGGACGGAGACAGGAACTGAGAGCTTTGCCTTTACAGCTCAAGTACATGTATGGGCATCTTGTGTTCAAAAGTGGACAATCCATGACTTGCACACATACGGACAACTTTACCACTCAGATCCAGATCATGCCGGCCATTCCTCCCAGTCTCGCCCTTCAAGGTTCCCCAGTGGTTGCCAACATGAGCATTGAAGTCTGGCAGTAAGACTATGGAGTCCATTGGCAGTGCCCTAAACAGGACCTCCCCCACTTGCTCCAAGAAGGTCAATTCCCCTGAGCTGCTGTTTGGTGCAACACCTGAAGCCGTAGGGAGATGACGCTCTCTTTCACGGGTAAAAACTCCACCTGTGTGGCCACCAGCCAGGAGCTTGAGTCTCTTTTCACTTTAAACGTCTCACTGAAGTTCATCAACACAGTCACCAGCAACTGTTCAGGGAGACTGAAGTGACATGAAAGAAACATGCCATTTAAGGCATGAAGTCAAATTACAGACAATTTATTTAAACAAGTAGTTTTGGGAAATAAATTCACACTGAATAAGAAGGAGATTTAAAAATTTAAAAAAATAATTTTCTTCAGTGATAGTGTTGAAAGCTTGAACAGCAGCAATATGTATAAGTATGAGTTATGTAAAAAGTGTAATACTACCAAAATGGTTAAAACTACCTTAAACTATTACAAATGCTGAACTTTGTAAATTGGCAAAATGAGATTTAAATTGATGAAACTAAAAATCTCAAAATAACCTCCACATTTCTTCTGATACTTCCAAAGTAACTGCTGTATGAAATAAAAAAATTATCAAATCCTTTATTTATTTTTTAATTTTATTATTTATTTATTTATTTATTTATCGTTTTTTTATTTATTTATGTATTTATCCACCCACTTTGGAACAAATGGACCTTCTACCAGCAGTACAAATATCAATAGCAAAATGAAAAAATAAATTTAAAAAAAACAAACATATTAGGATATTAGGTGCAGGATTATTTTTCGCAGAGAAAATGATTATAAAATATGGTGCTCGATTTTTATATGAATTTTCCATTCATTGAAGTTTTAATGCTAGAAACCACGTGTACATGGTGAGTTTGATTATTTTCTCCAGATAGAAGATCCTTATTTACACTTTAAATATAATTTAGCCATATTTACAGTTTAATGCTTCTGTGTGTGTGTGTGTGTGTGTGTGTGTGTGTGTGTGTGTGTGTGTGTGTGTGTGTGTGTGTGTGTCCTGTCATCTCTTCCTTCATGTTATTGAGAAACAGCTGCCTAAGAACGAGCCCCAACCTGCAGCTATTGACAAGACAACAGCGCCATCTGAAGGCAAGCTGGAGTTACAGCAAGCCTGTCAGCAGCTCACACACTCATCAGCCCCAGTGGCCACGCCCCCTGGATTGAAACACTATTGAGAACCTGTTAATATTTCATTATTCTTCTGTATTGTTTGCTGGCAGCAGCATTCTACTACTATAAATATATGAATAGAATGAACAATGTCTGCTTAAAACAATATGCAGGTTCAGTTTAATCTCTGAGATCTGAACTTCTAATCCAGACTGCTCAGGTTGTGTGATCCTCAGAGCAGAGGAAAAAAAAGTGCAAATGTTTCACCGGGATGTGCAATTTCATAGATTTAACACAATAATTGTTTTAAAACTGTAAACACTGGTCAGTCATCAGCTTCACCAGGTGTTGTGTCTAAAACACATCTGTGAAGCTGGACTTCACGCCACAAAAAACTCAGTGGAAATAGTCTTCATTGTTTGTTCTGCTTTGGTGTTTTTTGAGAAAAGAAGTTTATTATGAGATGATGACGTCACTCAGCCCCCCACTTTCTTGAAACTGAACAAAAATAGTCTCAATCGTTTGTGGCGCTGCCTTGTGCTCCAAGAATGATCATTTGTTCTGCTTTCCTTTTTAAGATATTAAACATCATTTTAAAGGGTCATATCTAAGTTCACGCAGCCCTCCACAATGTCCAAATTAACTAACTGAAACCCCCCAAAAAACTAAAAAACAATGTCACATCGTTTCATGATAAACTTCTTTTATCTTAAAAATCAAAGCAGCACAAATTAAAATTGTTCACATTTCCTCAACTGAACAAACTAAAGCAGTGGTTTAATACAAACAAACTGCATTAGATCTGTATGTGTATGTTGTTTATAAATCATAAGGGGAATAGAAACTGAAAGGTTATAGACAGAGAGTGTAAATGTAGTGATGTGAGTCATTCAGTCCAGGTGCAGATTAGAACCTTTCTTTTGGTTACATTCTGAAAAACATTTTGAAAACATTTTGAAAAAGTAAAAAAAAGAAATTGGCAACCAATGGACTATAAAGCTATTTGATTCACCACCCCACTATTTGCATCATTTGTCGTGGTCATTTGAATTGTTTCGTGTTATCACTGTTTGACATTGATGTACACATTTTGCATTTTCCTTATGAGGTCCCCCTGACCGTTGACTCTCAACCGCTAACCAGGGTCATGACATCACTGCATTGTGGCACTGCATCAGAGGACAGGGAATTAAAAACGGAACATTTTGGTGTTGGTTTGACATCAATCGAATTGAAAACAAATGCGTTATTGTGGCAGGGTTCTCATTCAGTCCAAATACAACTAATAATAATTACCACCACGCTCCATATGGCAAGTCGACATTGCATTTATTGCCCTCAAAACAGTGCCGGTGCTCAGTATTTACAGTGCAAGAACAAAAATATATATTTACAGTACAAAAAGCAAAACCCAAACAAAACCTGATATCAGCTCTTCTCTTAGCTGCTGGTTTTCACCAGTTTCCTGTGGCCTGTGCTCTCACAAGCACCTGCAGGGACAGACTCCCCCAATCCAGTTTCCCACTCTGCTTTTAAAGGGTAAGCCCCTCCCCCGGGCATGGGATGACTACTGTCAGCCAATCACATTCATGAAAATATATATTCAACTCCTTTTTTTAAACGGATCCTCACTTTTTCTTCCAAAGCAAACAAAACATTTTCCCCAGCAAAACGGCAAATAATTGTATTCAAAAAGAAAAATAAAGAATCATTCCACAGTCCCTCGTGATCACATGACCAAACTTCCAGGGTGAGCTACATAGTCTCGGAGTTAGCTCCGCCCCTCTCCACTGCCGTGAGGCGTGTATGTATGGATGTGTGAATGTGTGAATGTTTGTGTAGGTAAATCCCAGCAGTCAGGTGTGCACCCCTGTCCGGCTATGCTAACGGCTGGAGAGAGAGGGCGAGGAGCTAACTGAACCTGATGTGCAGTACGGAGGGAGTGAGGAAGTGAGTGTGACGTGTGTGTTTGGGTGTATGAGTGTGTGTGTGTGTGACAGTGTGCCGCTGCCCTGTTACTGCTCCCTCACAGTTATGATGACAATACATATTTGACCTTTGCGTGACCTTGACCTTTGGCCCAATCACCCTCAGAATGTCATGGAATCATCTCTGGATTAAGACAAATCATCCCCAGGAATTTTGTACAATTTTGGTTTGTATTTCTTTTAAGTGGGTAACAAACAAAGATACATACCAATGAATAAATAAAACTACCTTTGTTGGAGAAGGTAAAAAGGAGGAAGGGAAATGGAAAAAATAACTCACTAAAGAAAAGGGATTTAAAAGGAGTAAATGTGAAGGAAAAGCAGAAGGGTTAGGGTTATTGAAGGGGGTAATGAAATGATTATTTGGTCAGTAAATCAGAACCGCTGACTGAAGCAACTCACTATATCCTGCTCACATTGAGCATTAGCATTAGCATTAGCATCAACTGTTATCTTGAGTAATGATAATCGGCAGTTATTTCAACAATCTCCTGTTTACTGGAGGAGAAGCACTTCATAACCCCTGAACCTTCTGCTGACAGCTCCATGATTCCACCTGATGGAGACATCAAGATTATAGAGAATCTTCCTCTTAGAGCAACTTCCTCTAACATCAGATTATAGAGCATCTTCCTCCACTAACATCCAGATTATAGAGCATCTTCCGCCTCTAACATCCAGATTATAGAGCATCTTCCTCCTCTAACATCCAGATCATAGAGCATCTTCCTCCTCTAACATCAGATTATAGAGCATCTTCCTCCACTAACATCCAGATTATAGAGCATCTTCCTCTAACATCCAGTTTATAGAGCTTCTTCCTCTAACATCAGATTATAGAGCATCTTCCTCCACTAACATCCAGATTATAGAGCATCTTCCACCTCTAACATCCAGATTATAGAGCATCTTCCTCTAACATCCAGTTTATAGAGCTTCTTCCTCATCTAACATCCAGATTATAGAGCTTCTTCCTCCTCTAACATCCATATTATAGAGCTTCTTCCTCCTCTAGCATCCAGATTATAGAGCATCTTCCTCCTCTAACATCCAGATTATAGAGCATCTTCCTCCCCTAACATCCATATTATAGAGCTTCTTCCTCCTCTAACATCCAGATTATAGAGCTTCTTCCTCCTCTAGCATCCAGATTATAGAGCATCTTCCTCCTCTAACATCCATATTATAGAGCATCTTCCTCCTCTAACATCCAGATTATAGAGCATCTTCCTCCACTAACATCCAGATTATAGAGCATCTTCCTCCTCTAGCATCCAGATTATAGAGCATATTCCTCCTCTAACATCCAGATTATAGAGCATCTTCCTCATCTAACATCCAGATTATAGAGCATCTTCCTCCTCTAACATTCAGATTATAGAGCATCTTCCTCCACTAACATCCAGATTATAGAGCATCTTCCTCCGCTAGCATCCAGATTAAAGAGCATCTTCCTCCACTAACATCCAGATTATAGAGCATCTTCCTCCTCTAACATCCAGCTTATAGAGCATCTTCCTCCTCTAACATTCAGATTATAGAGCATCTTCATCCTCTAACATCCAGGTTATAGAGCATCTTCCTCCTCTAACATTCAGATTATAGAGCATCTTCCTCCCCTAACATCCAGGTTATAGAGCATCTTCCTCCTCTAACATTCAGATTATAGAGCATCTTCCTCCCCTAACATCCAGGTTATAGAGCATCTTCCTCCTCTAACATCCAGATTATAGAGCTTCTTCCTCATCTAACATCCAGATTATAGAGCATCTTCCTCCTCTAACATTCAGATTATGGAGCATCTTCCTCCTCTAACATTCAGATTATAGAGCATCTTCCTCCCCTAACATCCAGGTTATAGAGCATCTTCCTCCTCTAACATCCAGATTATAGAGCTTCTTCCTCATCTAACATCCAGATTATAGAGCATCTTCCTCCTCTAACATTCAGATTATGGAGCATCTTCCTCCTCTAACATCCATATTATAGAGCATCTTCCTCCTCTAGCATCCAGATTATAGAGCATCTTCCTCCACTAACATCCACCTTATAGAGCATCTTCCTCATCTAACATCCAGATTATAGAGCATCTTCCTCCTCTAACATTCAGATTATGGAGCATCTTCCTCCACTAACATCCAGATCATAGAGCATCTTCCTCCTCTAACACCAGATTATAGAGCATCTCCCTCCTCTAACATTCAGATTATGGAGCATCTTCCTCCACTAACATCCAGATCATAGAGCATCTTCCTCCACTAACACCAGATTATAGAGCATCTCCCTCCTCTAACATCAGATCATAGAGCATCTTCCTCCTCTAGCATCCAGATTATAGAGCATCTTCCTCCTCTAACATCCAGATTATAGAGCATCTTCCTCCACTAACATCCAGATTATAGAGCATCTTCCTCCACTAACATCCAGATTATAGAGCATCTTCCTCCTCTAACATTCAGATTATAGAGCATCTTCCGCCTCTAACATCCAGATTATAGAGCATCTTCCTCCACTAACATCCAGATTATAGAGCATCTTCATCCTCTAACATCCAGGTTATAGAGCATCTTCCTCCTCTAACATTCAGATTATAGAGCATCTTCCTCCTCTAACATCCAGGTTATAGAGCATCTTCCTCCACTAACATCCAGATTATAGAGCATCTTCCTCCTCTAACATTCAGATTATAGAGCATCTTCCTCCACTAACATCCAGATTATAGAGCATCTTCCTCCACTAACATCCAGATTATAGAGCATCTTCCTCATCTAACATCCACCTAATACAGCTTCTTCCTCATCTAACATCCAGATTATAGAGCATCTTCCTCCTCTAACATTCAGATTATGGAGCATCTTCCTCCACTAACATCCATATTATAGAGCTTCTTCCTCCTCTAGCATCCAGATTATAGAGCATCTTCCTCCACTAACATCCACCTTATAGAGCTTCTTCCTCATCTAACATCCAGATTATAGAGCATCTTCCTCCTCTAACATTCAGATTATGGAGCATCTTCCTCCACTAACATCCAGATTATAGAGCATCTTCCGCCTCAAACACCCAGATTATAGAGCATCTTCCGCCTCTAACATCCAGATTATAGAGCATCTTCCTCCTCTAACATCGAGATTATAGAGCATCTTCCTCCACTAACATCCAGATTATAGAGCATCTTCCTCCACTAACATCCAGATTATAGAGCATATTCCTCATCTAACATCCAGATTATAGAGCATCTTCCTCCTCTAACATTCAGATTATAGAGCATCTTCCGCCTCTAACATCCAGATTATAGAGCATCTTCCTCCTCTAACATTCAGATTATAGAGCATCTTCCTCCACTAACATCCAGATTATGGAGCATCTTCCTCCTCTAACATTCAGATTATAGAGCATCTTCCTCCTCTAACATCCAGGTTATAGAGCATCTTCCTCCTCTAACATTCAGATTATAGAGCATCTTCCTCCACTAACATCCAGATTATAGAGCATCTTCCTCCTCTAACATTCAGATTATAGAGCATCTTCCTCCACTAACATCCAGATTATAGAGCATCTTCCTCCACTAACATCCAGATTATAGAGCATCTTCCTCATCTAACATCCACCTTATAGAGCTTCTTCCTCATCTAACATCCAGATTATAGAGCATCTTCCTCCTCTAACATTCAGATTATGGAGCATCGTCCTCCACTAACATCCATATTATAGAGCATCTTCCTCCTCTAGCATCCAGATTATAGAGCATCTTCCTCCACTAACATCCACCTTATAGAGCTTCTTCCTCATCTAACATCCAGATTATAGAGCATCTTCCTCCTCTAACATTCAGATTATGGAGCATCTTCCTCCACTAACATCCAGATTATAGAGCATCTTCGTCCTCTAGCATCCAGATTATAGAGCATCTTCCTCCACTAACATCCAGATTATAGAGCATCTTCCTCCTCTAGCATCCAGATCATAGAGCATCTTCCTCCTCTAACATCCAGATTATAGAGCATCTTCCTCCACTAACATCCTGATTATAGAGCATCTTCCTCCACTAACATCCTGATTATAGAGCATCTTCCTCATCTAACATCCAGATTATAGAGCATCTTCCTCCTCCAACATTCAGATTATAGAGCATCTTCCTCCACTAACATCCAGATTATAGAGCATCTTCCTCCTCTAGCATCCAGATTATAGAGCATCTTCCTCCACTAACATCCAGATTATAGAGCATCTTCCTCATCTAACATCCAGATTATAGAGCATCTTCCGCCTCTAACATTCAGATTATAGAGCATTTTCCTCCACTAACATCCAGATTATAGAGCATCTTCCGCCTCTAACATCCAGATTATAGAGCATCTTCCTCCACTAACATCCAGATTATAGAGCATCTTCCTCCTCTAGCATCCAGATCATAGTGCATCTTCCTCCACTAACATCCAGATTATAGAGCATCTTCTGCCTCTAGCATCCAGATTATAGAGCATCTTCCTCCACTAACATCCAGATTATAGAGCATCCTCCTCCTCTAACATCCAGATTATAGAGCATCTTCCTCCACTAACATCCAGATTATAGAGCATCTTCCGCCTCAAACACCCAGATTATAGAGCATCTTCCGCCTCTAACATCCAGATTATAGAGCATCTTCCTCCTCTAACATCGAGATTATAGAGCATCTTCCTCCACTAACATCCAGATTATAGAGCATCTTCTGCCTCTAACATCGAGATTATAGAGCATCTCCCTCCACTAACATCCAGATTATAGAGCATCTTCCGCCTCTAACATCCAGATTATAGAGCATCTTCCTCCTCTAACATCCAGATTATAGAGTACTTCATCTAACATCCAGATTATAGAGCATCTTCCTCCTCTAGCATCCAGATTATAGAGCATCTTCTGCCTCTAACATCCAGATTATAGAGCATCTTCTGCCTCTAACATCCAGATTATAGAGCACCTTCCTCCTCTAACATCCAGATTATAGAGTACTTCATCTAACATCCAGATTATAGAGCATTTTACTCCTCTAACATTCAGATTATAGAGCATCTTCCTCCATTAACACCCAGATGATAGGTCATCTTCATCTAACATCCAGGAATCCATGAATTTAATGTTTGTGTTTTCATTGTTTGTGTGTTGTTCTCTGCACTCACACAACAAGCTGAAGTTGTTGTGCTGTCATGTCTGTGGTGTGGGAGACTTCATGTTGTGTCTCTATGAGACCTCAGGTGATCCTCTCCTGCTTCTGGATGTGGGCGAGTCGACACTGAGTAAACTCTGACTGAATACTCTGCTCGGAACTGTGCCGCTTCAATTCTATCTCTGTGGGTGTTTAGGTTTCTAATGACCTCTATCACACTATTTCAGGGCACACTATCTTCTTTTTAAAATCTTCTTAAGCTTCCTTCATTCCTGGAGTGCTTCCTGAAATAGTTTGGCACCAGTCACAAACGGCTGACGCTTCGGTGGGAGAAATCTGACTGTGGCAACAACAGCACAGCAATCAGAGAGATCAGAGAGATCAGAAAAAGATCTGCGAATTAAGAAACTAACCCGTGAATGTTACTCTTAGATTCGCTCATTTAATCTCCCAGAACCAATCACTGTGCACAACACAGTCCTGTCACCATTTCATTGGAGGAAAAACTCAAAGTGTTTGGTATTGTGTGAGATTTGAACAGACGACTGAGAGGCAGCAGGAGCTGGACTGGGTCCAGAATGGGCTGTGGAGACCTACAGAGGATCAGAACTGGGCATCAGGCCACTGAGGGATCATATAATCTTTTAAAATAATCTGTGATGGCAGATTGTACTTGACCACTCCGGATGTACTCTCTGTCTTCACTGCCAGTAAATCATCCACCTATGTTTTGGACCACTTTCCCTGTTTAGACTTCCAGCTAACAGTGAGAAGGTTCACCTGGACAGCTGAGCAGTCCATCATAGGACACACACACACACACACACACACACACCCACACACACACACACACACACACACACACACACACACACACACACACACACACACACACACACACACACACACACACACACACACACACACACACACACACACACACACACACACACACACACACACACACACACACACACACACAGAGAGAGTCACCAATTAATGTGACATGTTTGAACTGCAGGAGGAAAGCGGACTACCCATAGGAAACCCAGACAACATGTAAACTCCACACAGAAAGGCCGGCCAGGATTTCAATCACGTTGTCACTGTGAGAGCACTTACCACTGCCCCACCATACCGCCCCACCATACCGCCCCACCATACCGCCCCACCATACCGCCCCACCATACCGCCCCACCATACCGCCCCACCATTCCGCCCACACAGGTTTGGATTGTGATGAATTGGAATCATGTTTTGGCGTTGAGGCAGTGGCTGTTCATACCTCAAGGCACACCGTCTCCTGCTCCTCTGCATCTGGGCCAGGGTAAGCCACCGGGCACCCGGCCCCACTCCGGCAGGACCGGGCGAGCCCCCGTATCCGCCGCCACATCAGGGCTTGGGTATGTCTGATCCCCCGCACAGCAGATGTGGGCCTTATCTCCCACTGCTTCGCCGTTCTAACACATGACATGCTCCGACTACGAGGCCCCGCCTGCCACGTGAAGCCCGGGCCGTTTGGGAACCGGAGGAATCCACAAGTATTCGTCCTATGTTTTCCCCATGTCTGTCCTGACACTCGTCGTGATGGTGAACCACGCAGAGAGATCGAGAGGAGGGAAGCAGCATGAGTGGCCCTGACGGAGAGAAGAGTGTTTACAACGGAGAGGGCAGAAGGGGATTAGGACAATGTTCCCAGTGGATGCAATCCTGATTCCTCTGTGCTTAGGCCAGATTAGGCCTGGAGGTCTTAGTGTCTGAGTTAGACAGAGGAAGACTGTGATACTGGGGGATCATGGTGACTGTAGGAGCTGGAGGGATTGGATGGATTCCTCTGTGAGGCAATGGATCAACACACTGCGGTAAAAAGAAGCACATGTTAACTACTGGCATGGGACACTTTCACCGTGTGTGTGTGTGTGTGTGTGTGTGTGTGTGTGTGTGTGTGTGTGTGTGTGTGTGTGTGTGTGTGTGTGTGTGTGTGTGTGTGTGTGTGTGTGTGTGTGTGTGTGTGTGTGTGTGTGTGTGTGTGTGTGTGTGTGTGTGTGTGTGCGTGTGTGTGCAAGCCCGCCCCTCCCTACACGCAGAACACGCGCTGTGCGTAGGGCCCCGCGATCCGTGGGGGGCCCCATTTTGCGTCAGTGAATTGAATTTCCCTCGGGATCCAATCCAATCCACTCCACTTTATTTATATAGCACATTTTAAAAACGAAGCGTTTACAAAGTGCTTCACATACTGCACATAAAACTAAACAGTCCAACACTAAATAAGTATAAAACCATCAAATTAAAATAAAAACAGATGAAAAACTACAAACACATTAAGAAACTACAAATAAGAATAAAACAATTCAAAACAATAAATAGAAATATAAAGACGCTTAAAAAGCAATAAAATAAATGAGAACAATAAATAAAACAATAAATAAAAGACACAGGGGACCACACGACTCACGCGGCGTTAAAAGCCTGAGAATAAAAGTGGGTTTTAAGACGTGATTTAAAACAGTCCACAGTGGGGGGGCTGTCGGGACGTGGAGGGGCAGAGCGTTCCACAGCTTAGGGCCGACAACAGAGAACGCTCTGCCCCTCTGGTTTTACACTTGGTCTTAGGACCCACGAGCTGGAGCCCTCAGACCTCAGAGCGCGGGGGGGTTGGTACATTTTGATGAGAAGTGTAATGTACTGAGGGGCCAGTCCATTCAAAGCTTTAAAAACAAACAACACAATTTTAAAATCAATTCTAAAATTAACAGGGAGCCAGTGCAAAGATGCAAGGATAGGGGTGATGTGTTCTGGTTTTTTGGTCCCTGTTAAAAGTCGTGCCGCAGCGTTCTGGACTAACTGCAAGCGGGAAAGTGCTTTGTGGCTAACGCCAGAATAAAGTGCTTTGTGGCTAACGCCAGAATAAAGTGCTTTGTGGCTAACGCCAGAATAAAGTGCTTTGTGGCTAACGCCAGAATAAAGTGCTTTGTGGCTAACGCCAGAATAAAGTGCTTTGTGGCTAACGCCAGAATAAAGTGCATTGTGGCTAACGCCAGAATAAAGTGCGTTGCAGTAGTCCAGACGAGAAGAAATAAAAGCGTGCACGACTTGCTCAAAAAGATTAAAAGATAAAAATGGCTTAACCTTAGATAAAAGTCGAAGATGATAAAAGCCTGATTTTAAAACGCCATTGATCTGTTTATCAAATCTAAAATCACTGTCTATGGTGACGCCAAGGCTGGTGACTTTGGGATGCTAATAATTTCCGAGTGATCCCAAGTCCGTGAGGGCTGATCCAAATACCATCATTTCGGTTTTTCCCTCATTCAGTTTTAAAAGATTCTGGGCCAATCAAGCCTTAATGTCACCTAGACAGTGGAGCAGGGGTGTCAGGGGGCTGTGCTCATTCTTGGCAATGGGCATGTAAATTTGGCAGTCATCTGCATAAAAGTGGTAAGACATGCCATGCTTCTTAAAAATCTCTGCAAGTGAGAGGAGATACAAAGCAAAGAGAATGGGTCCCAGGATAGATCCCTGGGGGACTCCACAGTGAAGCGGGGCAGAAGAAGAGGTGGAGTCCCCCAGCCTGACGGAGAAGGACCTCCCCGACAGGTAGGACTTAAACCACTCCAACGCGGTCCCCCTGGTACACCCACGCAATCTCTTAGGCAGTTTAAAAGAATTGTGTGGTCGACTGTGTCAAAAGCAGCCGTGAGGTCTAGAAGCACTAAAATGGCAGAGCCTCCAGAATCAGTCATTAAAAACAGGTCATTAAAAACCTTTAAAAGTGCAGATTCAGGACTGTGCAAAGCTTTGTAACCTGACTGAAACGGGTCTAAGGTGCCATTTGCATCTAAAAAAGGTTGCAACTGTGCAAAAACGCATTTCTCTAAAATTTTAGACACCAAAGGTAATTTTGAGATTGGACGATAATTTGCTAAAACTGCAGGGTCAAGGCCAGGTTTTTTAATCAAAGGCTCTACAACTGCTTTCTTACAAAAGGAGGGCACTATGCCAGAAGCCAAGCTGCTGTTGATGATCTCCCTAACAGAAGAGCCAATGGTGCCCCAAACCTCTTTAAAAGAGCGAGGAGGGACTGGGTCTGTGGGACAGGAGGAAGGTTTTAGTTTAGAAACTATGTCTGAGGAGGGACTGGGTCTGTGAGACAGGAGGAAGGTTTTAGTTTAGAAACTATGTCTGAGGAGGGACTGGGTCTGTGGGACAGGACAGCGACAAGCCTACATTCATTCACCACCAGGTGCAGTGGCCAGACTTAGAGAACAAGTGAGACACTCACCTCAAAACACTGACAAAGAACATGCGTCAGCAGACGATCAATATTCAACTCAAGATGAACTTGTCCAAAACCTTGAAAATGACACTGAACAAGTAGAGCAAGAAATTGAAAGAGACACTGAACAAATGGAACGGGAAATGTTCCCAGAACAAGAAGATGCACCAACACAATCGGGGTGTCTCAGAAGATCTGCACGAGATAGGAGACCACCTCAGACCTGTGCACAAAAAAGTACAACACCTTGGGTCAGCCATCCTTCCTGCCCCAGGGAGTTGTTGGTCACGTTGGACTATGTGGATTACAAGGTCCGCCAGTATGGGGAATGCAACCAGTACCAGTAAATCCTTATATGCATTATCAAACTGTGCCTTATCCAGTAACCGTGTCTTATGCAATGCCTAGTTTTGTGTACTGAAAAGACTTGGGTAATACTACTGTGGTAACAACCAGGTTGTTACGGTGTGAAAGGTAAATTTGTCTTTTATGTGTCGGGAGCCACCTTTTATGTTGGGGAGCTTGTGGTGCACTTAAAAATATGTGACCACATTGTTTTTGTTTCAATTAGAGGTGAAAATAACATTTTGAGTTTTGTTTGCATTTATTCACATTTGTATAGATCAGGGGTACTCAAATACAAATCTTCAAGGGCCACAAAGATATTTTTCAGTGACTCAAAGGTCCATTTATTGAGGTCGGTACTGTACTGAAATATTCAAAAGATGTCCTTTTTATTCAAAACAATAACAACTGCAGTTAAATAAAATATAATTTCCATTTTGACTAAATTAAAATAAATATTTGAATAAAACAAGAAATGACACCTGTCATGGGACCAAAAAAAAGGAGTCAAAGTGTAACGAAAAACTATTTTACATCCTTCCTGTCAGTATGAAACACTGCTTAATGGGAGAAATGGCATCTTGTGTCTTTTGCCAGTTTTTGGAACTTTGGCTCAAATGGTGTGATGGCCAGGTTCATTGGTAAGTGCACTGCGGTACTGGTTCTTCACCACATTCATTGTTGAGAACGCAGATTCGCAGCAGTAGGTTGATGCGAACATCGTCAGAATGTGAAGTGCCATCTTCTGCAGCAGAGGGAAACTAGCTGCAGTTACCATCTTCGTCCAGAAGGTGATAACGTCACACTGAGTCTCTTTCAGTGCAATGTTTTCCTGCAGGTCAATTAGCTCACTTTGCAGTGAAGCAGCTGTGGCCCATGGAAAGATTTGTTGTGCTTCTGAAGTGAACTCTCTCAGATTTCTGACCAAAAATGGATTGTCAATGCAAAGAAGGACTTGTTTTCCCAATATGAAGTCATCAAAGCATGTCTCGAAGTTTTCAATCAGCTTCTCCACAAATTGAACATGTTGCTGATGAGCTGCTTTGTCTTTGGTCTGTTCCAACAGTTTGGGGAAATGAAGCAATTCCTCCTATAGGTAAAAATGAAAAAGGTACAATCAATTAAAAAAAGGGCATGAAGTTTAAAAAAAAGAAAAGAAGTAAAACCCAGATAATGTGTGTGGTAGAAAATGTTAAACAGCCTACCTGTAGGTCACTCTTGAAGACTTCCAGTTTCCTTTGGAAAGCCCGCACTGCTGAGATCAGGTCACACACTGTGTTGTTCTTCCCTTGGAGCTTCAGATTTAGGTTCTTCAGGTGAGATGTTATGTCAGTCAAAAATGCCACAGCTTCCATCTTTTCTGGATTTTGCAGGACGTCTGTGAACAGTTTTGCTTTAGCACTCTTTTGCTCTGCCATAAACCCTTGTAGTTCATTCCTGATGGCCCCAAAACGCTCCAGGACCTTGCCTTTGCTCAGCCGTCTGACGTTGTTGTGCAGGAGCAAATCATCAAAGGCAGCATTGACCTCTGTCAGGAAGGAGCGCAGCAAACGATGCTGCAGTGCAGATGATGCTCTCAAGAAGCTTATGAGTTTCATCATTGTCACCATGATTTCAGAGTAGATTTCCCCAAGACTTGCACAAAGGACGGACTGGTGAATGATGCAGTGATAAGATATCAGGTGAACCAGTTCTTTCTCTCCGCCCATCATAGATGGAGCTCCATCAGTAGCAACTGACACAACTTTCTTCACATCAATTTCTTTTTCATTCAGCATTTGCAGTATTGCCTTGTAAATGTCTTCACCTCTTGTCTGTCCGCAGAGGTTTACCATGCCCAACACATCTTCAACAAACTCCCTTCTTGACTCGTCATAATATCTCACGAAGACCATCGACTGTGCATTATCAGTGGTATCAGTGGATTCATCCACAGCTAGGGAAATGCACTCTGCATTTTTGATTCCATCACACAGCTGCTTAACTAGATCACCTGCCAGTACTTCAGTACGTCTGCTTGCTGTGGAATCTGAGAGGGGGACTTGCTTAATTTGAGCTTTAGTTTCTTCTTTTTGTTTGCCTTCAAACATTGTGTCCATCACTTCAGTCATGCATTCTCTTAATATTTCTGCATCTGAGAATGGCTTCTTGTGTTTGCCCAAAATCCAAGCCACTCTAAGTGAGGCTTCTGTTGCTTTTTGTTGTTGTGTCATAGATGTGACAAGAATCCTGCTTGCAGCTTGATATGATGATTTTAGCGCATTTATTTTTGTTGTTCTTACCTCTGAATTTTGAGGATATGTTTCTTCAAAATGTGCGTGCTTTGCCTCATAATGCCGTTTCAAATTGGAAATCTTCATCACAGCGATAGTCTCCTGGCATATCTTGTGCTGGTTGGAGGGAGAATTAATGCACATTTTTCAGTCCATTCTTCTTTGAATTGGCGATTTTCACTGTCCACCTTTCTTTTGGCAGAGAACTTGGAACACGCCATTTTCATGCAATCTTTTTTTTGTTTTTTCCTCTGTGGCTCCTTCTCTGGCAAAGTGGCAATATGAGGACGCCTTCAAAAACGAAAGTCAAACTTAAAAATGCGCTGGCAGCGCCACCCAGTAGAAGACTGTGTATGTATGGTTGGCATGGAGACAAGTCCCGATATACACTCAACCAAAACACGTACTGAAGGAATAACAGTTCGGGGGCCACAAATAGGTGGCCGGCGGGCCGGATGCGGCCCGGAGGCCGCCTATTGAGTACCGCTAGCTCATATGGTGTATTCCTGAATTTAGAAGTGTTATTAGGGAACTGAAGTGAGGTGGAACCTTGGGTGTGACGTGTTGCGCCGGGTTGGTTTTCTGGTGCGCCTCCGGTGTCTCTCCAAATGCAATCCGACCATCAACGGCAGCTCATGGGTTTTCATTTGTGTTCCCTTTGTTGCCCATTTTCAGATTGCGAATCTACTGTTGTGTCAGCCCAAGTTTGGGACCCGAAACACAAAGAATAATAATAAAAACAAACCTGACAAAAGCAATAGGGTCCTTGCTTCCAGGCCCAGACCTTCTTTGGAGGCCTTTGGCCTTACGGCTTGGTACATAATAAGAAACCTTACAAAAACAATATTGTCCTGGCTTCCAGGCCCTTCCGAGGCCTTGGGGCTTACAGCTTGGTCCCTAACTGCAGTCTGCAGTCTAAAGACTTGTTTTTAGTCACAGTTCTGACTGTCCATACAGAAGTGGGCAAAAAAGCCTTCAAGTGTTCTCTTCCATGTTCATGGAACACTTTACAGAACGACTTTAAACTCACAGAGCTAGTCTCACTGGGAGAGTTTGGGGCCCTTTTACTGCACCTTGAAACAAAAACAATTCACCTTTTCCTTGTTTTAACTAACTTCTTTTATAACTGTTTGGTGGCTTTTATAGTTTTATCTTTCTCCTACTCTGTGACTACTTTTCATTGTTTTTAATGTAAACAATTTCATTTGCTATTTATTTGTTTCAAGAACATTTTAGTATTATTTTGACACTGTAAATTTATTTTACGCACCGCTGCCAGGACACATTTGTCAAAGACATTTTTAATCTCAATGTGGTTCTCCTGACTAAATAAATGCTCATGAAATTAATGAAATGAACTTTCACATGCTCTCATTGGTCCAAAAACATTGTATTCAAAGTTCATTGCCCCAAATCCAGCTTTTCCTTGATTTTCCTCCATTTGGATATTGGATCATAGGAGCTACATTCAGAATTCTGCTGCGTCTGTGTGAGCTGGAAGCTGGACTGGCTCCGCCCACACATGCCATCTTGGGCAGAGGGGGAAGTACTTCCTCTCCTGGTGCCATGTGCCAGAGCAGAGCTGTGGGAGGAGTCGAAGGGAGGGACTACCTTGATTGTGATTGGCTAAACCCCAGATGACACTATATAGGGTTTGATTTGTGATTGGCTGGTTGGAGCAACACACTTTTTAAAAATTGAAACAAGCCAGGGAGAGAGAGGATAGACTTTCTTCACTTCTGGGGCGTTGTTCCAGGTATGGGGAAGATTAGTACTGTTGGAAAACCATTAGCAGGTGATTAGAAGGTGCATAGTATGACCTCTTTCAGGCACTTTATTTTTATACAGAATTACAAGTTAAACATGCACAAAGTGAGACAGATTTTGTTGTGTGTTCAGCTGCTAGTTTTCTGTTTAACACTATGGAGGGGAAAGATCTTCACTGAAAAATGAGGGGATTATGGAAAATGCTACTCATAGCTTTGTTTATGTGTTGTCATTGTTATGTATTATAGTCCGTGTTTCAGTTGTTCCGATATTGCCGGGTTATTGTTCATTCTGTTTGGATTCATGGTTGGTTATTTGCATTAAAAATTACTGTCAGTAATGTACTGTCAGTACAGAAAGTAATAAATCACTGGAAGTAGTTTTTGAAATGTGAAATTATTAATGGAAGTAAACATCATTTGCTCATTAACAACTCCTAGAGTAATTGAGTAATTACTCAAAAGTGAATAAACTATCAAAATAATTTATTAATGAAAAATTATTAATTTTAATAAATTGATTATTTATAAAATAATAATGGAATTGGGACACCAGCAGCTAAACTGGAAATAGCTAACACCAAAATATCAGTCTTGTTTGTAAAAAGGGGTATTTAAGTTAGTTAATATTCCTGCACAAAATATAACAATCTTAAATAACAAGGAAGGTGTGAGATTTGAGCACAGACTGTTACAAACCAGTGAATTGTCAACAATAAATACACAATGATTACCAAGAATCCATCAATTCAGCTAAAAGGCGTTTATTCACAAAAATGTATTAATTCATAAATAATTCAGAAAATATTTATTAAACCAACACAATCAAGAAACAAACGTCATCTAACATGGAGATCTAATCTACTAAACAGCAAACACTAGGTTCAGAGAAAGAGTGTGTGTGTGTGTGTGTGTGTGTGTGTGTGTGTGTGTGTGTGTGTGTCTTGGGAGCCTGAGTGGGGATGTAATGACCACGAGTGTCCACCAGGTGGTGGTGGAGGGTCAGTGTGAGTGGGTGTAATGATCTCGAACGGACAGCAGAGGGAGGCAGGCGTCTGGTTCGCGGTGGTGACGGTGATGACCACTGGCGGCATGCGGAGGGAGAGCGCAATGACTCGTTGCAACCACCAGGTGGGCGTAAAGAGAGATTGCGATGGCCCACGCAGCCACTAGAGGTGTTTGACTCGCTCTTTCTGGGGATGCTCGACCAGGTAAACAAGATGGCTGTTGCGTGCATGCCCGGGGGACGCTCGGAACAAGTGGTCTCACCGGGGAGAATCATTACTGTAACGCCAGAGTTTAACTGGATGTTGAGACATGCAGTCAAACTCTGGTGACGATACGGAGGTGTCATGGCGGCACAAGTTAGCGGTTTGGATGCTAAATGTGGCTATGTGGAGAGCTTATCTCAATCAGTTAACACATACAGCGGCGGGATACATGCGGGCGCGCGCACACACAAGGGGTTAATGAAGGAGAGAGAGAAAGAGAGGAAGAATGTTCTGACGAGGCTCAGTTCCGTGGCTTGGTTCTCCGCGCACAAAACAGATGCTTATCAGCGGCACCTGAAACTCAATTGCAGGTTAGCTTCAGGCTAATCTAGCAGCGCTGCTCAGACAAAAGCTCTGTTACGGTTCCGTTGTGCTGTGTGTCATGCCCCGTTTCCACCGCACAAAAAGTGCCGGCCTAGACCGGTCTAAACCGCTCCAGTTCGTGTGTCACCACAGGAATGCAGACTGGACCGCTCCAGACCGCTCTAAAGGCCACCGCTTTTCCGCTCCCCTTCTGTCGGGGTACCAGGACCATGGAACGGGTCTGAGTTTGAGGAGCTGTCTGCTGATTGGTCAGTGATTTACTACACGCCCTCAATATTTTAATGTGTCGGCTGAATCCTCTGCTGTCAGTGTGGTGAGTTTTGCCGCTTTTTATTCCTTTTCTTTTCTTTAGTGCTCAACTTTAGTGTTTGTTGTGAAAGAGCGACTTGAGGCAGGGGGAGACCGGGGCGAGGGACTCTGCATCACGTTGGAGCTTTCTGTTTGCAGCATAGCGCTCGCCGTGGCGTGGGTGCGCGTCTGGGACACGGGAGCCCTGAGCTTTCGGCTCCGGCTGTCCGCTTTCGGGGCCCGCTGCCCCAGGGAGGGGACGTCCAGCTCCCGAGGAAGGGGACGAACACAAAATGAGTGAGTTTAGCAAACCTTGAGTGTGGATTAACAATGAAGTTATTAAAACAGTGAGTAAATACCAAGCCTTACAGGAAATTTCCCAGGTTCTCGGAGCAGGTCACCACGAATGGATCTTGCGTCTCTGAACCGTTCGTATACGAGCAGAGAATGGCCCAAGAGCCCCAGACTGCTGCAGGGCAGTCTGTTTTACCTCTCCTCCTGGGATCTGCCCTTCGCTTCGTCACGAGTGGCATGACCTAATCCTGTTGCTGGGCAAGTTTTCACTTCTCTCTATTGTGCTTGTATCTTTCCATGCCATATAAAAGTTACTTATTTGTATCTATTGTCTCTGTCCTTGCGTGCATGTGGTTTCTCACTCCCTACTCTGAGGCGAGTAGAGTTTTCCTGTCATGGGGCCTCGGCACATTGTCGGTTAATTTTAACACGGCGCTGATCGCGCTTCGGCAGCTCCGCTTCCCAGAGGCGGTCAGCGTTCTGTTCAACCGCGGTCAGTGGCGCTATATCGCGGGGACGGACCGCGGCAGTGATGAAGAGGAGCTCAGAGCTCGGAGCTCGGCGCCTCCGTGTTCCGGCGCTGTGCTGCCCCTCACCCGGGCGCTCAAGTGCCGGGCAAGTCGCCGGAGCGTTCGCTCTCTCAGAACAAGGAAGTTGCGGCTGCAGCGCTGCCGCTGCAAAAAATAACCGCTGCAAAAAATAACAGTTAACTAAACAACAAGTGCAAAGTGGAGGATGTAAACAACAACAGAGGATTCATAAGATCTAGATGTGACGACTTTCTTTTCTGTTGTAATGTCACATATCTGCGGAGCTCTTAAGCCCCGCCCACTTTATAAGCTCCTCTCTGTGGTGGAAACGGGTACCGGAGCCGAGCTCTGGCTTCGCTTTGCCGTACCGCTCCATACCGCTCCGCTCCATCCCCGCACTTCTGTGTGGTGGAAACGGGGCTCTACAGGACCGCCCATGGACTGGGTTTTCGAAGGGCCCTCGGTTCGCTGCGAGGAGGCCTCAGGTTTGCAGCTGTGTTGGAGTGTGATCACGACCTGATCTTTCTGCAGATCGTTGCAGCTGGGGGGGATGGGGGGAGAAGATGTGGCTTCGCATCTGGCTCCCAGATCCACAAAAATCAAAAAGGAAAAGAGCAAAGGGATAGTCCAAACAGTGTGTTTTGCCAGCGGGCTGAACCATGGTTGGGTTCTTGTGAATCACTTTGTGCTCTCTTCATAATCCTGGTTGCAGCAGAGACCTGCTCCCTGCTTGGAGACCAGGTTGAGGAGAGGGGGGCAGTTGCTTTCTCTAAGTACTAAAATAAAAATGTAATGTACCAGAGTACTTTTAGTTGCTTTTGGATTACTTCACCAGCAAACACAAAAAATAAAGGCAAGAAAGAATAGAATATGTCGTCTGCTCAGTGTATTGACACATCTTATAAACAGCAGATACAACTTGCACTTAATAAGTTTTGAACTAAATCAAAACACTGATATATTTTTAAATAATCCAAACCACAATACAAATTGAAAAAGCTTTCAATTTCTATGAGTGGGATTGATCCTACCAAGATGTTTCTTCAGGTGAGAGTTCCTGGACGTTCACAGCACTTTCAGGACTGGGAGGCATCATTAGCATTGTACAGCGAGGTTAAGAAACTTCTCCGACTTCCACACATAGTAACAGGAGCAGCTGGCTGCAGTATCCATGGCAACACATCTGGGCCAGCCAGCCTGAAAGCATCGGGAAGTGTCGCAATGCCAGCAGATGGCATGTGACAGCTGCAGTTCGAGTTTATTCCATCTGATTTTCTATTGTAATCCTGCTCAGTAATCCCAGTTTTTATCCAATATACCTGTAACAAGATTACACATTTTATATGTACTGTTACAGATTACAGTTACATTTTTGTATCCTGATTATGTAACGCCGTTACATGTAATCCGTTACTACCCAACCCTGCTCGTTGTCTTGTTCTGACAGACTTCTGTGCATTGTGTGTGACTCTGAGGAGATGTGTGTAAGTGCCCCCTCTGTGATTGAGCAATGCATTCCGTTCTCGTTGGTGGCGCTCCCATATTGACAGGACTAATCAATAAAATAACTTTACTTTTATAGGAATAACTAGTAACCAGTAATCTGATTACGTTTTTCAAAGTAACTGACAACACGAATAGTGAGTCTACTGCTGTCTGTCTATGCGCGTGCATAATGCGTCCGTGTTCAGCCAGTGCGCGCGGCCGAGTTGTGATCACATGACAGACACGTGACGGCGTATATCAGCTGTTCACACAGGGTGAGTTTTACTCTCTTATTCGGCCCGATTCCAACTTTTATCAAACTCTGACACGAACATGTTGTTTTGATCTGAAGCGAGCCGTCTGGTTTTAGCTTAATCTCCTCTATACAAGCACCGGAAGCAGCTTTAGCACTGCCAGCCTCCGTTAGCATCGTTCCCATTGCTCGCTAGCACTGCTGTCAGCTAACCGTGTGTGTGGCGCTTATAGCGTCATTTTCTTATTTTTCTTTGTCTTGTAAAGAATACAAAGAGTACACTATGGATGGAGTTGAATGTGTCAGGGCATGCAGTACCTCGGTTAGTGTCAGTTTTCTAGAAGATGGTGCTGACTGGTCGTGACATTGGTGAGCTAACTGTTAGCTTGACGCTAATTTACGTCGATTGGAATTAAATTATCAAAGATTATTTTCTACATCTGCCCACGAATCGCACGGGTTGGTTGTGATCATCAGACATCCGTTGCTCCAGAGACGGGTTTCTCTTTGGCTGTGTTTTTATATCTTTTGAATGAATGTGGACTGACAGTTTACTGATCTTTAAACATGGACAAACAAAGATGATCAAACTTAATCTAACAACACATGTGTCCCCATTGTTTCTGTAATAGGTCAACAGATTAAGTATTTAATTCAACATGGTTTTAAATGACCGGTCATGGAAAAAAACTATAATATCCACAAAATGCCTCCTGGATTGCAAAATGGTGAAATGTTTAAAAATACGTCCTTTGTTCATAGTTTTCTCTTTCAGCTTTGTTGCAACTGCTTCAATTCAGTTTGTTTGTGCAAACCTCCAGAAAGAAGTGAAATGCTCTGTAACAGGTTCATGTTGGAAAAGTCTGATTTCTGCAGCCATCAGCAGGTTTTGTACAGTTCAGCAGGTTGTGAGACAAACAAGAGACAGCAGTTACATATATTACATTTTTAACATCCTGGTATAAATCAAGTGTGTTCATTTGTGCTGCGGAACTTCCTGCCTTAGGACCCCCCACCCCCAAACCGTGCCTGCACTGTGTTTGGTTTCCCAGGTCTGCTCAGGAGAAAGTTATTGTGGTTCAGTCTGTGACCAGTTATCCTTTTTTTTTTTTTTTTTTTTTTTAAAGACCTTTCCACAAGTGCTAGTTTAATTTTGTGTCTATTTCTGTTTCAGATAATTTTACCAAGACAAACTGTGTGGGAAAAGATTAGAAGATGGATATCCGCGGCGCTGTGGACGCCGCAGTCCCAACCAACGTCATTGATGCCAAGGCAGCCGAGGTCCGAGCCACCATGGTCAACTGGCAGTCTTACCTCCAGTGAGTTCACCTCAAAGACACACCGGGTTCCGTCACCTGCACAGGATACACACACTTGGAGCAGCAACCCGTCCCGCTTCACACTCGAGGGTCATCACATTGAGATCTGTGTCTATTCATGTTATACGACAGTCTGCAGACTTAAGGACCAAAAGACAACTTTTTTCCACAACCCAACGAAACATGTCTAAACTTGTTTTAGCGCTTAAAAAAAAAAAAAAACATTTATATATATATATATATATATATATATATATATATATATATATATATAATGTTTTTTTTTTTGCCTGTTTTTTTCTATTCATGATCTTTTTGGCAGTTTTAAAAAATATATATTTTTACTATCTTCTTGCTGTTTCTAGTAGTTTGATCAATTTTAGATCTTTGTGATGACTTTATAGTAGTTCCTCTGCACATATCAAATCTAAAGCTCTGCTCACGAGGCTCTGCAGTTCCTCTAGGGCTCCACAGCTCCAGGTTTTAGACCTGTTAAAGATGCAATATGTGAGGCTTCATAGAGAGCTTTGGTGGCAGCATTTGCTCCCTCCATCTATCCTTCATTTAGAATCACTTTTAACATATGTTGTACTACTTTTCCAAGTGTTTTTCCAGATCTTGATCTGAATTTGCTCACAATTTGTTCACTTAAACTAAAAACATCCCTCGGTGAGCATATTATTTGACATTAAATGTTTTATGACATGAAAAAAAGAGTTTTTTAAGCATTTACTGAGAAATTCAAAGTAGAAGAAGCCATCTTTACTCCACTCAGAATTGTATTCATGTTTGTTTTTGATGATTGTGGTCAATAAACTATAATAAAGTTTTGGTCTATTATTTTTTTTATAAATTCCAATATAATTTATAGTGTAGTATCTGGTAGATTGCAGAAATTGGTTAAAATAAAAAAAACAAATAAATGATGAAACAAAATAATGTGACATTGTTGTTTCCTCTCCCATTCAGTGAAGAAACACATCTTTCTCTTTCACTTCTCTTCTTCAGTTTGTAGCTGGTTACCAGCAAAACCTGACCAGAATGAGTTTATTGCTTTCACTATATTGTCAGCTAAGTGCTTAGTGTCAGTTATTGTAGCTCCAAAACTGTATTATCCCTCTGATGAGTTCAGATGACAGGATTTTGACTACATTCTGGGAGTATTTTCAGTTTTGCAGGTCTAAAAGCAGTAGTGATTCACCATCCTGATGCTGCCTGCTGCTTCACTGGCTGGAGTTCATGATTCACTGTCATTCCCACATATCACATGATTTACTTCCAGTAGTAATGCCTGAGGCGGTGAGTCTGATCACTGTGGCTCTTAATACAGAGAGACTGACTCTTCTCGACAAGGACTTATAAATATATAAAAAGCACTTTTTGTATGTGTACAATTTTAAACATGTATTTGATATGATTAACCTGAGAAGTGACTCAGTATTGAAAATGACGTGTGTGTTTTGTCTGGATTATTTCTCAATGTTGTCTCGGTGGCTTGTTGCAGTGTGAAGGAGCACAGTCAACTGATTACATTACAGCGAGTATGAAAGACCTGTGGTAGCTCCGTGAGCTGAAGCTGTTCGCTCACCCCCCTCCTGCAGTGGTTCTCCATTTGCTATTTCCATTTTCCTTTTGATGCAATCAAACAGCGTAAAAAGGACTTTGTCTTAAAATCACAAATATCTGGAATCCACCATGTTTCTCATGAAGTTTTCAAAGGCCAGTTGTGTTTTCACACCTTCATCCTCTCTTTGGGCATCAATGCTAATGCTATTTTGCTAACAGCTCTGTCTATTATTATAAATCAACAAAGTGAGGAAGTGCCGTGGCAGGCTGCTGTGATGACCACATTTTCCCATGCAGGTTTAATAAAGTCTGATGGTAAATCTTATCAACCACACTGTGCACGTGATGAGGAGCATTGCAATGAAACCACTTGATTCTTCTTTTTGCAGGAGTCAGATGATCTCGGCGGAGGACTGCGAGTTCATCAAGAAGTTTGAGGTGGCCAACTCTGAGGAAAAACAGGCCATTCTGACCAAAGAAGGACATCAGGTACATTCAGTCTGCTTTGTGTGAACAAAGATGCCTACTCCAAACAGAAGGGTCTCAAACTAGGGATGCACCGAGCCACGTTTAGTCACTTCAGATCCCAATACGTACATTTGGATATGTGATACTATTCGGATACCAGAGCTCTGTTTGCTTTAATATTATTATCATTACTGTTGATTTTATATGAGGCTGTAATGGACTCCTCTCTACAGTAAAGTAATAAATGTAGGAATATATTCTCTCAAAAGACAACTTGAGGTTAGTATAATGTCAGAAAAGGAAGCAGTACAAACTATTTTTGTTCCATTTCAACAATGTGGAGGTCTGCGTGACGTCGTCATCTCATAATAAACTCGTTCCATCTTTAAAACCTCAGAATCACTTTATTAATCCCTGGGGAAATTATTTTACAACGCAGCACAAACTGCAGTGTTTCCAGTTCTAACGCAGCACAAATGATTGGGACTATTTTCAGAGTTTCATGTGGAGTAGGACACAGCTTCACGCAGGTGTGAATCACCTGCCAAAGCGAAGGAGCTGCTGTTCATTGTTTTGATTCCGTGGTCAACTCCGTTTTCCTCGGCGAGCTGGCGTTTTAAAACGGTGATGTCTGGTGGCAGAGCGGCGCCTCACTGTACAATGGCTTTACAAACATCTACGTCGATACTTAGCAGTGTTTTGAGTGTAAAATACATCCAAACAGTGACGTGTTCTGAAAACTTGGGTAGCACAGTGCTACTACTTTAGCCTGGCTGCAAACTGGAATGGATTTCCTCACTCATTACTCCGCGTCTCATTGAGACTCACTCAGGAAATCCATTGCACATTTTGCAGCCAGCGAGCAGAGCAGCATCATGGAAACACTTGTGGAGTTATTTCAGCAACAGTAAAGCAGACGAGGCTCATGGATGGGAAATCTCCGTAGGTTGGATCGGAAATTTCTGATCCATGAATCACGGTGATATCTGATCGGCTCCACACCTACTCAAACCCCGGACTTTCTTGTTGTGAGGTGAGAGTGCTAACCACTACTGCGCCATGCAGCCTTGATACCTTTACGGTGTAAGAATGGAATCATCCTTTACTGTTGCTCTGTGAGCGTTGAGTTCAGTGTTGTACCGTTGTGACTCCTCGTGGTGGTTCGACTGGCCATGTCTTTGCTTTTGGAACAAATCCTCAGCGAGATGGAGTAGAAGGAACATGAATGTCCGTCTGCAGCCTCATGGGGAAAAGCACTGAACTGTGACAGTGACACGGCTCATGTAAATCTAATTTCTCTCACATTTGAATGAGCAGCGCTTGTTGGATTCATCCAGTTCATCATGAGATACGCGAGTGCTCTTGTTCTTTCTTCCTCTCAGTGTGCAAAGACTTTCCTAAACCTGATGGCTCATATCTCCAAGGAGCAGACTGTGCAGTACATCCTGACTCTCATCGACGACACGCTGCAGGTATACACACACACACTCACACACACACACACACACACACACACACACACACACACACACACACACACACACACACACACACACACACACACACACACACACACACACACACACACACACACACACACACCCTCATCAGAAAGCTCGGATCAGATGGAGATGAGTATTTGCTCAGGACGGTGAACCTGACGAACCTGAATATTTTTCATCTTTGAACAGTTTAATCAATAAATGGAATGACATATTTTATTATAAGGTTGTTACTGCAGAGTAGAACCTAATTTTTCTTCAATCATTTCAGGATATATATTTCACAGCAGTGGTGAGACAAAGGCACAAAGTACCGTATTTTCCACACTATAAGACGCACCACATTATAAGGCGCACCTGCATTGATTGACATAATTTACAACTTTGTTCGTATATAAGGCGCACCGGATTATAAGGCACATGGAATAGACCAGTGGTCATAACCTTTATAGCTCAAAGCCATTAAGTTACATTTTCCACTGATTCTAACACCCAGAGAGGTGCACACACTTTATTTTGATAGTCCTACCTGCAGCCTATGCCAGGAGGACACTACACACAAAACCTTCTTCACTGCTGGTTGACAACTTACAACTACCGGTAATAATAATAATAATAATAAACTAAACTACTTGAACTAAGCAACAAAAACACAACACAACACAATTATTACCGACACCACAAACCAAATAGAACCCCCAATAATTGCATTTAAAACACCACAAACAGAAACTCCCATAATTCATTGCAGCTATCGGCTGCACTGAGGAGCTCAGGATGCAAGGCATGATGGGAATTCATGTTTTGTGTTGTTGGAGGTTATTGTGGGTTGTTGTTGGGTTTGGTGTTGTGTTGATTGTGTTTATGTGTTTTTGTTCCCCAGTTTAGGGAGTCATTATTTCATCTAGTTTATTTTGGTTTGTTAGAATGTTGGTTTGCAACGAGTGATGAATGTGTTGTGTGGAGTGTCGTCCGCTCTGAAGATCCGGTTGCGAAGTTAGAGTTGTCAAAATAAAAGCTTCTGGTTGTTCAGCTGTCAAATAGCAGTCTCAAGTAGAGCAATTCTTCCATATATAAGGTGCACTGGCAGCTTTTGAGAAAATTTGAGGTATTTAGGTGCCTTATAGTGCGGAAAATACGGTAATGGAAGTAATGTTAGTTTCACTTTTCATGTTATTATAAGATTTCACATTGTGTTCATTCAACAGCTTTACTCTGTACTGTGGTATTCATCCCTGAAGTTATCAAACTGTATGGTAATCAGCTGTGGCAGCATTATGACTTTATGAGGTGCCTTATCTGACACATTCAGGCTGGGAAGTAAACTTTGGGTTACGAGTCAGATATACTAACTGCTTGGCCACTGTGCCTAGCATAGTAGTAGCAGTCAATGTCTCAGTGAAACATTGTGTCTGACCCTGTCAATCAAAACACAACCTCTGATGAAATGTGTCCTTTTGTTTACTTCTGAGTCTGAATGTGAAGAGATCAGAGCCACTTCAAATTCCAGGTCAGCAATGGACGAGTGAGACACACGGTAGAATGGCTCCGTTAATTCTGACTTAAAACTTCAATAACAGAAAACGTCATCCTCGCTGCTATTTTTGACATAATAGATGACAGAACATGTTATTCCGGTAAAGCGCTTCAAGACTGAAAAGTAGCCAGAGAGTAGCATCAAGAAGCTCCATTGGTAGACATATTGTATGGGATATCAGGGCACAGCGATGCCTGCTGAAGACACCTCTATTTACGCCTTTACGACAGATGACCTGTGACGACGTATGTGACGATGAGGGGCTCCAAGTCAAAGTCCTCGCTATTAGCTGGGCAGACTATATGGAGTGCATGGAAGGGCTAGCCGAGTTCGAGACCTGGTGTTGACGGCGCTGTAAAAGTCGGCCTGGTTAGCCTGCCACCCATGTAGCCCTGGGTAGCCTGTAGTCCCTCTTATAAAGGCAGTGCCACTGGCGAGCTAGGACCCTCGGCCAGTGAGACAGCAGCCTCCAGCCCAACCGCCACGCCAATCTGCCTGGAGTAAAGGCCCACCTCTTAGCTTCTGGAGAGACCCAACGCCAAAGAAGAAGTAGAGCCAGCCTTCCTAACCGAGGGACTGGGATGAGAGGGACTCTAGCAACGACACGCCAAAGAGACTCACGTTTATGTTTAGGTAGTCGACCCCAAACGGCGCTGTACATCCCCAACATTAGATGGTTACCTGTTGAAAGGTCCAGCTTATTAGCAAAGGGCCTGCCCCCCGCAGTGGTGGCAATGATTCAGAGTGCGTGGGCCTCATACATGAGAGCCTCATTTGAACCTCCTGAGTTGTTGACGGGAAATTTCTTACATGCAAGACTGCTTTGCTCCTCGCTCTGTGCTCTGCTAACAGAGTGGATGATCTGAATGCTTTTTCAGTGAATCCCTCTTATACCCAGTTCTCTAGTGATGGCTCCAAGGTTACCTTGTGCCCAAATGTGGCATGTTTACAAAAGGTCATCCCTGAGGCCTACAGTTCTATGGCCTTTGAGCTCTTTAGCTTGTGCCCCCTCCTTTTGAGTCTTGTGGAACAGGTTACATTTCATGTGTCCAGCACGGGCTCTATGCACATACATTGACTGCACCGAAAGCGTGCGGTTATGTGACTAATTATTTGACTGCTTTGTGAATCCAGCCAGAGGTAAGGCCCTGACCAAGCAGCAAGTCTTTCACTGGATTGTGGAAGCCATTTCCTTAGCCTCAGGCAGCAGAGGCATCCCGTTGCCCCACGGTGTGAGGGCAAATTCTACCAGGGGCATGGGAACATCATGGGCCCCTAAAGGGGTGTCAATGAGTGAGGTTTGTGCTGCGGCTAAATGCTCATTCCCACTTGTTTGTGCGGTTTTATTGGCTGGATGTGACTGCTCCTTCAGTGGCTCAGTCTGTCCTCTCTGTGGAGTCTACAATGTACTAGAGGGTACAGGTTAGACTCTGGTTTGGTAACTGCTCTGCAGGGCGTGACTATATGTCCCATTCAATATGTGTCGTTCCAAGTTAATCGACTGAAAGGAACGAAATGTTCTGGATATAAGTTCTGTTCCCTGAAGGAGAGGAACGAGGTTCAACACTTGGTTGCCCTGTAATTCAGCTGGGCTCTGTGAAGAGTGGTTGTTAAACTGAGTTGTGATGGTGCAGGTGGAGCCTCACATGCATCCTCACAGATCATCTGCCGTAAAGGCGTGAATCGAGGTCTCTTCAGCAGGCCTCGCAGAGGCGTGATATCCCAATCCATACAATGTGTTGTACCTTGTTCCGCTTCTTCAGGGAACAGAGATTATAATCTGAACATTTAACTGGGGATGCAACAATGATAAAATTCAATTATTAAGTGTTGGCAAGGAATTTCATTGATTCGTTGTCGCACGATTTATGCGTCACTCGGCCGGTGTTCGCTCTCTCTGAAACATTGAAGTTGTGGCGTGGCACTCGAGCTAACTGGCTTGTCGCCGGAGCACGGTCCGATGTGGGGATACAAAACAAAACAACCAGTGCAAAGCGGAGGATGTAAACAACAACAGAGGATTCATAAGGTCTGCTGCCCGGCTGAGATTACTGTTGCAACGTCACATATCTGAGGAGCTCAAAACACCGCCTACTTTTTTACAGACTTTCTGGAGGAAAAACTCCATATTTGGCTCTGATTTACCTTACTGCTCCGTACTACTCCTTACCGTTTTGATCTTGTAAAAATAGACAATTTCATTCCATACGTTGTAACCACAACAAAGAAAAACTTTGAAGTGTAAATTTAAAGGTTATTATAACAATATTTGACCAGTCTGGTCACTCAGGGTGAAATTGGATTGTAATGTGGTCCCTGAAGTACATTAAATCTTATTTAATAATTATCTTCTATACATCTTATATACATGTGTATATATGTATTTATATTGTATACATCTTTGTATTGGTTCAGTTATGTGCTTTTAAATAATCATAACGTATTTGATGTTTGGTTTGTTCAATCTTAACTCGTCCTACAATTAAAATGTTTTTTTTAACCGATTCATCAATTAATCAAAAAAATAATCGACCAAGTTGTCGATTATTAAAATAATCGTTAGCTGCAGCCCTAGATTTCACTCATATGATGACGGTTTGTTCTCTGTATTTATTACTTTTGATATTTCCTGTCTCTTTTTGTGCCATTTTACTTTTATGTTCAGTTTTAGCAAATTGAAGCTATGACATCATTGGATCCGATATATAACTGCTCTTTGGCTTCTTCATCAAAACATTTGAAACGAGAATGAACCTCTTCTGTCCGTCAGGAGAACCATCAGAGGGTGAACATCTTCTTCGACTATGCCAAGAAGACCAAAAATACGGCCTGGTCCTACTTCCTGCCCATGCTGAACCGACAGGACCTGTTCACTGTCCACATGGTGAGTATGATGATCCAAAACGTCTTCATTACAGATGTGTCAACATTCACAACATCAAGATCACAAAAGGCTGGCTGAACTGTGAGCAGGGATGCTTCTACCAATCAAGTCAATCTCCCTTCACCAGATTGTCAATAACAGATCAGTTTTCACTTCATTGTTACAACATCAAAGCTGGAGACGAGGACAAGTGGAACAGCTGAAATAAAAACAAAGACTAAAAACAAAACTCAACCAACTGAAACTAAAATACTCCGAGAAAGCAGAGAGAGGCAGAGGCAGCTTTGGCTGTTAGACTATTGGACAATAAAGTCCCATTTCCACTGCAGAAAATGTGCCGGTACAGTTGGGGTTTTCATGCAAAAGTTCTGAATGGTACTGAAACCTATGATACTATAGCCCCGGTCCCACCGCACACAAGTGCCGGGGCGGAGCGGAGCGGTACGGAATAGAGACCCCGACCGAAATTTTGGGTCGCGTCCCCACTGCAGAGAGGAGCGTGAAAAGTGGGCGGGGCTTATGAGCTTCGCAGAAATGTGACATAACAGAAAAGAACATCGTCAGATGTAGATCTTATGAATCCTCTGTTGTTGTTTAAATTCTCCACTTTGCACTGTTATTTTTTGCAGCGGAAAAAAAAGAAGTTACTTTTTGCAGCAGTCATTTTTTGCAGTGGAGAGCTGCAGCCGCAACTTCTGTGTTTGTTGTGAGAGAGCGAACGCTCGGCCACTTGCCAGCGACTTGCCCCGCACTCGAGCGCTCGGGTGTGGGGCAAGTGGCCGGAGCGTTCCCCCCGGTTGGCTGAGGCACAGACACGGGAGTCTGAGCTTTCTGCTCAAACGCAGGAGGTTCTCCACTCCGGCGCTGATCGCGGTCCGGCAGCTCAGCGCCGGAACACGGAGGCTCCGAGCTCCTTTTCATCGCTTCTGCGGTCCGTCCCCGCGGTAAAGCGCCACTGACCGCGGTTGAACAGAACGCTGACCGCCTCTGGAAAGCGGAGCTGCCGGAGCGCGGTCAGCGCCGGAGACGAAAGCTCCAGACTCCGGTGTCCCGGACGCGCATCCACGCCACGGCCAGCGCTATGCTGCAAACAGAAAACTCCAACGTGATGCAAAGTCCCTCCCCCCGGTCTCCCCCTGCCTCAAGTCGCTCTTTCACAACAAACACTAAAGTTGAGCAGCAAAGAAAAGAAAATGAAAATAAAAATAACCAGTGCACAGCTGACCACACTGACAGCAGAGGCTTCAGCCGGAACATTAACATATTGAGGGCGTGTAGTAAATCACTGACCAATCAGCAGACAGACACATTAACATATTGAGGGCGTGTCGTAAATCACTGACCAATCAGCAGACAGACACATTAACATATTGAGGGCGTGTCGTAAATCACTGACCAATCAGCAGACAGATACATTAACATATTGAGGGCGTGTAGTAAATCACTGACCAATCAGCAGACAGCAGCTCAAACTCAGACCCATTCCATGGTCCTGGTACCCCAACGGAAGGGGAGCGGAAAAGCGGTGGCCTTTGGAGCGGTCTGGAGCGGTTTAGACTGCATTTCTGTGGTGACACGCGAACCGGAGCGGTTTAGACCGGTCTAGGCCGGTACTTTTTGTGCGGTGGAGGCGGGGCTTATGGTACGATACCTAAACTTGGGTATCTGCCGATACTGATATTCGAATGCCAGACCTTGGTTTGCTTTAATATTATTATCATTATTGTTGACATTATATGAGGCTATAATAAAATCCTCTCTACAGTAAAATATGAAATGTACCAATGTATTGTTATACAATGTATGTATTTATTCTCCCAAAAGGCAATTTGAGGTTAGTATAAGATCAGAAAAGGAATTAAAAACTATTTTTTGTTCAATGTGGACAATGTGGGGGTCTGCGTGACGTCGTCATCTCATAATAAACAAGTTCTCTCTTTTAAACCTCAGAATCACTTCATTAATTCTTGGGGAAATTCTTTATCAATGCAGCACAAACTGCAGCTCTCACGCAGCACAATATGATTGACACTATTTTCAGAGAGTTTAGTGTGGAGTAGGACGCAGCTTCACAGAGGTGTGAATCATCTGCTACAGCGCAGGAACGAACTATTCATTGTTTTGATGCCACGATTGGCGCTGTTCTCCTCGGCAACCTGCTGTTTTAAAACAATGATGTCTGGCGGCAGAGCGGCGCCTCACTGTACAACGGTTTTGCAAACACCCACATTACTTTGTGGTGTTTAGAGTGTAAACACGTCCAAACAGCGACATGTTGTCACGAAATGTTGGATACCACAGTGCTACTATGATAGCCTCCGAGCTGGCTGCAAACTGTGGAATGGATTTTCTTACTCATTACTCCACATCTCATTGAGACTTGCTCTGTTCAGGAAATCCATTCCACATTTTGCAGCCAGCGAGCAGAGCAGCATCATGGAAAGACTTGTGGAGTTATTTCAGCAACAGTAAAGCAGACGAGGCTCATGGATCGGAAATCTCCAATCGGAACTTTCCAATCTATGAATTACGTTGATATTGGAACCTGAGACCAATACTGGATCGGATTGGCTCCATCCCTACTGTCCACTACCACACAGCACCACTTCATGAGATGCTAGCATCTCCTTATAAAGTACCCAATCAAAAATACTTCACTTACCTGGAAACTACATTAATGTTGTTAATGATGAAATGTTGAATGGATATTTTTTGCTTTTATCGGTCTGAGAAATGATCAGCTTAAAATGAACAAATGAGATAAATTACACATGATTTACATTCTGTAGAGCTGATGACGTGGGCTGGATGATGTATGTCTTCCAGGGATTTCACAAAGTGCTTTAAATCAAATATTAAAAAAAACAGCATTTTGTAAGTGAAGATTGGTGTAAGCTTCCTCTGAGAACATATCACTGCAAATAGGAATGCTTTATTTTCCACTTCAGTACAAACTCCTCGTCCTTAAGTGAATAAATGAATGGATGTGCTCAGGAAGCTGTGAAGTGGGAATGTTCCCAGTTAGCAAGCTCATATGCACACAAGGTTCACATGACAACCAGAAACAAGTGATCATGAAACCATCTGTTGTGTTCCAAATGATGCTGTTTTCACACGTCGGCCAACACAGAGCTTGACACACAGACTGTCTCCATGTGAACTGTGGCACTCGTATTATTCTTCACATCAGCTCCTCAGAAATGTCTGATGTGACTGTGAAGTGGTCTATTTGTGCTCCAGGCAGCGAGGATCATTGCAAAGCTGGCTGCTTGGGGTCGTGACCTGATGGAGGGAAGTGATCTGAACTACTACTTCAACTGGATCAAGAGCCAGCTCAGCTCACAGGTACACACCCAGCAGCTCTCTATAAAACACATCATATCCATTAATAAACTGAAGCCACGGTGTGTGTTTCACTTTCACTGTCTGTTTTCAACAGCAGTCTATAATACTGTGAGGTATGCACTTTAAACCCCGTTTAACACGTTCTAGTGAAAATGGTAAACTTCCATTGTGTTTTTTTGTTTTGAGTCTCTAATAACATCTTAAAAAGACTGCTCCCACAATGCAATATTTTCAATCCAAATTACCTCAGGGGGATCGATAAAAAACAGTAGAGTGTTGGAGTGTTGGAGTGTATCAACTCTCACCCAACAAAGAGAACATTTCCTACCATTTACTCACCATCATCTGCATAAATAAAAAACATATTTTCGATACAGATACTGAGCGAAGGGAGCTGACATGAAAACCATGGTGTTTTCAACGTTCTTCATGCTCCTGTGTGTACGGTGATCGTTTTACAGTCTGCAACCTTGAAAACAGAAGGTCCACCTTAATGTGAGGAATGAGCCCATCAGAGGGCTAAAGGTCATGAATGCTTATGGCTGCACATAAACTCTGTGGAATAAGGGTTTGAAAATAAATAGAAAGTCAAGATTTTGGCTCTTTAGCCTGTGAATCCATTCATGTTCAGGGGCACTGGAGGCCATCCCAGCGGACTATGGGCAGGAAGCGCCGGTCCATCACAGGACAAATACATAGAAACCAACACATCTAGGGGAAATTTAGTGTCCTGCATGATTTTGGACTGTGGGAGGAAACCAAAGTACCAAGAGAAAACCCACGCACACGTGGGGAGAACATGCAAATGCTTCACAGGAAGGTCCTGGGTGGTATTCCAATCCGGACCTTCTGGCTGTGACACGAGCGCACTAACCACTGCTCCACAGTGCGGCTCCCTTTGAAACCTCATGAGACAATAACATTCTTTGCTGTGGGATCCTCTCATTGTTCAGTCTGGGGGTCGTCTGGGCACATGTACACTGGAAACAGTGACTCCATCAAAACAACTGAGTAATGATTCCTCCTGCCTTCTGTGCATCTCGACTGTTTCAACATGTCCCGAGCCGGCCTTCAGTCCCTTCCCAGCCTGTTCCTCATCTCTCTGCCAGCATGGTGTTAGTCAAAGGCCTTTTATACAGTAAAGTGACCAAACGGGATATTTTTCATGAACATGTCCACCTGTCATCTCCTGTCCTAGTTTTTTTGTTTTAGGTTTTTTTTTTTTTTTTTTTAAACAAATTGATGGAGATGTCTGGTTTGCTTTGAAATATCTTGAAATGAACTGATGTGCTCAGAATATTACAGACCATCATTACCTCTTTAGCAGGAAAACATCAAAATAAGGATTGAAATCCGATATCTTTGGTTTGGAGAACTGGTTTCTCTGTGTTTTGCTGGATTTTCTCAATCAGAATAGTTGTTAAAGGTATGCAGGAGGATGTTCAGGAATTTTAGTAAAGAACCGCCCTCTCCACCTTTTGAAAAAAAAATGCGCATGCGTAATGCTGTACCTGCTCCCGAGACGGAACGCCTACTAAAACGTTAGTAGACGGAACGCCTACTAAAACGTTAGTAGACGGAACGCCTACTAAAACGTCAGTAGACGGAACGCCTACTAAAACGTCAGTAGACGGAACGCCTACTAAAACGTTAGTAGACGGAACGCCTACTAAAACGTTAGTAGACGGAACGCCTACTAAAACGTTAGTAGACGGAACGCCTACTAAAACGTCAGTAGACGGAACGCCTACTAAGACGTCAGTAGACGGAACGCCTACTAAGACGTCAGTAGACGGAACGCCTACTAAGACGTCAGTAGACGGAACGCCTACTAAAACGTCAGTAGACGGAACGCCTACTAAAACGTCAGTAGACGGAACGCCTACTAAGACGTCAGTAGACGGAACGCCTACTAAAACGTCAGTAGACGGAACGCCTACTAAAACGTCAGTAGACGGAACGCCTACTAAGACGTCAGTAGACGGAACGCCTACTAAGACGTCAGTAGACGGAACGCCTACTAAGACGTCAGTAGACGGAACGCCTACTAAGACGTCAGTAGACGGAACGCCTACTAAAACGTCAGTAGACGGAACGCCTACTAAGACGTCAGTAGACGGAACGCCTACTAAGACGTCAGTAGACGGAACGCCTACTAAGACGTCAGTAGACGGAACGCCTACTAAGACGTCAGTAGACGGAACGCCTACTAAGACGTCAGTAGACGGAACGCCTACTAAAACGTCAGTAGACGGAACGCCTACTAAAACGTCAGTAGACGGAACGCCTACTAAAACGTCAGTAGACGGAATGCCTACTAAAACGTCAGTAGACGGAACGCCTACTAAAACGTCAGTAGACGGAACGCCTACTAAAACGTCAGTAGACGGAACGCCTACTAAAACGTTAGTAGACGGAACGCCTACTAAAACGTCAGTAGACGGAACGCCTACTAAGACGTCAGTAGACGGAACGCCTACTAAGACGTCAGTAGACGGAACGCCTACTAAAACGTTAGTAGACGGAACGCCTACTAAAACGTCAGTAGACGGAACTCCTACTAAAACGTTAGTAGACGGAACGCCTACTAAAACGTCAGTAGACGGAACGCCTACTAAAACGTCAGTAGACGGAACGCCTACTAAAACGTCAGTAGACGGAACGCCTACTAAAACGTCAGTAGACGGAACGCCTACTAAGACGTCAGTAGACGGAACGCCTACTAAGACGTCAGTAGACGGAACGCCTACTAAGACGTCAGTAGACGGAACGCCTACTAAGACGTCAGTAGACGGAACGCCTACTAAGACGTCAGTAGACGGAACGCCTACTAAGACGTCAGTAGACGGAACGCCTACTAAGACGTCAGTAGACGGAACGCCTACTAAAACGTCAGTAGACGGAACGCCTACTAAAACGTCAGTAGACGGAACGCCTACTAAAACGTCAGTAGACGGAACGCCTACTAAAACGTCAGTAGACGGAACGCCTACTAAAACGTCAGTAGACGGAACTCCTACTAAAACGTCAGTAGACGGAACTCCTACTAAAACGTCAGTAGACGGAACTCCTACTAAAACGTCAGTAGACGGAACGCCTACTAAAACGTCAGTAGACGGAACGCCTACTAAAACGTCAGTAGACGGAACGCCTACTAAAACGTCAGTAGACGGAACTCCTACTAAAACGTCAGTAGACGGAACTCCTACTAAAACGTCAGTAGACGGAACGCCTACTAAAACGTCAGTAGACGGAACGCCTACTAAAACGTCAGTAGACGGAACGCCTACTAAAACGTCAGTAGACGGAACGCCTACTAAAACGTCAGTAGACGGAACGCCTACTAAAACGTCAGTAGACGGAACGCCTACTAAAACGTCAGTAGACGGAACGCCTACTAAAACGTCAGTAGACGGAACGCCTACTAAAACGTCAGTAGACGGAACGCCTACTAAAACGTCAGTAGACGGAACGCCTACTAAAACGTCAGTAGACGGAACGCCTACTAAAACGTCAGTAGACGGAACGCCTACTAAAACGTCAGTAGACGGAACGCCTACTAAAACGTCAGTAGACGGAACGCCTACTAAAACGTCAGTAGACGGAACGCCTACTAAAACGTCAGTAGACGGAACGCCTACTAAAACGTTAGTAGACGGAACGCCTACTAAAACGTCACGAGACGGAACGCCTACTAAAACGTCACGAGACGGAACGCCTACTAAAACGTCAGTAGACGGAACGCCTACTAAAACGTCAGTAGACGGAACGCCTACTAAAACGTCAGTAGACGGAACGCCTACTAAAACGTCAGTAGACGGAACGCCTACTAAAACGTCAGTAGACGGAACGCCTACTAAAACGTCAGTAGACGGAACGCCTACTAAAACGTCAGTAGACGGAACGCCTACTAAAACGTCAGTAGACGGAACGCCTACTAAAACGTCAGTAGACGGAACGCCTACTAAAACGTCAGTAGACGGAACGCCTACTAAAACGTCAGTAGACGGAACGCCTACTAAAACGTCAGTAGACGGAACGCCTACTAAAACGTCAGTAGACGGAACGCCTACTAAAACGTCAGTAGACGGAACGCCTACTAAAACGTCAGTAGACGGAACGCCTACTAAAACGTCAGTAGACGGAACGCCTACTAAAACGTCAGTAGACGGAACGCCTACTAAAACGTCAGTAGACGGAACGCCTACTAAAACGTTAGTAGACGGAACGCCTACTAAAACGTTAGTAGACGGAACGCCTACTAAAACGCGTGCGAGAGATGTGACGAGCCCAGTTCTCCTCGTGCACGCTCTGTTTACAAGTCACAAGTCGCCATCGCTCACATAAGCTCACTTTACAAGAAGATTTGCACCAGAGGGGGTGAAACTGTGTAAAAATGTCAGAGAATAATGCGTGGGGTCGGCCAGCGGCATGATGAGAACCGTGTGGAGTGAGCTGCAGGGACGAGCACGTACGACGGCCTTACGTCATATATCACCACAATGATTGACAAGTGGGAGGACCAGTTATTTTGATGATCCACCCGGAAGAAGAAAATCCTCTACTATACCTTTAACTTAGCTATGTTGTAATTCATTCTCTACATGAAAAAAATAACAATCTCTCCTCAGGTAATTTCAGAAAAAGAGATTATTTGGGGCATAATAAATCATATTGAATAACCTCTGACAAGACTTACTAAATGCCTTTGGTTATACAGAGCTTTTATATTGTTGAATTTCCCATCTGTACTATCAAAGGATTAGGCCTGTATCACCCCCACCCCCACCCCAACATTTGTAATTACTTTTTTTTCTGATTTATTCTGAGAAAAATGATTCAGAATGTGCTAAACTGATCTTTGAGTACACCTCCAGTATCACTACAGTGTATTGAGACTGAGTGTCCTCTTCTTCTTTTTGGGAATCAGTGGCTCGCTGGTCCACTGCTGCTGGTGTAACTCACCTCGGAGTGATGGTTTCTTTTGTTTATCTCTCATTAGAATCTACATGGTACAGGTCCAGAGTCAGGCACAGGAGCAGGCACTATTTCCCCCAGTGAAGTGAGTATGAGTGAAAGTGCACCTTAAAGGACCGCAAAAAAGCTGAACCAGCCAAGGAAGGGTTTTTTTGCAAGCTGGTGTCTTCTCAGCTGTTGCTGGACTTGTTCCTTCTTCTCGTTGCTCTTTTCTCTCTCTCATCCTGTTCTTACACGCCAGCCTCCCATCAGCGAAATCAGATTGGTGGAGCCATGACTCTGGCCTCTCATTCAGACAGCATGGTGTTTGCTGCCACTGGTTGTTTTCAACTGTTTTAGTGAAATCTGCATGCCCAAAGCCAATTCTCTCTTCAATGCTCTAATCGCATGACAAACAGCTTTGTCCTGACCATTCCAATAACGAGGGCAAATTGAAACAGCACTGGCACAGCTGCAGCATCCTACCATTTTAGATCCCATACCTGGTCAATCAGAGCATAATTATTCTGAGAAGCACCCTCAGAAACTTGGAAGTGACTGCTCTCTAATAACTGACCATCCTGTTTTCCTCTGCACTTTTATGCAGGTAACCTCTGCTCTTCTGTTTACCTCTGCCCATTTCTCTGCTGGACCTCTTTGCTCTGTCTGTTCAGCCTCTCTTTAATTAACAAATTAATGTGATCTATTTCCTCTTCTCAGCTTCCTGCACTCTAATCTCAGTTTAGGTGTGAGGGGACACTTTGGCCTGCTGTCGCTCTGTATTGTGGATCAGTGTGCAGTCTGGCATGTAGTAATGTGTACATATGATGAGCTGCATGTGCATTGCCTCAGGTCTCATAGGAGAGTTTGGAGTGTTCTTCCATATGCTTTGTCTTGCTTGTTAACTCCTTTGGAAGCTCACTAAACTATATCTGACTGTCTAACTCCTGCTTTGTTCTCCTGACTCACCTGGTGGCCCCCTGCTGCCGCCCCACTGAGCTTCTGCCTCTGTCCATTGCAGAGCTCTCAGTACGTCCAGTGTGTGGCGGGCTGTCTGCAGCACATGCTGAAGGTTAATGAATACAGGTTCGCCTGGGTCGAGGCCGACGGAGTCAACTGGTAAGATTTCTGATACACGTCTTTCATGTTTACATCAACTGGAGAGATAATATATCATAGTCCTCCAGACTGGATGAGTCTGTTGTTACCAAGAACTCAACACATTGTGCAACGGAACAGTGTTACGAGACTGGGGAGTTTCAGGAGGGTTACTTAACTTAGTGTCTGATGGAAATGTCTCTCAGTGCAGTGTTCTAACAGCTGTTGACTCGCATTGTAAATGCTGCTGTGTTAAATTTGGTTGTTATAGCTACTTTGGATTATTAAGAATAATAAAATGTTGCTTGTGTACATGAAGTTCCCACATTATACACTTTTTCAACAGTTTCACTTAAGTGTCAGAGGTCCCACAACATTGTATTCAAAGTGTATTTCCCCAAATCTAAAAGTCCCTCGAGTTCCTCGACTGAGAACAGGCTGTTTCTGTGTCTATACCTTTAAATGCTAATGAGCTGTGTCTGTCCACACCTACTCCACGCCTCTCGGTGAGAAGATCAGGGTTGCCAGATTGGGTTTTTTGGGGGCCTGTTTGTGTTACCTGTATCCCTTATTTAGTGCAGTTGTGTGTTTATAAGGTGTTCCTTATTACACATGAGTTTCTACAGAGGTAGACATTTGGGCTAGTTTTTATTGAGGTAGGCAGGTTTTACGTTGTGTTTTGGCTGGAAACAGTGAGTCACATCTGGCAACCCAGTAGAAGACATTTCCGTACAATGTGCTCACGCCAACGGTGTATTTCTCACTATGTCTCATAGAACTGCTGTCGTTCAACAAAGCAGTTTGAAGTAGAGTATGAGGCAGATGGAGAATGTTCTGAAGAAGTTCAGACTCTGCAGCTGCAGCGGGATGTTTCAGAAGAGTTGGTTACAAATATAGTGTGTCTGATAATGTTACTCAGGGGCCGTCCACACCATGAAACCAGTTCACCTAAACGTGCTGTTTCTGGCCTATCATCCACGTGAGGCAGTTTTAGAAGAGGGAAAACTGTTTTTTTTAACAACAGTGCAGAAAGTTTAAAACCCCGGCTTGTGCTGTTCAACCCCCTGGAGTGTGGACGGCAAAGACGATCATCTGTGATGAAAATATGAGGTAATCGCCCCCCTCTATCCCTACCGCCGTCCATGATGTCATCAAATAACCACAACAATCAGGGACTACAAGCTTCGGTGGAGCTGCAGAAGCTACATGACGCTAATGGCTGGAAGAGCGTGACCATAGACCTATAGAACTAGAATTATATAAAGGTTTATGAGCAGGATTCTACTTCTAAAGTTCTATATACTTTGTCTTCTTCAGTGTTTTTGGTGTGTTTAGTGAGTCACAGCGCTCCTAAAGGCCTGGAATGTGTACTACATGCTCTGAAGCCTTGTTGAGCCGCGTTCATAGTGACGTGTGGACGGAGGTTTGTTTGGAGAAGGCTGGTGAGAAAAAAGATCGTTTTTCTCGTCGTGTGGAGGTACCCATAAGTTGGTTATATATGTAATTCCAGTTAGTACCAAGTAGCTAACGCTAGCTCCTGCTCATCGTAAGGCTAACTGGTACGGCTTTTCATATTCTACTGAATTTATTCATTATATCGGTAATCTTTGTAGTTTTGATCTTCCAGTGGGCGGGTCAAAGTGAGTGGAACTACCAGAGGATGTGGTTATTTCCCTGCACGATGTCACAAAGGGAAAGTTTCTGAATCTCCTGCATTAGCCCACATATGCTATAAAGTGGTGCAAGTGAGGGAGTTGACAGACTTTCTTCACTTCTGGTGCCTCAGACACAGGTTATAGGGACACATGCTAGAAAACCATTCGAACGTGAATAATGGATAATAAGGGACCTTGAACAACTAGATTACAGTTGTCACCAAACACTAGTCTTAAGCATGAGAACACACACACACACACACACACACACACACACACACACACACACACACACACACACACACACACACACACACACACACACACACACACACACACACACACACACACACACACACACACACACACACACACACACACACACACACACACACACACACACACACACACACACACACACACACAGATCTAAAACCTTGTGTTTTTGGTTGACATTCAGAACATCAGATATTATGCAGCCATGTTTGTGAGGAGAATTAAAGTGAAAGTAGCAGAAACACTCCTGATCACATGTTCCAATCATTCCTGCTCTACAGTATTCATATAGTGCTATATAATCATATTTCATGTTTCTGTCCGAGCAAATAATTACCACATCTTGTGAGATCCACATCTCTGCACTTAACAGCTGTTTGTGCAAATGTACGCTTGTGGTTTATTTGCAGACATTAGTACTGTAAGCAGTGTTTTCACCGTCTCCCCTGTCATGTCTGAACATTTTATTCTGGGCTGTGATCACAAATAATGGAGCAGCACTATGAATGCTCCTTTTATTAATAAACAGTGTGTAGATAGAAATGTGGTGCTCCTCCCAGCACTCTGCTCCTCTCTCCAACATGACAAGTATTCATTCATGCATTTTGTTTCTTTGTGTTCAAGTATCACCGCTGTGCTCAGCAACAAGTGTGGTTTCCAGCTCCAGTACCAGATGATCTTCTGCGTGTGGCTGCTGGCCTTCAGCCCTCAGCTCTGTGAGCAGCTTCGACGCTACAACGTGGTGCCAGCGCTCTCCGACATCCTGCAGGAGTCCGTCAAGGAGAAGGTCACTCGGATCATCCTGGCTGCCTACAGGGTCAGTAGAGGATTCTTAGATTCTGCTGGCCTCGGTGCTAAGGGAAGTCATGAAAGAAAGACACAATTATTGTTTTTCAGTAAGCAGCCCTCAGAAAGGCTTCACTCATTATGAGTCAGGTCCCCCAAAAAATGCAGCTTTTCTCACTGTGACTGATGCAATCTAACCATCGCCACTCTCTGCAGGTCATTTTATTCGGAAATAAAACATCAAACAGCTACAGTCTCCTCTTTACCACAGATAGGCCAGCGCAGCACCTGCACGGCACAGAATAGTAATTTAAATGTCAAAGAGAAAGGCAGAAAAGAGGAGAAATGCTGTTATTCTAACAAACTGCATCACAACCTGGTATGGGAACTGTACTGTGGCGGAGCGTGACTCAGTACAGCGGGTGGTGAAAACCGCCCAGCGCATCATCAGGACTCCACTCACTGTCCTCGAGAACATCCAGAGCAAGCACTCTCTGCGTAGGGCTGTGGAAATTGTGAAGGACTCCTCCCATCCTGCACACAGGCTTTTTCGCCTCCTGCCTTCTGGCCGCCGCTACAGGAGCCTCCGGGCCAGAACCAGCAGGCGACGAGACACTTTCTTCCACAGAGCTGTCACTCTACTGAACTCTCACCCCGTTAAAGCACGTTAATGGCACTGAGTTAGTTCAATGGAATATGATGTAATTAGTGTACACGCCGGTAATGGCAACCTTACACTATTTATTTATGTGTATATATACCGGTATGTATATACATAGGTATGCATATATATTTATCTGTTATAATATCTGATACTTGCGATATTGCACTTCTGGTTAGATGCTAAACTGCATTTCGTTGCATTTGTAATGACAAAGGTGAATCTACTCTAATCTATTTAGTCGGTAGCTCTGCCCCATATGAAGAGGATTTGTTAAACAATGCCAAGAATTTTAGGTGGTTTCCATTTTACGCACAATGACAACGTGGGTATATTCATCTGTGATCTTTTCTGAAGCACAGATGCCCCCCGCTCTAAGCTGCTGTTGAACATGCTGCTCACACTAAATTACAGGAAAACATAACAGGAACCGGAGGACAGGATTGTTTTCATTATTCATCTAAATTCTGGTGAAGCTGGTGCTTTATGTTTTTATAGTTTTTAGGAGAATTTGAAAGCACTACGCTATGGAACAGTCGCATTGTGAATGATCCGTCTTAAGAAACACTCAAATTATTCCTATAAATCACTTATATGTTTGAAGTGTGGTAAAATGAGCTATCTGTCACCAGTACATCTGATCATTCACACTTCTTGAGCAGCGGTGAGCCTGTAAATGGCCCCTCAAAGGATTTTATGTTCCATTCATCACCCCACTGTGAATGTTTCCAAACATCTCTTTTATGATGTGACTTCTCAGAGCTGCACAATAAATCACAAACAAATTGTTACCATAATAGCAATATTTGCAATATAGAGTTTTGACTTTCATGTCAATGTAACCAGTCAGATGAGTCCCGCTGCACCAAATTGCATTGACAACGGGTCATATTTCACTTCAGTATTTCAACATCAAACCTGGAGACAACAGGACGGAAGTCATTAGAAAAATGGCTGAAAAGATCAGAAACCACGACTGAATCACTGCAGGAGGAAACTGAGACACGTGTGATCAGATAAGAAAAGCGAACTGTTTTCTTGTGGGTCCAAGAAGAGAAAATGTTATTTGGAAGTACACACCTCCACCACAGACATCACTATCACAAAACAACATTATCTCACGTTTTGTGTGCAGCCTTCATGCACTTGACTAATTCCAAATATCAAGCATATCAAGAGTTTTAATGCTCTGCTTTAATACCAACAATGCGTTTGTGTAGTTTGCAGTTTGCACCTTCTGCACACATGGTATCAAACCTCACACAATATTCACATGGAGCCCACGGCCTCTGCAGGAAAGTGGATATTTAAATGAAATGCTTCAGGCTAGATTTCCTCTAATCAGAGTGCTTCTGTGACCTTCCTCTGAGCACAATGTGGCGATGATTGGCACGGATTCTGCTTTTTCTTTGGCCTTTTCCATTAAAGGTTGCCACAGCGAATCACAGCCAGCGTCTCCATGTTGTATGAGGAGGGATAAAGTGACATGACAGGCTGAAGAGGAAGAAACGTGATCAGAAATTAGCTCAAGCTTAAAGGCCATTTTTATTTGTAGCTTTAGTCTAAAACAGCCATTTCAGGATGAGGTTGGGAAACCGGGAAACAGGTAAAGAGGGTTCTCTTTACCTGCTCACCTGTCGTATTAAAAAAAAATCCATACATATGTAGTTAGAATGACAAAATGAACATGATTCAATCAGAAACACACACTTGCATCCAGATGAATGTTTGACCCAAAACAAAAAAATATTGCTAACTCATGCTAACTGTCCGGCCCTCAGTAGAGCGCCGACCTTCACCAACCCAACCTTGTATTCTTCAGGTTAAATGATGATGTGCTGTTGGGTCCCATTTCCACATTTTTGGTGGATTAATTTGGAAACAATTAACCATTAATATCCCCAAATCTTATCGATTGATCCTTTGAGGATGACAAATCATCCCTGGAGATTTTTTGCTATTTGGGTTTATAGTATTTAGGCATACACGCAGACAAAAACATAACCTTCTCCCACAATGAAGTTATTTGAACCATTGTTACTCTTAATCCTCAACAGTCAACAAATCTAGAATGGGAAAAAAAGTGATTTTGATGAAGTAGATTAAAAAAGTAAATCCCTCTTCCTCCAGACGCTATCTTTTGTCCTCACTCTTCGCACTGATCTCCTTCATGTCCTCCATCATTGATCCACCAACTGATGTCTTTGAATGTGACCGCCATCCATCGAATGGTCAAGCTGCATGTATGCAACTCCCACGTTCTTCCAGGACTGAGTCACGAGTCAGTGCCAGAGGAAGCGGCTCTGCCAAAATGTTAAAATGCTTTGCTCGCCTTTCTCTTTTTCTCCTCATATTGTCTCAAGTCTGTTGGAAAACCAGTGTTGCCAGATTGGGCAAGTCTCCCCCAACTGGGGGGTCAAATTTTCTGACCTTTTCTTAGTTTCTTCAGTACAGTTGTGTGCTGTGTCCTTATTACACATTGTCTGTTACATATATAATAGTTTTATGATTTCAACGTGATTCTTGCAGAGGTTGGGACCTGTGCTGGATTTTATTGAGGTGGTGGGTTTTTACGTTGTTTAGGCTGGAAACAGAGAGTCCGATCTGACAACCCTGGCGCTGACCATTGCAGCAGGACGTCACACCTTCTGTACATTGGAGTCACTTTGATAATGCTCACATGATGATGTCACATGACAATGTCTGGAGCCTCTGACTTTGAACCTAATTTTGAAGGAGGTGCTTCAAGGTTCTGCTCCCTCCCTGCTTTCTCCTCTTGTTTTGTCCTGCATGACGATCCCTCCAGGGGATCCCATCTTCCTGGTTTTCATCAGTTCCCATGTCACTGCTCGTGACACACAGCTGAACATCAAGCTGTTACAATCCTCAACAAAACAAATGACATGAAAAAAACCGTTCCAGTTTTCCACTGTGGGGAAACCAGAGTTTCATGTAAACTCCACATGAAAACAACCTGTGAGTGTGAGAACCACTTCACCTCTGGGCGGCTTCTACTTCCACACTCCAGCCGATGGCCCGGCATGTTGTTTCCTCTGGAGGCTTCATTTGAATGCCTGAGACGCTTCAATTCAGACTTGCATGTTGTAAGATTCTCCTGCCGGGTTATTTTTACAATCCTTTGAAACTGAAACACTCAACATAACTCTGCATGCCACTGTGTTTTTCCCAGATGTCCTAATTATGCAAATGATGGCACTCACCACATGGGAGCCACAAAATGATTTGAATTATCCCAACCATCTGGAAGTCCTTCAACACATCCTCAAATGTGCTGTCCTTCTTATGCGTTTGCCTCAATCCAACTTTGGGAGCTCAAGGTTTTTTTTCCTGTCTCTTTTAAAGTAACAAAAGAGCAAAAAATGATGGTATTTTGTGCTGCAAGTAGTAAAGAGCAGCTCTTCACATTTGCCTTTTTGATCATAAACAAATGTAGGAATATAGAGGTTCGAGACCTCAGTAGCACGTTAGAATAGAGGATAGAGAATCATCAGCCTCTTGAGAGTACCACCTTGACACCAACTCAGTTAAACAAGACCATCTGCTGGTCAGAACTGCTCGGTGGACGGAGTGCCTTCCAACATATTGACATTGGCCTGGAGCCGAAACACGTTTCCTCTTCGGGATGAAAATAATTGAGCTCATTGTGGCTCCTGTTGAGTTTTTTTTTTTTTTTTTTTTAAACAAGGTTTGTATATTCAAGATTCAGTTAAACAATATTACATTGGAAATCACCAATAGTTTTTCCCACTTTTCTTCCCTCCCCGAACCCCACAGTCAACATATAACAACAAGTAACAAGCCAGACAGGTTGAAAGGAAACACAAATACAATAATAATACTGTCAATAATCACTGCCCATAAAATACCTCAGAATGCACACAAAGATGTTGTGTAATTAACTGATCTACAGTAGCTTTCCTTACAAATTATTAGTATACAGTTATACAATTTCAACTGCATCCATCTTTTGAAAATAGGCAAGGAAAGGGTCCCAAACGTCGTGAAATTTTTTAACTGAGCCTTTTGTTGTGTATCTGATTTTTTCCAGCTGTGTGTAATACATGACATCACTGACCCAAAGTCTAAATACAGGTGGCTCTGCATCCTTCCAACCCAGCAATATCCTCCTTCGAGCCATAAGTGTACAGAAAGCAACCAGACTCGCCTGGGCCTTGGTCAATTGTGGATTTGAACTCACTCCAAAGATTGCCATAAATGGGCAAGGGGTCAATGTCTTACCGCATGTCTTGGAGAGGACCTGGAATATACTGTTCCAAAAGTAATGCAGTTTTGAACAAGTCCAAAACATGTGCAACAAAGAGCCAGGTTCTCACTTACAGCGGTCACAAGTGGGGTCAAATCCGTCCCTCATCCTACTTAGCTTGGTTTTTGACCAATGGAGGCGGTGCACAACCTTAAATTGAATAATTATATGTCTGAGGCAGATGGACGAAGAAAAAATTCCCTCAATTATTTTATTCCATCTCTCAATTGAAATTTGTTTACCCAAATCCTCCTCCCATTTACATTTAAGTGATTGCAATGATGTCAATTTATGTTCATTTAATAACCCATAGATCAGACTTATCGCACGTTTGGCATCTGGTTTTATCTTGAAGATATCATCTAAAAGAGAGTATGATGGACAGGAAGGAAAGGCGTCAGTATTGCACATCATGAAATCTCTGAGTTGCAAGTTCCTGTAAAAGTGTGACTGGCAAGTCAAACTTAGAAACCAATTGTTCAAAAGAGCAGAAGACATTGTCACTATAGAGTTTATACAATGAAGTTATTCCACAGTTTACCCAGATGTTGAATGCCTCATCTGTTAATGATGGATAAAACATACAATGTCTCTGAGGAGGTGCAATAAGGGATAGATCAAGCAGTTTGAAATGTCTCCTGAACTGGTACCACAGTTTGAGTGAGTGGATAACAAGAGGATTTGAGGTATAATTGGACACAGGTTTTATCAGTGGTAATCTGGCACAAAGTAGGGATGGCAGTGCAATGCGGTCCACAGGCATTTTCTCTTGTATTGCCCATAATGGTGAATTGTCTTGATCCATGGTCCAGTATAACATCGTCCTGATATTAGATGCCCAGTAATAGAACAAAAAGTTTGGGAGTGCCAAGCCTCCCGCGCTCCGGGGATTTTGTAATACATTTTGTTTTAATCTTGGTGGTTTTTTATTCCAAATAAAAGATGATCAAATTAGTAAAAAAAGATTTTGTCAGAAAAATTGGAAGTGATTGAAACAGATACAGAAATGTAGGAAAGACAGACATTTTGATGATATTTATTCTACCTCCGAGTGAAAGAGGCAGCAACTCCCAGCTTGCGAAATCCTGCTTTAGTTTTGAAAGTAACACTTGATAGTTAAATTTGTATAGATCTGCATGATTTTGTGTAATCCAAATTCCTAAATATTTGAATTTATTGTAACTAAGTTTAAAAGGAGCCAAAATTGTCGATAACTCTCCTGATCTTTTTCCAATAAGCATTGCTTCACTCTTTTCATAATTAACCTTGTATCCTGATATGACTCCAAACTGTTTCAGCAGGTCCAGAACTTTGGGCAGACTCTTCGATGGGTTAGATATAAACAAGAGCATATCGTCTGCATAAAGCGATACTTTATGCTCAGTGATGCCACGATGTATTCCTGAATAGTCAGCACACTGTCTCAAAGCGATGGCAAGAGGCTCAGTAGCCAGAGCAAAGAGAAGTGGTGGCAACGGGCAGCCCTGTCTCGTTCCACACTGCAGTTGAAAATATGAGGACAAATGGTTATTGGTTCGAACAGCTGCCAAAGGGGAGGAATAAAGAACCTCAAGCCAGGAAATGAAATTTCTCCCAAATCCAAACTTTTGTAGTGCATAAAAAAGGAAGTCCCATCTCACCCGATCAAATGCCTTCTCAGCATCAAGTGAGACCACTGCCTCAAGTACTTCATCTTTGGATTTACTATAAATTATGTTTAATAAACGTCTAATATTGAAGAAAGAGTATCTGTTTTTGATAAATCCTGTTTGATTGGGTGAGATAACGGACGGCAAAAACTTTTATAATCGAAGAGCCAGGACCTTGGCAAGAATTTTAGTGTCTACGTTAAGTAATGAAATTGGACGATATGAACTACAATCTAAATGGTCTTTATCTTTTTTAGGGATCAGAGAGATTACAGCCTGGCGCATAGTCGGGGGCAAGGATTTAATTTGAAATGATTCATCAAATGTAGATTTTAGCAATGGGACAATTTGAGGTGCAAATTTCATATAAAATTCAGAATTATCATTTGTTGGGGGACAACTATATAATTTCTGATAAAAATTTTGAAAACACTTGTTTATTTCTAAATTGTCAGTACATTTGATACCCTGATCATTTTTAATTTCTGCAATGGTTTGGTTGGCAGCTCTTTGATGCAGCTGTTGAGCCAAGAGCCTGCCTGCTTTCTCCCCATGTTCATATGAAAAACTTTGTGATTTGTAGAGAAGATGTTCAGCTTGCTTTGTAGAAAAAAGGTTATATTCGGTCTGTAATTGTAATATTGTTTATATAAAGTGGGGGTAGGTGACTGACTGTATGCTGCATCAAGTTCAACAATTTGATTAGCTAGTTCAGTGATTCGTGCGACTGAAGCGCGTCTCTGCTTCGCACAGAATGAAATTATTTGACCCCTCAAATACGCCTTGAGGGCCTCCCAGACCGTTGAATGAGACACCTCTGGGGTTTGATTAATATCAACAAACAGTTTAATTTGAAATTGTATGCAATTTGTAAATTCCTCATCTGCAAGCAGTAATGGATTAAGTCTCCATGGCCGATAATTAGCGTGAGTGTTTGGGAAATGCAATGATAAAATAACAGGCGAATGATCCGAAATGACCATGGCTGTGTAATCACAGTCCGTGACTAAAGGTAAAAGTTTTTTGTCTAGAAGGAAATAATCAATACGGGAGAATGATTATGAACATTTGAAAAGAATGAGTATTTGCGTGAAGTGGGGTTTAAAAACCTCCAAACGTCAGCAAGCCCATAGGTATCAACAAAAGAGTGAATTGCACGCGCTGATTTGGAGACCGGAGTTGTTTTCTGAGAGCTGCGATCCAAAGCAGACAAAACACAATTTAAATCACCTCCAATTCTAATATTATGGGATGACATATTTGGTAGCCGTGAGAATAAATTAGTAAAAAAGGTGACATCATCCCAATTAGGGGCATAAACATTGACAAAAGCCAGTGGGAACCCAAATAATTGTCCAGTCACAATAACAAAACGTCCCCCGGAGTCTGTATCGACATTAGTAACTACAAATGGTAATGATTTATTTATCACAATAGCAGCTCCTCTCCCCTTGGCGTTAAATTTAGAATGGAATACTTGCCCTATCCATCTACCTTTAATTCTAAAATGATCGCAAATGCGCAGGTGAGTTTCTTGAAGAAACGCTATGTCTACTTTGAGTTTATGTAAATGAGCAAGAACTTTGTTTCGTTTAACTGGATGGTTCATTGATTTTACATTCCAGCTCACAAAATTAACACTACAGCCACTGTTGGAACCAGCCATCCACTGTGTATTGTAGAGTGAGATAGTTATTTGACAATAAGAGATGAAAATTATGAAAAATGGCAGAAAATAACATACATTTAAGAGAAATTGTAATAACCAATAATAATAAACCTGTCTGGCAAACCCCTAACCCTCGTACATTAAGTACAACTCTGTCATCCTGAACATGATGACCACAAAACCCCTTCCACACAAATAGTGCTTGTTTGGTATGCTGTAAACCAAAACAGAGCAGGCTCCCGCTCTATATGAATCACCTACTGTTGTTTGTAAGAGTGAGAACAAGTGTAACATATCAGGACTGGCAAAATGTCACATTATGTCCCAGAACTATGAGGAAAACCAGTGTCCACTTTGCAGAGGATGTTGAGAATATGACCTCGATTGGACAGAATACAATGAACATGGACTGGTGAGATCCTCTTCATGGACCACTCACACCCAGGGTCTCGTTTGGAGCCTCTTTGAGCACATGTCTTTTTATGTAGTCCATAGCAGCTGTGGCGTCCACAAACTCCCGCTCCGTTCCATTGTGCGTAATCCGGAGTCGCGCTGGGAAAATAATGCCGTACCGGACCCCTGGCTGATCACGGAGAAGTCTCCGGGCTTCCGTGAAAGCAGCACGAGCCCGTGCAACGGCCGGAGTGAAATCGGGGAAGATGGCAATAGACTGACCCTTCATCTTAAGTGGACCCAGGGTCCGGGCCCGGCGGAGCACCTCAACGCAGTCCTGGTCGTAGTGAAGCTTCGCTATGATGGCTCGCGGCTTTCCTCCTGGGCGTTTAGGAACAAGGCTTCTATGTGAGCGGTCAATCATAACCTCTTTGTCCATCTTGAGTACCTCTCTCAGTAGTTTGGACACAGCGGCGGGAGTACTGGTATCTGGTCCTTCCTCGACTCCGCTTATGCACACTCTTCACTCTTGGCCCTCAGCTCTTTTTTGAGACCAGACACCGTAGTTTGCAGAGTCGCTACTTCGTCACTCCAGGTGGAGAGGCCGCTTTCAATGTCCTTCACCGTGGCTTTCACCTCATCCACTTGTTTGCATGTCGCTTCCCTGCAGGCCGTGATTTCGTTCCTCACCGATTGCAACTCAGTCTTAATGGTGCCGAAGTCCTCCGCGAGCGCTCTCCTGAGCTCCTCTTTTATCACGGATGAGATGTTTTCTTTGATAGACAAAATAACTTGTGATTTTAAGTCTGCAATGATGTTCTGTTCCTCGTCGGTGCTTTGGTCCCCGGCTTCAGTCGGACCAGCCGACTCCTCCGGGCTAGCTGTGGTGGCTTTCGGTTTGGTTAGCTTAGCTTTCGCTCCGGTACATCGATATTTTCGTAAGCTGGACGCCATTCCGAGCAAAAATGTGGGCAAAATACGTCACCCTGCACTCTTAACTTCCTTCTGAAGTATATGGTATATTCCTGTAGGTCGGAAAAATACTTGTTTTTGCTACTTTTAGCAAGATTTAGCGGGAGTCTCCACAAACACGACCTACTCCATTACCGGCTCACGAGCGCCCCGCTCCTGTTGAGTTTGATTACAGTTTTTCGACTTTTGAGACATTTTAACTTTTGTTAAAATAATTTTTCCTTTCATGCCCTATACAACAGCTTCTACTGTTTGACCTTTTTAACAGTTTAAATGTTTTTATCTGTTTGTTTTAGTTGTTTTAACCATTGAGGCACCTTAAGCAAGTTTTAGCTGTTATATCCATTTTCACTGTTTAGCACTGGCGTCACAGCTTTTTAGTGACGGGCTTCTCTTCTCACATCAAACATACAGCGGAGGCAGAGGAAGTAAATCCACTGAGTGAAGTTCTATTTCCCTCTGAGGGTTTTACCGAATGTCTCTGCTGTGCATCACAGAACCTCCTGGAGAAGTCTGCTGAGAGGGAGACGCGCCAGGAGTACGCTCTGGCCATGATTCAATGCAAGGTGCTGAAGCAGCTGGAGAACCTGGACCAACAGAAGTATGACGATGAGGACATCACAGAAGATATTAAGTTCCTGCTGGAGAGGCTGGGAGAGAGCGTTCAGGATCTCAGGTACTTGTCTCTCGTCATGAAGAACAAGCAGTGCCGGGCCCTCGTCAAGATATTAGCCGGCTGCTGAACGCCACTGGTTTCTCCTCATGGAGAGGCTGGGATGTTCCCTCTGTATGGTCCTCTGTAACCACAGCTTCCCTCAGCACGGAGTTGCAGAAAGCTTTTTTTTTAATGACCTTGCAACTTATGTATTTCTGGACGGTTCTGGTCCACAGCTCTTTTGATGAGTACAGCTCCGAGTTGAAGTCCGGCCGCCTGGAGTGGAGTCCTGTTCACAAGTCTGAGAAGTTCTGGAGGGAGAACGCTGTGCGCCTCAATGAGAAGAACTACGAGCTCCTCAAGTAAGAGCATACGTTACTACCGCTAGCTTCCAGAAACAGATTCACTTTGAATGTGTGTAGAAGTGTTGTGATAACTGGAAACCTTTCTCACATTCCACACCTGAATTCACTGGCCATCAACACTCCAGCTCACATTAACTAAACCACCTCCGACTGAGGATGAGAAACATGGATGATCCATCTGCATCACTCCTCACTGGTTTGAATAAAGCTACTAATAACTGTGAAAGCTTAGTGCCACTGTTGGTTTTACAAATATTAATCCAAACATTAAATATCTTCAAAAATCACAGTTAAAAAAAACGTAAAGTCTGAGTGTTTGATCATGTTACACGAAAAATGCGACAACTTTCTGATTTTCTCTCACATGATAAAGCTTTTGTTTGGGGAAAAAAACAACTTTAAAATCTTAAAGACAACAGACAGGTTTCCAGTTATTTTCTTATAATTAGAAGGATTTTCATTGCCAGCTATGAAAATTTAAATTTCCACAGCACGAGGAATTTCTTTTGTTGTGAGGTTGTGTCGACTGGGTGGAGTTGAGCCACCGTTCAAAAAAAAGACCAATCTGAAATTTGTGACAACAAATGATGGTGGAGTCCTTGTCTTTGTATGTGTTGGTGCAGTTGTATGTATTTGAGTGTTTCCTTTCTCCCCAGGATCCTGACCAGGCTGCTGGAAGTGTCCGATGACCCGCAGGTCATCGCAGTAGCAGCTCACGACATCGGAGAGTATGTTCGTCATTACCCTCGTGGGAAACGGTGAGGCTCTGTGATAAATCCAGCCATTTGAGATGTGATGCGCAGTTTGAAGTTTCTTTGATAGAGCAGATGCACACAAGGTTCATGAGTCCACATTCAACACGACTAGAAGAAGCAAGTGAAGCTTCCAACACATTTACTTTGACTGGAAACGGCAAACATTTAGGAAAGTCAGATTTTAAAATATATATTTAAGTTACTTTACAGGCCATTTACTTCCTCTGATCCCCTGAAATTAATTAAGAGCAATCTATTTGTAGGTAATATGAATTATGACTTAAAATGTAGTCTGTTGCATTAAAATGTGATCCATCTGTGATGCAGGCCTCAACACAGCAACCTGTGCTTGATAGTCGTCTCATTTAGTGACTTTACAAACTTATTGAAATTACGTCTGTTCTAAAGTTAGTTTATTCAGGTGGCCACGTGCAGTGTCAGCTCAGTGATATTTCAATTAATTTATAGATGCTTATTTCATTTTGAAAATTTCCAAAATTCCCCTCTGGAATTTTGGAAATTGTCCGCCCCTTTGCAATCCCACATTCACCCAGAATGCAATGAAAGATCTCAAACATGAAAGTAAGACTTATTTACCACCTTGACGTGTTTCACGGTTTCGCTCCTTCCATTGCAGTGTGATTGAGCAGCTGGGTGGTAAACAGCTGGTGATGAACCACATGCACCACGAGGATCAGCTTGTCCGATACAACGCCCTGCTGGCTGTGCAGAAGCTGATGGTCCACAACTGGTAAGAAACAGGCTTTCTGCTCATGTCGCCCTCAAACATCAACCTGGCTTTTCCCATGGAGGAGAGTTACAGGCTGCTTCAGACGAGTTATAAAGTGGTTTAGGTGACTTACAGGCTGCTTTAGATGAGTTATAAAGTGGTTTAGGTGACTTACAGGCTGCTTTAGATGAGTTATAAAGTGGTTTAGGTGACTTACAGGCTGCTTCAGACGAGTTATAAAGTGGTTTAGGTGACTTACAGGCTGCTTCAGACGAGTTATAAAGTGGTTTAGGTGACTTACAGGCTGCTTCAGACGAGTTATAAAGTGGTTTAGGTGACTTACAGGCTGCTTCAGACGAGTTATAAAGTGGTTTAGGTGACTTACAGGCTGCTTCAGACGAGTTATAAAGTGGTTTAGGTGACTTACAGGCTGCTTCAGACGAGTTATAAAGTGGTTTAGGTGACTTACAGGCTGCTTCAGACGAGTTATAAAGTGGTTTAGGTGACTTACAGGCTGCTTCAGACGAGTTATAAAGTGGTTTAGGTGACTTACAGGCTGCTTCAGACGAGTTATAAAGTGGTTTAGGTGACTTACAGGCTGCTTTAGATGAGTTATAAAGTGGTTTAGGTGACTTACAGGCTGCTTCAGACGAGTTATAAAGTGGTTTAGGTGACTTACAGGCTGCTTCAGACGAGTTATAAAGTGGTTTAGGTGACTTACAGGCTGCTTCAGACGAGTTATAAAGTGGTTTAGGTGACTTACAGGCTGCTTCAGACGAGTTATAAAGTGGTTTAGGTGACTTACAGGCTGCTTCAGACGAGTTATAAAGTGGTTTAGGTGACTTACAGGCTGCTTCAGACGAGTTATAAAGTGGTTTAGGTGACTTACAGGCTGCTTCAGACGAGTTATAAAGTGGTTTAGGTGACTTACAGGCTGCTTCAGACGAGTTATAAAGTGGTTTAGGTGACTTACAGGCTGCTTCAGACGAGTTATAATGTGGTTTAGGTGACTTACAGGCTGCTTTAGACGAGTTATAAAGTGGTTTAGGTGACTTACAGGCTGCTTCAGACGAGTATAAAGTGGTTTAGGTGACTTACAGGCTGCTTTAGATGAGTTATAAAGTGGTTTAGGTGACTTACAGGCTGCTTCAGACGAGTTATAAAGTGGTTTAGGTGACTTACAGGCTGCTTCAGACGAGTTATAAAGTGGTTTAGGTGACTTACAGGCTGCTTCAGACGAGTTATAAAGTGGTTTAGGTGACTTACAGGCTGCTTCAGACGAGTTATAAAGTGGTTTAGGTGACTTACAGGCTGCTTCAGACGAGTTATAAAGTGGTTTAGGTGACTTACAGGCTGCTTTAGATGAGTTATAAAGTGGTTTAGGTGACTTACAGGCTGCTTCAGACGAGTTATAAAGTGGTTTAGGTGACTTACAGGCTGCTTTAGACGAGTTATAAAGTGGTTTAGGTGACTTACAGGCTGCTTCAGACGAGTTATAAAGTGGTTTAGGTGACTTACAGGCTGCTTCAGACGAGTTATAAAGTGGTTTAGGTGACTTACAGGCTGCTTCAGACGAGTTATAAAGTGGTTTAGGTGACTTACAGGCTGCTTCAGACGAGTTATAAAGTGGTTTAGGTGACTTACAGGCTGCTTCAGACGAGTTATAAAGTGGTTTAGGTGACTTACAGGCTGCTTCAGACGAGTTATAAAGTGGTTTAGGTGACTTACAGGCTGCTTCAGACGAGTTATAAAGTGGTTTAGGTGACTTACAGGCTGCTTCAGACGAGTTATAAAGTGGTTTAGGTGACTTACAGGCTGCTTTAGACGAGTTATAAAGTGGTTTAGGTGACTTACAGGCTGCTTCAGACGAGTTATAAAGTGGTTTAGGTGACTTACAGGCTGCTTCAGACGAGTTATAAAGTGGTTTAGGTGACTTACAGGCTGCTTCAGACGAGTTATAAAGTGGTTTAGGTGACTTACAGGCTGCTTCAGACGAGTTATAAAGTGGTTTAGGTGACTTACAGGCTGCTTCAGACGAGTTATAAAGTGGTTTAGGTGACTTACAGGCTGCTTCAGACGAGTTATAAAGTGGTTTAGGTGACTTACAGGCTGCTTCAGACGAGTTATAAAGTGGTTTAGGTGACTTACAGGCTGCTTCAGACGAGTTATAAAGTGGTTTAGGTGACTTACAGGCTGCTTCAGACGAGTTATAAAGTGGTTTAGGTGACTTACAGGCTGCTTCAGACGAGTTATAAAGTGGTTTAGGTGACTTACAGGCTGCTTCAGACGAGTTATAAAGTGGTTTAGGTGACTTACAGGCTGCTTCAGACGAGTTATAAAGTGGTTTAGGTGACTTACAGGCTGCTTCAGACGAGTTATAAAGTGGTTTAGGTGACTTACAGGCTGCTTCAGACGAGTTATAAAGTGGTTTAGGTGACTTACAGGCTGCTTCAGACGAGTTATAAAGTGGTTTAGGTGACTTACAGGCTGCTTCAGACGAGTTATAAAGTGGTTTAGGTGACTTACAGGCTGCTTCAGACGAGTTATAAAGTGGTTTAGGTGACTTACAGGCTGCTTCAGACGAGTTATAAAGTGGTTTAGGTGACTTACAGGCTGCTTTAGACGAGTTATAAAGTGGTTTAGGTGACTTACAGGCTGCTTCAGACGAGTTATAAAGTGGTTTAGGTGACTTACAGGCTGCTTCAGACGAGTTATAAAGTGGTTTAGGTGACTTACAGGCTGCTTCAGACGAGTTATAAAGTGGTTTAGGTGACTTACAGGCTGCTTCAGACGAGTTATAAAGTGGTTTAGGTGACTTACAGGCTGCTTCAGACGAGTTATAAAGTGGTTTAGGTGACTTACAGGCTGCTTCAGACGAGTTATAAAGTGGTTTAGGTGACTTACAGGCTGCTTCAGACGAGTTATAAAGTGGTTTAGGTGACTTACAGGCTGCTTCAGATGAGTTATAAAGTGGTTTAGGTGACTTACAGGCTGCTTCAGACGAGTTATAAAGTGGTTTAGGTGACTTACAGGCTGCTTCAGACGAGTTATAAAGTGGTTTAGGTGACTTACAGGCTGCTTCAGACGAGTTATAAAGTGGTTTAGGTGACTTACAGGCTGCTTCAGACGAGTTATAAAGTGGTTTAGGTGACTTACAGGCTGCTTCAGACGAGTTATAAAGTGGTTTAGGTGACTTACAGGCTGCTTCAGACGAGTTATAAAGTGGTTTAGGTGACTTACAGGCTGCTTCAGACGAGTTATAAAGTGGTTTAGGTGACTTACAGGCTGCTTCAGACGAGTTATAAAGTGGTTTAGGTGACTTACAGGCTGCTTCAGACGAGTTATAAAGTGGTTTAGGTGACTTACAGGCTGCTTTAGACGAGTTATAAAGTGGTTTAGGTGACTTACAGGCTGCTTCAGACGAGTTATAAAGTGGTTTAGGTGACTTACAGGCTGCTTCAGACGAGTTATAAAGTGGTTTAGGTGACTTACAGGCTGCTTCAGACGAGTTATAAAGTGGTTTAGGTGACTTACAGGCTGCTTCAGACGAGTTATAAAGTGGTTTAGGTGACTTACAGGCTGCTTCAGACGAGTTATAAAGTGGTTTAGGTGACTTACAGGCTGCTTCAGACGAGTTATAAAGTGGTTTAGGTGACTTACAGGCTGCTTCAGACGAGTTATAAAGTGGTTTAGGTGACTTACAGGCTGCTTCAGATGAGTTATAAAGTGGTTTAGGTGACTTACAGGCTGCTTCAGACGAGTTATAAAGTGGTTTAGGTGACTTACAGGCTGCTTTAGATGAGTTATAAACTGGTTTAGGCGAGTTAAAATGAGTTTAGGTTAGTTGTAAACTGGTTTAGATGAGTTACCGGCTGGTTTAGATGAGTAATAAACTGGTTTCGATTAGTTACAGGCTGGTTTAGGCGAGTTACAGGCTGGTTTAGATTAGTTGCAGGCTGGTTTAGATTAGTTACAGGCTGCTTTAGATTAGTTGCAGGCTGGTTTAGGCGAGTTATAAGCTGCTTTAGATTAGTTGCAGGCTGGTTTAGATTAGTTGCAGGCTGGTTTAGATTAGTTACAGGCTGGTTTAGATTAGTTACAGGCTGGTTTAGGCGAGTTATAAACTGCTTTAGATTAGTTGCAGGCTGGTTTAGATTAGTTACAGGATGGTTTAAGGGGTTATAAACCGGTTTAGGTGAGTTAGAGGCTGGTTTAGATTAGTTGCAGGCTGGTTTAGATTAGTTACAGGCTGCTTTAGATTAGTTGCAGGCTGGTTTAGGCGAGTTATAAACTGCTTTAGATTAGTTGCAGGCTGGTTTAGATTAGTTGCAGGCTGGTTTAGATTAGTTGCAGGCTGGTTTAGATTAGTTACAGGCTGGTTTAGGCGAGTTATAAACTGCTTTAGATTAGTTGCAGGCTGGTTTAGATTAGTTGCAGACTGGTTTAGATTAGTTGCAGGCTGGTTTAGATTAGTTACAGGCTGGTTTAGGCGAGTTATAAACTGCTTTAGATTAGTTGCAGGCTGGTTTAGATTAGTTACAGGATGGTTTAAGGGGTTATAAACCGGTTTAGGTGAGTTAGAGGCTGGTTTAGGAGAGTTATAAACTTATTTAGATGAGTTACAGGCTGGTTTAGGTGAGTTAGAAACTAGTTCAGGTTAGTTGTAAACTGGTTTAGGTAAGTTATAAACTGGTTAAGGCGAGTTACAGGCTGGTTTAGGTGAGTTAGAAACTAGTTCAGGTTAGTTGTAAACTAGTTGAGGTAAGTTATAAACTGGTTAAGGCGAGTTACAGGCTGGTTTAGACCAGTTCTAGCCATATTGGACCCACTGAGCTCAGTCTGCTCTGGTGACTTGTAGTTGTAGTTGAACTGATCGGGTGGATTCTTCATGCTGCCCAGATGAATTTTCTACTTTTTCCCCTTGAAGTCTTGTTTTCTTTTCTTGGGTCTGCTGACATGTTTTGAAGGACAGAGTTTTACAAGAAGCAAGTAGAAACCTGCCTCTTACGTTCCCTTAGCAACTGCAGGTGGACATGTGATGTCAGTGTGTATTTCAGTCCGTTGTCCTTGTGATCAGTCAAGTATAGGCTCAATAATGAAACACGTGTGCAATCTTGCTTTCAGGAAATATCCTCTCACCACGAGGATTTCACCCGACAGTGAATTTAATCGTTCTGTTCGGTACAAAACCAGATGGGAACAAATGACTTTTCTTCTGTTTTATGCCCAGATAAGCAGAAAGAAGACATTTAGGCGTCACGTCATTTGTTTGAAGTCTGTGAGTGAAATCCATTAGAAGAAGCTTGTTCTTTTCCTCACATGGCTTTAGATAAGGATGATGATGATGATGATGATGAAGTACCTATTATAATCTGAGCTGGTGGGGTAACAAAGTTATTCATGTTTTTCTTATAATCATTCATTTTTCTTGGTTTTAGTACTTCTGGCTTCTGTCTGCTTGACTTCAGATTGATTGATTGATTGATTGATTGATTGATTGATTGATTGATTGATTGATTGATTGATTGATTGATTGATTGATTGATTGATTGATTGTGCTGCTCTAATCGTTAAGTACAAGCCTGTTACTGTCATAGCTTTCATTCTCAACGTAAATCAGTATATTGTTGTCATATTCACCTTTTAAAATGTCCCTTTTTTAAAGAAAAAGACAGTTTATGTTGTTGTTTTTTCCATTTAAATTGTTTATTGACTTATTTAATAACAAAACAACATACATACAGAAATAATAAAGACAATAACAACAAGTTTAATGGTACACTGTACAGACAAACTAACCCATCATGGTCCTAATATTGGTGAAACAAGACAAATTAAAATAAAAAAACATCACGAGATGGAGAGGGAAATCATTCATATGTGGAGAGGAGCTCAGTCCACATTTATACTATAAAATCTAGGGGATTTTTTCTACCATGAAACGTGACGGGACATGAGGACATTGTCAGTAATTGACCGTTTGTTGTACTGTCTACAGACTGTGACTCTGGTGTTTGTCCATCACGTCTCAGACGCCTGAGACGTGCATGAAGGAGGCGTGCAGCCTTTGACGTGCCACTTTGCCTCAGAGAGAGACTGTACAGCCTCGAGGCGATTTGGTCGTCTAGATTCTAGGACTCCACTAAACACAAGTGTGTGTGAGTCCTTCATTAGAACCTTCATGTCACATTTTCCTCTCTTTTTCTCCTCGAGGGGCTCGCCTTGTTTACCCATCACTTCTTCCTGTCATCATTTTTCTGATGCCCCAGTTGTCATGACAACAGCGTGGCTAAATCTGTGCTACTGTCGTCTGCGAGCCTGACATCCAGGAGACGTTATTTTCTTCACTTTAAATGCGAATAAGTAGAAATATTTTATATTTTGGATATTATTTTACTCTATATAATCTCTATTATAAACTCTACTGTTTATCTGTGACATGGTCATGATGTGATATTTGATTGGTTCTCAATCAGCAGCTTTGTTGTCATGACTGACACATGACTGTGCTTCAAATGAGCAGATTGAACTAACGCCGTGCTGAATGTAGGAGGCAGCTTCAAATGCTCTCAAAGGCTAAATGTGTTTGTTGTGAGCATTCCTCTCAGTTCATAACAGAGACTCACTTCACTAAACAGGACGACTGGTTGTTCTTGATAGTTATTATCCAAACGGCAAATATACAATTTATCTGAGTCGTACTGAAACTTTAACGAGTTAAAAAAAAAAAAAAGCTCGGGAGGATGTGGTGTCATGTGGAAAACAAAGAATGAGTTTGAATGAGAGCTTCTGAACTGCAGCTGTGAAAGATGGCGCTTTCATGTTGGGTCGTTAGCATTAGCCTGTGAGCCGCTGAGGGGGGGTGGTTGGACAGTGTGTGTGTGTGTGTGTGTGTGTGTGTGTGTGTGTGTGCTGCTCAGAATGTAAACTCAGCTGGGCGCACGGTGCAGCGGCTCAGAAGCTGTCTTTAATACACATGTGGGAGGATGTGAGCGTCTTCTGATAGCGACTTTAAATGATTAATATGATTAAAATCTGACTGATAGTCATTAGCGAGCTGGAACATGCAGCACACGGCAGTGCTTAAGTTTCGGTGGGGTGGCGCCATGTGTGCAAATGAGAATAAATACTAACTGTATATGCATAGATGTGACACATATATAACATACCAATTAGAAATTGGTACGTAAAACTACATTGTGCAAGATTTATTTTCTCCCAACAATTCTGAAATAATCCATAAACGAGTCGTGTTCTCTGAGGGTGCCGTCTGTGGACGAGTTGTCCAGGTTTGCAGTTTTATGGACGAGTCGTCCGCGGATGAGTCATCCTAGAATCGTAGTCAACATTACTGTGGGCAGAAACACATTGAACCAGTTTGCAAGAACAAATATTTATATTACGTTTTACAGAAAACAGTTAATCAAGAGTGATTAACGTACTTGAGCTACGGTAAAAGATGGCGGCGTTTTATTTGAAGGTCATTATGTTATTTCACTGTTTTTGCTCCTTTGAGATCAGACTGGGCCTCATGTGGCCCCGCAACCAAAGTCCTGCACTAAATCAACCTTGTTCTTTCATTTTGAGGACAGGTCAAGTTTGTACATTATTCTGCTCATTTGAAGTTAGTTATTATTCTGTCTTCAAAGTTAAAGTTGAAATAGTTTTTATCAACCTGTCAGGGAGTTTTTCCTGCAAGTTAACCATAAATAAAATGTACCCAGTGAAGCCAAAAATCTTTTATATTCTTAATATTCAATCCTGACTTTTATGGATCCCAATGAATTATTATTATGAGACTCAGCCTTTGAATCATTTCTCACACGTTATAATGATGTTTAATGATTGTGGCTGATCAGAGACGGATGGGACGACTGGATTGAATCCTACATTTTGGCCAAATAAAGTGACCGACACAGAGAGTGGACATCATCCATGAGCTAAAGAATTACCAGCAGATGCAGAGGGAAGGAATTCACATATTATTTAACAGTTTCCACTTTACCAGTGGACTGGCTGATATATAACAGGTTTATTTTGTATACCATAACGCTGTGAAGAAGAGGGAAAAGTCAACCACTGCACTAAACCACAGAGGGGATGAAAAAAGATCAGCTCATGACTAGGGATGTCCGATTATATCGGAGGGCCGATATTATCGGCCGATATCGACTTATCGGTATCGGATTTTTACAACCGATATTGGAATTTCCGAGTCTGCATGAACGCAGCATGGGACGTTTACGGGCGCGCTTGATTACGTTTAACAACAACAAATACAACACGCTGGACTCGTGGCTAAGAAGGAGAAGCCTGGTGAATGAAATGTCTGTGGAGGACTGGAGGCTCAACCAGGCCCTCTTCCCTGCTGGACCAGTACCTGACTGCACCCTGCACCAGTGTTGACGGTGAACCAGTGTTCAGCACTGGTACCAGTACCTGACTGCACCCTGCACCAGTGTTGACAGTGAACCAGTGTTCAGCACTGGTACCAGTACCCGACTGCACCCTGCACCAGTGTTGACAGTGAACCAGTGTTCAGCACTGGTACCAGTACCCGACTGCACCCTGCACCAGTGTTGACAGTGAACCAGTGTTCAGCACTGGTACCAGTACCCGACTGCATCCTGCACCAGTGTTGACGGTGAACCAGTGTTCAGCACTGGTACCAGTACCTGACTGCACCCTGCACCAGTGTTGACAGTGAACCAGTGTTCAGCACTGGTACCAGTACCCGACTGCACCCTGCACCAGTGTTGACAGTGAACCAGTGTTCAGCACTGGTACCAGTACCTGACTGCACCCTGCACCAGTGTTGACAGTGAACCAGTGTTCAGCACTGGTACCAGTACCTGACTGCACCCTGCACCAGTGTTGACAGTGAACCAGTGTTCAGCACTGGTACCAGTACCTGACTGCACCCTGCACCAGTGTTGACTGTGAACCAGTGTTCAGCACTGGTACCAGTACCTGACTGCACCCCGCACCAGTGTTGACAGTGAACCAGTGTTCAGCACTGGTGCCAGTACCTGACTGCACCCTGCACCAGTGTTGACGGTGAACCAGTGTTCAGCACTGGTACCAGTACCTGACTGCACCCTGCACCAGTGTTGACAGTGAACCAGTGTTCAGCACTGGTACCAGTACCTGACTGCACCCTGCACCAGTGTTGACAGTGAACCAGTGTTCAGCACTGGTACCAGTACCCGACTGCACCCTGCACCAGTGTTGACGGTGAACCAGTGTTCAGCACTGGTACCAGTACCCGACTGCACCCTGCACCAGTGTTGACGGTGAACCAGTGTTCAGCACTGGTACCAGTACCCGACTGCATCCTGCACCAGTGTTGACGGTGAACCAGTGTTCAGCACTGGTACCAGTACCCGACTGCATCCTGCACCAGTGTTGACGGTGAACCAGTGTTCAGCACTGGTACCAGTACCCGACTGCATCCTGCACCAGTGTTGACGGTGAACCAGTGTTCAGCACTGGTGCCAGTACCCGACTGCACCCTGCACCAGTGTTGACGGTGAACCAGTGTTCAGCACTGGTACCAGTACCCGACTGCACCCTGCACCAGTGTTGACGGTGAACCAGTGTTCAGCACTGGTGCCAGTACCCGACTGCACCCTGCACCAGTGTTGACGGTGAACCAGTGTTCAGCACTGGTGCCAGTACCCGACTGCACCCTGCACCAGTGTTGACGGTGAACCAGTGTTCAGCACTGGTACCAGTACCCGACTGCACCCTGCACCAGTGTTGACGGTGAACCAGTGTTCAGCACTGGTACCAGTACCCGACTGCACCCTGCACCAGTGTTGACGGTGAACCAGTGTTCAGCACTGGTACCAGTACCCGACTGCACCCTGCACCAGTGTTGACGGTGAACCAGTGTTCAGCACTGGTACCAGTACCCGACTGCACCCTGCACCAGTGTTGACGGTGAACCAGTGTTCAGCACTGGTACCAGTACCCGACTGCACCCTGCACCAGTGTTGACGGTGAACCAGTGTTCAGCACTGGTACCAGTACCCGACTGCACCCTGCACCAGTGTTGACGGTGAACCAGTGTTCAGCACTGGTACCAGTACCCGACTGCACCCTGCACCAGTGTTGACGGTGAACCAGTGTTCAGCACTGGTACCAGTACCCGACTGCATCCTGCACCAGTGTTGACGGTGAACCAGTGTTCAGCACTGGTACCAGTACCCGACTGCACCCTGCACCAGTGTTGACGGTGAACCAGTGTTCAGCACTGGTACCAGTACCTGACTGCACCCTGCACCAGTGTTGACGGTGAACCAGTGTTCAGCACTGGTACCAGTACCTGACTGCACCCTGCACCAGTGTTGACGGTGAACCAGTGTTCAGCGCTGGTACCAGTACCTGACTGCACCCTGCACCAGTGTTGACGGTGAACCAGTGTTCAGCACTGGTACCAGTACCTGACTGCACCCTGCACCAGTGTTGACAGTGAACCAGTGTTCAGCACTGGTACCAGTACCTGACTGCACCCTGCACCAGTGTTGACTGTGAACCAGTGTTCAGCACTGGTACCAGTACCCGACTGCACCCTGCACCAGTGTTGACGGTGAACCAGTGTTCAGCACTGGTGCCAGTACCCGACTGCATCCTGCACCAGTGTTGACGGTGAACCAGTGTTCAGCACTGGTGCCAGTACCCGACTGCACCCTGCACCAGTGTTGACGGTGAACCAGTGTTCAGCACTGGTACCAGTACCCGACTGCACCCTGCACCAGTGTTGACGGTGAACCAGTGTTCAGCACTGGTACCAGTACCCGACTGCACCCTGCACCAGTGTTGACGGTGAACCAGTGTTCAGCACTGGTACCAGTACCCGACTGCACCCTGCACCAGTGTTGACGGTGAACCAGTGTTCAGCACTGGTACCAGTACCCGACTGCACCCTGCACCAGTGTTGACGGTGAACCAGTGTTCAGCACTGGTGCCAGTACCCGACTGCACCCTGCACCAGTGTTGACGGTGAACCAGTGTTCAGCACTGGTACCAGTACCCGACTGCACCCTGCACCAGTGTTGACGGTGAACCAGTGTTCAGCACTGGTACCAGTACCCGACTGCACCCTGCACCAGTGTTGACGGTGAACCAGTGTTCAGCACTGGTACCAGTACCCGACTGCACCCTGCACCAGTGTTGACGGTGAACCAGTGTTCAGCACTGGTACCAGTACCCGACTGCACCCTGCACCAGTGTTGACGGTGAACCAGTGTTCAGCACTGGTACCAGTACCCGACTGCATCCTGCACCAGTGTTGACGGTGAACCAGTGTTCAGCACTGGTGCCAGTACCCGACTGCACCCTGCACCAGTGTTGACAGTGAACCAGTGTTCAGCACTGGTGCCAGTACCCGACTGCACCCTGCACCAGTGTTGACGGTGAACCAGTGTTCAGCACTGGTACCAGTACCTGACTGCACCCTGCACCAGTGTTGACAGTGAACCAGTGTTCAGCACTGGTACCAGTACCTGACTGCACCCTGCACCAGTGTTGACGGTGAACCAGTGTTCAGCACTGGTACCAGTACCTGACTGCACCCTGCACCAGTGTTGACAGTGAACCAGTGTTCACACTGGTACCAGTACCTGACTGCACCCTGCACCAGTGTTGACAGTGAACCAGTGTTCAGCACTGGTACCAGTACCTGACTGCACCCTGCACCAGTGTTGACAGTGAACCAGTGTTCAGCACTGGTACCAGTACCTGACTGCACCCTGCACCAGTGTTGACAGTGAACCAGTGTTCAGCACTGGTACCAGTACCTGACTGCACCCTGCACCAGTGTTGACAGTGAACCAGTGTTCAGCACTGGTACCAGTACCTGACTGCACCCTGCACCAGTGTTGACGGTGAACCAGTGTTCAGCACTGGTACCAGTACCTGACTGCACCCTGCACCAGTGTTGACGGTGAACCAGTGTTCAGCACTGGTACCAGTACCTGACTGCACCCTGCACCAGTGTTGACAGTGAACCAGTGTTCAGCACTGGTACCAGTACCTGACTGCACCCTGCACCAGTGTTGACGGTGAACCAGTGTTCAGCACTGGTACCAGTACCTGACTGCACCCTGCACCAGTGTTGACAGTGAACCAGTGTTCAGCACTGGTGCCCACATCATTGATGAGAAGAGAAATCTCATACATTGCTGAGATGCTGAGATGCTTGTATTCATACAGAACAATCTCCCTCTTACACATGAGGACATGGGAAAAGAAATAGACCAGTTATATGGACGAGTCAACTTCAGTCTTTGTTTTTGTTGCACTTTAAAGGAGGGCTGTTTTAATTTTGTGAGCATTTCTGTGCCTTTCTTGTTTATATTTGCACTATTTTGTTCCTCTTAAAAGAGATTGAGCCAGTTTGAGTCTATTATTTGACAAGTTATGTCCAGTTATTCATTCATTGACTGTTTACAACTAATGGACTGAAGATATGCCTCTTCCTTTTTTTTATATTGTCTGTGGTGTTGTTGAGTTTGTTGTTGAGGTTTCTCTCTAACACTAAATAAATATGGCACTTTTTTCCATAATTTAAGTTGTTGTTCTCTTATTTTTCTCAGTGTGTACATTTGGAAAGCCATGTTTGATTCACATATGCATCCAGTGGGGCATCACAATAAAATTAGGCATAATGTGTTAATTCCACAGTAGGAGATATTTTATGTTGTTGTTACCTAACAGTTTTGATGTAAAAAGCCAGCATATATCGCTATCGGTGATATCGGTATCGGTGATATCGGTGTCGGTGATATCGGCATCGGTGATATCGGTATTGGTGATATCGGTATCGGTGATATCGGTGTCGGAAATTAAGAGTTGGACAATATCGGATATTGGTAGAAAAGCCAATATGGAGCATCCCTACTCATGACATTTGAAGGTCACATCTGAACATCCACCAGCTGGCCTGCTTACTGATGTAAACTACAGCGTGGAGCGGGTCCTCGCACGTTGGAGCATGGTTCAGGTAGAGGTCTGGTGCAAACACTAACTCAATAAGTGTAAAGTGGATTCTGCTCTGCGGCATCGTAGCAGATAAACAAAGAACCGATGGATGAATGGACTTAAAGTTTGAATGAATTAAAACCATGAGCGTGTGATGATGTGAAGCTGGCCAGTTTCATTCTCCTGGTCACAGGATGTCATGGTGATTTGTGTTCAGTGTGTTGGACGTGTGGGTTGTTTGACCCGCCCTGCTGTTTGTCTCTGACAGGGAGTACCTGGGCCGACAGCTGCAGTCCAGCGACCAGCAGCAGGACCAGGCTGCACCACCCAGGAGCTGAACCAGTCAACTTTTCAAGAATCCTGCTTAATTTGATGTCCCTCGTCCATGTGACTGGTCTCTGTGCTTCTCCAGCGATGTTTAGTGGTTGCTGTTGTTCTGTGTAAATGTACAAAACTGAAAGATATTTAAGTCAAACCAATGAAACACTGTAAGAATTCTAATAAATATGCTGATATGTGGTGTTTATGGTTCGCCTCATTTATTTCCACACAAGGTCATGAGCTCCTCCTTCCTGTATGACTGAGATGGTCCTGGTATGTTGATCTGTGACAGTCATGTTGACAGTTTGGTTTTCTTTACATATACAGTCATATGAGAAAAGTTGGGGCACCCCTCAGGATTTTCATCATTTTGATTTATAGATTATTGGTTCTTTGTTTCAGCAGCTTGCTGTTAAATCTACAATAGAATTTAAAATCCTTATTTTAACCTATAAAGCTTGTAACAACCAGACTCCGTCATATCTTAAAGATATTTTTGCCCCATATTACCCAGAACAACACAAAGTTCTCCGAGTTCCCTGGAGGTTCCTAGGTTTTCTCAAAGTAGAAGGCGAGGCAGAGCTTTCTGCCTTCAGGCTCCTCTTGTGTGGAAGCAGGAAGCCTCTTCCTCCTGCAGCATGTCTGACAAACCAAACCGAAGTGGCGTCTTCACTGAGTGGATCTGTCTTCTGTCTGTCCTCTCATTTTCTCTCCTCTGTCCTCAACAACCGGAATAGCAGAAAGTCGCCACCCCTGAGCCTGGTTCTGCACGTTTCTTCCTATGGAAACTGAGTTTTTCATTTCCACCATCTCATCTGTTACTCGTGGCTTTTTCTGTAAAACTGCCATGAAATGAGTTCATATTCAACGCTATATAAATAAAGTTGAATTGAATTGGTCTGTCTTCTCTCCTATTATCGCCTAACCCCAACTGGAACAGCAGAAAGTGTCCTCTAAGTCCTGCAGGTTTTCCTTTCCTCCTCCTCCTCCACTTAAACTCGTCAAACCAGAACTGATTTCCAGGCATCAGAATTGTGCTAAACATTTAGCAGCAGACAACGACAGCGAATATGTCTACCTATGTTTGGAAAGATTCCAGCTGTCAGAGACTTGCCTGCAGTGGAGTCGGCGTCTTGGTGCTTGTGTAACGTTGCTCTTTATTGTGAATGAGACCCGGAAATGATGGTGGACAGACAGCAGCTGACTAATCAGGCTGGTGAAGGGGTCAGCAACCCGCGGATCCAGAACCGCATGCGGATCTTTGGTCCTTGAGCCTCTGTCCCACTGCAGTTCATCCCGGAGCGGGGTGGTATGGGAGGTAAGGCAAAGCCACCCAGAGCCAATTGTGTTGCGCAGTCCCACTACAAAGAGTGGGGCAAAATGTAGGGTCGTGAACGACGCAGTGATGTAACGTCATTACGCAACAATAATGGTACGAAGAACATAGAATTGCGGCTGCAGGTCATGACAGCTGGAGCCGCAGCTCCACAGCTCAACTGGTGTCTGAAGCTGGGAGCTTCCTGTACCTTTCACAGTAAAAGCCGACAGTTCCAGGAGGTTCATTACAGACTTGTTGAGCGTGACGGAACATTCTAGTGAATCACACAACAACTACAGGACAATAAAGCCACACCATCACACTCATGGTTCTAACAATCCACATCTCCCACATTTATCTTCCATTTTAATAATGTGTAGCAATAAAGAAGCTGAGAGCTGCAATGCATTATGGGAGTTTCTGTTTGTGGTGTTTTAAATGTAATTATTGGGGGTTATGTTAGGTTTGTAGTGTTGGTAATAATTGTGTTGTGTTTTTGTTGCTTAGTTCATGTAGTTTAGTTTATTAGTTGTAAGTTGTCAACCAGCAGTGAAGAAGGTTTTGTGTGTCGTGTCCTCCTGGCATGGTCTTCCTGTGGGACTGTCAAAATAAAAGACTGATGCGCACATCTGTTGGAAAGTATAAACTTTTTCTCCAGTGTGCTTCTTTGACATTACTCACCATAATAACAGTGATATTGTGAGTGACAAAGTAGGCATGTTGCCAAAATAAGCTCATAATTTTAATACAGCATGGGGTTTATATCACACTTTTCTTGACACTCAAAGACGCTTCACATTGCATTATTGATTCACGCCATACTGGATGGTGATAAGCTAAGTATGTAGACACAGGTGTTCTGAGGCACGCTGTCAGTGTGCCTCAGAACAAGGTCACTTGTCACTTGGGGCCATCTTCAGAAACCTGCCACAAGGGCTTCTGGGATATCAGAAATGGTGTCACTTTTCCAGTGCAAATCGAGATCTCATGGGATCGGGTGTACCAACAGGATCTTGCTTGAGGAATCTTTGGGTGTTTCCGTGATGCTGAAATGTCAACAAATCCAGGTATTGTTCACAAAATATAAATGCTGAAAATACGTGTTTGTATGAGTGTAATAACCAATTTAATTCAGAAAGGGTGTCTGGTCTTGCACCCCGGGCCACCTTGGCGCTGGGCCTCGGTGTGGCCGCTTGAGTTGGCGGGCTGGGCTTGGCGTAGTGGTCTTTATCTGGGTGGGGGTTTCGAATTGGTTGGTCTTCCCGGGGGCCTTTCTGGGCCTTCAACTCTTTGTGCCCCATCTTCACATCTCTCTGGGGGGCTATTGGCCACATCTCCTTGCTCTGTTGTTCCTTGGTCAGGCGGGCTGGACCCTCATTTGCATCGCCTCATAAACCACATCACAGTCACCCCACACACACCTCATACACACCCCCAAGCCCCACACCCATGGAGCATGTTTTTAACACATTACACACACCCAAAACTGGGGTGAAGGAATCAGGCGGAACGTGGAGGGGTTTCTGGTGGGGTAGGGGTGAGGGGCTGCCCCTTTGCCTCGCTCCTTCTGGGTGGGCATCAGGGGTGGAGGCCACTATGCCTCTGAGTCTCTGGGCTGGCGGCCATTCTCTGCAGTCCTTCAGGTGTCTGGACGTCGCATCCTGTGGCCTGTGGCCTGGGGTGGTGATGGTCTTGGGAACTCCGCCACGTCTGGACCGGACCTCAGGACTCTTTTGGTTGCCCCACCTGCTGGGTGAAAATCACTCCAACTCTTGACAAGACCCATGGATGTGAAGAATTCCCCCAGGGCTCACTGAGCAGAGCTGGACAACACTGGTTAGTTATATCTGTCATCTTGGTGGAGATCTCGACAACTAGTGCCATTGTACACCTAACACTTGGTAACCCCCCCCTCAACACACACACACACACACACGCACACACACACGCACACACACACGCACACACACACACACGCACACACACACACACACACACTGAGGTGTGCCACCACCGTCCCTGTTCCAGAGTAATGATGCACCATTCACCTTCAGGGAGGCCATGGTCACTAAAATGCAAAAAAAACAACACCTATGATGATCACTGATGAGCCGACAACTTGGCGAGATGGAAATGTGAAACTGAGGTGTTAGAAAAAAAGAGTTTGAGGAGCCGTCTGCTGATTGGTCAGTGATTTACTACACACCCTCAATATTTTAATATGTCGGCTGGATGAATCCTCTGCTGTCAGCGTGGTCATCTTCACACTGGTGGATTTAGTTTTTTCTTTTCTTTGCTGCTCAACTTTCGTGTTGGTCGTGAAAGAGAGGATGTGAGGCAGGGGGAGACGGGATCGGGACTTTGCATCACATTGGAGCTTTCTGTTTGTAGCATCGCGTCCGCGCCGGTGCACCGCACCGGGTCTGTCTTTGCATGGCATCAGAGGTGTCTGTTCAAACGCGATGCAGCGGCAGTCAGTGTTCTGTTCAAACGTGGTCAGCGCTGCTGCATTGCGTTTGAGCAGAAAGCTCTGCGTCCACGCTGCCATTCGCGATGCATCACGTCCGCACTGCTGGTGGTCGGGCAGAAGGCGCGGTGCGGGGATGGACCCCGGACGCAATGTAAAGAGACGCTCGGAGCAGCCTCCGTGTTTGAGCAGAAAGCTAAGGGCAACCCGTGTCCCGATACAGAGCACCGGAGCGGCTCTGTGCCACAGATTTGGCTCCGGTTACGCTTTGCCATACCGCTCCGTAAGGCTCCGTTCCGTCCCTGCATGTTTTGTGTGGTGGAAACATGGCTGACCTACTCATTGTTCAGTCTCAGCATCCGTTCACTCCTTCAGCACAGCTTGTTTAGTGCAGCAATTGCTTCTTTCCAACTCGCCGATCTTCAAAATGTGGAATTTCCGGGCAGGTGCATAGACTTTTGCATGCCACTGTGTTTAATGTGTTGCTTGAGCTGCCGGCAGTGAGACGTCGGGCTGGCATCAGGGAATCTCCATGAAGGAAAGAGGTTTTCACCGTGTTGGTCGAAGACGCTCTACACAGCATCCGGTCAGCCTCACCACCCACCGCCTCTGCAGCTTGTAACCTGGCCTTCATGTTGGTGAGTGGGCATGTTTGTTCAAATGGTGCAGAGAGTCAGAGTCAGGCTTTTCATTCATTCACTCACCTGTAACCACAGTGTAAACTCTGGGCCCTGGATCCGAGGGTTTCTCTCCATGGTGTTGAGTGTCGATGAACTCCCCGGAGGCTGTTCATGTTGCTCAAGCTCTGTGCCTGGAAAGCATGAATATTCATGCACTCCACGCACAAAGAGCAACAAAAGCCTAGTTTTTCTTTTTCATGCTTCTAAAAATGTTCGACAACTTCAAACACCCAGGGAGGCGTGTTGTTGCCTCGCTCCTTCGATCAAATCCTTTTTGGTTTCGTAACCACAGGGCAGAAACTGTTCCCATAGTGACGATTAAAACAAGGTTGTGAAACGGCATCAGACAGGCAACGGCTCCATCTCCACCTCATTCTCATGCCTGACTGCGCTGCGTTAAGTTGTGGGAGCCTGTTAGCGGTTCTGAGCAGCGTGGGTTGTGGTCTTCAGAGCTACAGGTGAACAATAATGCTGAAGCTGTGCACCTGAGCGTTCAGAGTGCGGTGGGAAACAATGCCAGCAGGGCAGTCATGACACTTAAAGGATGCAAACTGCGATTAAACACAAAAGGAGAAGAAGAGCTTGGGCCTGTTACATGAGAACGTCATTTCACTTGAACGCATCGGTGCAGTCTTTTAGGAGCCAGAAAACAACATGGGTCCCAGAGTGGGGAACTTCTACAACGGCGCCTAGGCTTTGGGGTGTGGTCAGGCAGAGGCACAAATCTGCTGAAATCAAGTCGTCATCACCCCCCTCCTCTCCCACCCTCAGTGCGTGACACCACTTAAAAACCACAACAACAGTTGCTTACATGCTCTAGACCAGGGGTTGGCAACCCGCGGCTCCGGAGCCGCATGCGGCTCTTTGGTCCCTCCACTGCGGCTCCTGGAGCCTCCGTCCCACTGCACTTCATCCTGGAGGGACGTAAGGAGGCAAGGCCACCCAGAGAGGGACGTAAGGAGGCAAAGCCACCCAGAGAGGGACGTAAGGAGGCAAAGCCACCCAGAGAGGGACGTAAGGAGGCAAAGCCACCCAGAGAGGGACGTAAGGAGGCAAGGCCACCCAGAGAGGGACGTAAGGAGGCAAAGCCACCCAGAGAGGGACGTAAGGAGGCAAGGCCACCCAGAGCGCAGTCCCGCTACAAAGAGTGGAGTAAAATGTAGGGTCGTGAACGACGCCGCGATGTAAAGTCATTACGCAACAATAATAGATGAAGAACGTAGAGTTGTGGCTGCAGGTCATGACAGCCGGAGCCGCAGCTCCACGGCTCAACTGGTATCTGAAGCTGGGAGCTTCCTGTACCTTTCAGAGTAAAAGCCGACAGTTCCAGGAGGTTCATTCCAGACTTGTTGAGAGTGACGGAACATTCTAGTGAATTCCACAACAACTACAGGACATTAAAGACACACCATCACACTCATGGTTCTAACAATCCAGATCTCCCACATTTATCTTCCATTTTAATAATGTGTAGCAATAAAGGAGCTGATAGCTGCAATGCATTATGGGAGTTTCTGTTTGTCATGTTTTAAATGTAATTATTGGGGGTTATGTTAGGTTTGTAGTGTCGGTAATGATTGTGTTGTGTTTTTGTTGCTTAGTTCATGTAGTTTAGTTTATTAGTTGGAAGTTGTCAACCAGCAGTGAAGAAAGTTTTGTGTGTCGTGTCGTCCTGGCGTGGTCTGCCAGTAGGACTTTCAAAATAAAATGCTTATGGCTCTCTGGGTGTTGTGTTCAGTGGAAAACGGGACCAAAAGGCTATTTGAGCATTAAAGGTTGCCGGCCCCTGCTCTCGGTGCAGCTGCAGGAGCTTTTGGTACTAGCAGATTTGAAAAGCCATATGTTGGATTTTTCAAGTAAGAGGAGAAGCAGGCAAGAGATGTTGGTGGGGAATCAAAAATGGCGGTGTTGCGGGCGCCGCCATACCATTTTGAAATAGTGCGTACCGGAAGTGACGTTCACAGACGCGACATACAGGAAGTGACGTTTCAGACCGCGAATGTCAGGAAATTAGGTTTTCGGAGGCCGCCCCACCGGAAGTGACGTAGGAGGACCCACTCGCCGGAAAAAAACTGTGCGCCGCCTGTTCAAACGCACATTTGTTAGCATTGCATTGTTTTCTTCACACGTGTACTCTGAGCTCAACAGAGTAAAGGATTGTCTTCTGCTAAGGTAAATAATTGCATTTTTTTCTATGTGTAAAGTATCAGCCTGCACTAATAAGAATGAAATGGTAGGTGGAGTTCTACCAGTATTTACAGACTATGGTTATACTGGCACTGGAAGACCGGAGCCAGATCAGCTTCACAACCTTCCATGTTCATCTCTCCCCAACTGTGTCAGTCTGTCCACATGTCTCTGCTGCTTTATTTCTCCGTCCAGACAACTCACAGTTTACTGTGTGCCTTCACTTCTCACTCCTGCTAACTGCAGTTTCATCACAACATTTAGTTGTGTTTACGTCCTAAATGGCTGAATTTTGTCACGTGGGTGAAAAGCCTCAAAACGGTGTGCATCAGCCTGCACTAATAAGTAGGACATGGTTGATAGGTGTCATTATATCAGTATTAGTGAGAGGAAGAGTTGTTGTATAGTTATGTTGGGAGCAATTCAAGTAAGATCAGCTCAAAGTTTATGTTGCTCTTTTTTTATCTTTGTTCCATGTGTTGGTTTATTTAGACCCGTACTGGTATTTTTTATCATACTGCATTACTGGATTTTTACAACCTGACTGGGATTTCTGTGTTATTATCAGAGCATCCAAATTAGAGAAAGTTTTATGGTTATGAGGGAGATGGAATATCTTATATATAACATACTGCAATGAATCACTTGGATGCTTGTCAGTTTGCATTCATCAATGAGATCAGTACATTTGAACAAATACTAATGATTCTGATTTCAATATTTTTTCAGATGCAGTGTTCAATCAGAATGTCACGTCATCGTAGCAGCGAATGCGTGGGCATGGAGCATTCATATGCACACCCAACAATGCACACAGCATCTGTGCTGACCACGGATCCAGAGACCGTAAAGGAATTGAGTGTCGCATGTCTGCATGCAGAACACTCCTATGACTCATCAATCAAGTTTGAGATTTTTTATGTAACATAAGCTCAGTTTGTTTATTTTTATTCATCTGTATTGCAACAGATCTTCGAGATGCTGAAAGAGATGGAGGAGGTCATGGAAATCAAGAAGGGGGACCTGAGACTCATCGATTACATTTTTGATGTTATGCTTCCAGAATTAAGACGATCAATCGAATGGAGGACATCATAGAAGTAGTGGTCAATATTTTGTGTCTTTTGAAACCTGTCTGCATGCACCTTGTCCATCTTTTTCAGATCATCATCAACATCCTGATGGCTGAAGGTCACACAAGGCTTCAAGCAGAGGTCATCATAGCCAGTGGGAGAAAGTTCTAACAAGCTCCTGTGGTCTGTGCTCTCATCCTCCCTGCCGGATGTCTAACAATATAGTGCTTTGAAGTCTCTTTTATCTATCTGTCTGTCCTCTCCTCTATCCTCTCACCCCAACCGGCCAGCAGAATGCCTCCACCTCTGACTCTGGTTTCTGCAAAGGTTTCTTCCTGTTAGAGGGACCTTGGCTCTGGACCTTATAAATACTCTGAGCTTTATTCACATTATATCCACCTGGATGTTCCTCCAGTGTTCTTGTGCTTCTTCAAACTGAACATGATCCATGAAACCGTGACGTAACTGAAGCAGTGACGTCACTTGTCCTTTTAAATATGGCGGCGACAACAAACACGCATGGCGGCGGCCAAAAACAAGTATGTCGACAACCACAAACTAGTATGTCGGTGCCCATAAGCCACCATTGTGACACCGCACTGGCGAGGTTTGCGTTTTGAGAGTAGTATGGCGCTGACCGTGAGCAATAATGGCGGCGTCCATAAACAAGTATGTCGGCGTCCACAAACAAGCATGTCAGCGGCCGTACACCGCCATTTTTATACACCGCCATTTTTATACCGCACTGGCGAGGTTTCAAGTCTGGAGGAGCGCGGTTGCATTGCGGATCATGTTCTCTTGCCTCCCACCGACAGTGACGTTGTAATTGTGCGTCGGAACAAAACATATTGCATGTAGTACTGCCTCCCACCAACAGTGGCGCTGGGGTGGTGATTCGGATCAAAATGGCCGAACAAGATGGCGGCGGTGGAATCCCCACGACGGCTTCTCGAAGCAGGAGTCTACTTCTCAGTCTTCTTCTGTATTTTTGGTGTATTTGGTGAGTCCCAGCGCCCCTACAGGCCTGGCATATGCATCAGGTACATTGTGTTGAGTTGTGTTCATAGTGACGTGTGAACAGGACTTTGTTTGAGAGCGCCAGGGAGAAAAAAGATAATTTTGGCTCGAGTGGGCAGAGCCTCGGATGCTGGCAGGTTGAGACTCACTGACTCATTTCAACAGATGAAATCTGTTTGTTCTTGTAGGAAGAAACTACTCGAGAACAATCGGGGTGGAATCATGTTTTCACAGGCTATCTGGACCTGTCCAATGCCACTTCGGTGCATGAGGTGGCGCTGCTGAGTCACTGGCTTGTTCACAGTCCAGAGTTCTGAGGAATTTATCAAGTGTTTGAACCATCGTCATTTATTATTGTTCCATCTCCCAGTATTTTCTCTCTCTTTTGAAAGAGGATGAGTTAAATTGTATTATGATTAAATACACCCTCGTGTGGTGCAATGTGGAACCACAACCTCGTGCTGGGCGCCAGCAGAGATTGACCATCCATAAACGTCAGACAAATGGCAGCCTTCATATTATTTGACAGCTGCAACATTTCACCATCTTATAAAAGAGTGAAATGACAGACATCAATGATGTCTCAATAATTTAAAGAATTAAAGAAGAATTACTCTCATATGCTCCCTGTGTTCCTCTCTACTTAAATCCTCCTCTACTTCAGTCTCACTGCCACATCATCTAGTTTACCTTGCGCAGTGGCATCCTGCCATTCCTCATATTCATGTGCCATGTGATTCTGGTGTTTTGACTTCTGGTTGTTTTTTGGATTCTCTCTCGCATAGCTCTGTTCATAACTTTGCCTCTGGACTTTTCAAAATAAACCTTTTGAACTTTTTTGTCTGCTTTTGGTTCTGCTACTTTCTTGACCGTGCATGCCGACACCTCTGTAAGTGTAAAAACACACATCTCAACTGCAAATCAAAATATTCAGAAATATTCTAATGTTAGGGAGTCACACTGTCGAAACAACACTGCGACTCAGAACTGAACAAGCAATACTCAGCGAATGACCGAGCTACCTATAATGATTAGCTTCACAATGAAAAAATAAAGCCTGGAGATAAACGGTCAGTCAGGTTTCCTAAAGAACACATTTACAATGGTTTGAAGTAACACTGCTTCATTGTATTTTGCTGGTCAGTTTGTGGAACTTTCCAAAAACGCTCCATGTGCACAATGACTGTAGTGAATGGTTGTTCTGCGTACACTTCGTAGATGTACAATGCTTCCTCCACAGTGTCACGAATCCCAGTCCATAATCTGCTGGGCTTTATAGTTTCACCATAGTAACAGTCACCGTAACAACAATCCAACTTGGTGATCTGTCCACGAGAATGTCCGTGTTCTCCCATTGTTCATATTTAGAGCGTATTGTTGTGTGGTTTCCAGTAGCATGCGGTGGAGTTTCGGTCAGGGCCAGCAGTTACAAAATACACAATCCTAATCCAATGTAAGGCCACTACTATGCATAAGTACTTAATCCACACCAACATGACAGCTGATAAACAACCACAACACAAGACACCATCGCCAGCATCGCCATCAGATCATTTTCTAGTGTTTCCAACAGTTGGTGGGGTGAGGGGGGGGGGTGGGGGTTGTCCAAGTCCAAGAGTCTCGTGCACTACTGTCATGGATGCGTGCTTGTCGCATGAATGACAGCATTCACGATTGTATGGGAAACACCACTTTACAATCAAAAACCAGCACCAAATGCCAACAGCAGCACCAATCTAATCCAGAGAAAGTTTAAAAAAAAGAAACTAGCACTCATCATCACTTGTAGCCGTGACGTGAAACGTAATGTAAACGGAATGTCGATCACAAAACATTGTTATGATGTTTGACGGGCCAAAAATGATTCAAAGTCTGTGATGCATAGGCAAACATTTGTCTTGTTAAAAAACAAGTCCATAAAAAGAATTCATTAAGATCCATAAAAACATTCAAAACCAGGTTGTATTATTAAAATATTTAAGATAATTTCTGGCTGACTTGGCCACAGCTTGCAGGCCAGTTATCTGACTGAAATAAGGTCAGAAGAGGAATAAATTATGTGTGAGTGATTCCTGCACTTAAAGCTGCCTGGGCATCTTTGTGAGCCTCACTGCTGCTGTCCACTGTTCACACAATGCCAGAGAACATTTTGAGAAGCTCGAGCAAAAGTAAAGTGACCAGTGAGGCACACAGTACTCTGCCTCACCTCAAGGGGGTGTAGGTGAACGGAATTTTGGTCATAATCTCCATTGAGGCAGTTTTTTTTTTGTTGTTTTGTTGTTTTTAAATAAGATGGAGTAAATAGAAAAAAATTCAAGTATGTGATAGCTAAACTTTTGGCCTAAAATAATTTCTTTCTTATCATTTTGACAGACAACCTTTATTAAAATCTATTAAAGCACCAGAATTGAAAGTTTGAAAAATAACAGAAATTTTTACTGAAGGTCAAAATTAAGTTTGTGCTGCACACATCTCTATACTTTAATTTGTTCATGTAACAGATTGTCATGAACAACTATTAGGGATGAGCTGGATAATGCATTTTTGACGAGTACGAGCATGATACGAGTAAAACTTCTCAATATCCATGATTGTAACTGACTGTCTTCACACTCTGTGATTGGCCAGTCACACACAGAGCCCGCCCCTCCCTACAGTTGCTTTCTTTAGTACCCCTTGGGTTTTCTTCAGCTCGCCTCAATTTCGGTGTGTATGATATTTAAAGTTACTCGGTGAATTTGTTTTGTAACGTACATTTGACAAGGCAGAGCGGAAAACTGTCGCGTTGGACACCGCGTTGAACACCGCCTCCACTCCAGTGCGTTTTTTTTTTTTTTTTTATCGCCTACTTGCTCTTAGTTTGGCTGGTAATGTAAAGTCAGTTGGAAAACTTTGCTGGTACTGCACACAGTGCTTTTGAGAAGGATACAGTGAACAAGGCTGACATATTATTTCCTGTTTGTCTCCACTGGATGTTTACATCAATCACCAGGTTCACACACATCATTAAAAAAATAAACAGTGTTACAGACCACTTACACACATACACACGTATTGCTGAACACACAAATTAGCCTATATTAATATATTTATTGCATATGGCTGTTCATAAAAATATAATACAAATATTACAAACTAAGCTTCATATACTGTATATAGTATATAGTTTTCTATTCATAAAACATTAAATCTCAATTCTGAGGCTGTTCTGTAAATAGTTTTCAAATAAACAATAAATAAAGCAACTTCTGATCAATCCATATCACATTCAGAATTAAAATAATGTACTGATTTAAGCCCCACCCAGTTTCATGCAAACCATGCACACTACCGGTTTAGACCCTGCCCACTCCGAATACAGATACAGGGGTGAATTTGCGTGCTGAATTTGTGGGGGAAGTGCCCCTTCGATAGATCAGCAAATCCTAGAGCTTTAGGGAAATCGCTGAGAGCCATGCTGAGAAAAGATAGCGAGTCGATGAATCTCAGCTGATAGTCCTGTTCTGTCATATTAAGGATTTTACCGCCTTGTAGAACGAGGGTCGGGTTGATTCCTAATTTTATCATGGCATTTATGACCAGGTAGCTGTCGAAGCCTTTTCCGTTATGTCAGGAGTCACACACCTCGCTCCAGCACCGGATCCTCTCTGGCACTCCTGCAGGCAATCAGCTGATTGATTGTCAAGCAGTCTTAAGCCCTGCAGGGAGGAGGGTCCGGGGCCAGAGGATTGCTAGTCTTCACTCCGTGTGGAGGTGCGTCGGTGTTGTCCTCCCCGGGGGGTGAGTGTCCTCCCCGGGGTGGTTCCGGTTCCCGTTCCCATTCCTGTTCCTGTTCCGACGCCGGCTCCAAGAAGTTCCCCGTCCGGGTCCCGTCCCGGTTCCAAGAAGTTCCCCGTCCGGGTCCCGTCCCGGTTCCTAGAAGTTCCCCGTCCGGGTCCCGTCCCGGTTCCTAGAAGTTCCCCGTCCGGGTCCCGTCCCGGTTCCTAGAAATCCCCCAGAGATTCCCCCGGGTCCCGTCCCGGTTCCAAGAGGCCCCCCAGAGTTCCCCGTCCGGGTCCCGTCCCGGCTCCAAGAAGCTCCCCGTCCGGGTCCCGTCCCGGTTCCTAGAAATCCCCCAGAGATTCCCCTGGGTCCCGTCCCGGTTCCAAGAGGCCCCCCAGAGATTCCCCCGGGTCCCGTCCCGGTTCCAAGAGGCCCCCCAGAGATTCCCCCGGGTCCCGTCCCGGTTCCAAGAGGCCCCCCTGAGATTCCCCCGGGTCCCGTCCCGGTTCCAAGAGGCCCCCCTGAGATTCCCCCGGGTCCCGTCCCGGTTCCAAGAGGCCCCCCAGAGTTCCCCCCGGGTCCCGTCCCGGTTCCAAGAGGCCCCCCAGAGTTCCCCCCGGGTCCCGTCCCGGTTCCAAGAGGCCCCCCAGAGTTCCCCCCGGGTCCCGTCCCGGTTCCAAGAGGCCCCCCAGAGTTCCCCGTCCGGGTCCCGTCCCGGCTCCAAGAAGTTCCCCGTCCGGGTCCCGTCCCGGTTCCTAGAAATCCCCCAGAGACTCCCCCGGGTCCCGCCCCGGTTCCAAGAGGCCCCCCTGAGATTCCCCCGGGTCCCGTCCCGGTTCCAAGAGGCCCCCCAGAGTTCCCCCCGGGTCCCGTCCCGGTTCCAAGAGGCCCCCCAGAGTTCCCCCCGGGTCCCGTCCCGGTTCCAAGAGGCCCCCCAGAGACTCCCCCGGGTCCCGTCCCGGTTCCAAGAGGCACCCCTGAGATTCCCCCGGGTTCCGTCCCGGTTCCAAGAGGCACCCCTGAGATTCCCCCGGGTCCCGTCCCGGTTCCAAGAGGCCCCCCAGAGACTCCCCCGGGTCCCGTCCCGGTTCCAAGAGGCCCCCCTGAGATTCCCCCGGGTCCCGTCCCGGTTCCAAGAGGCCCCCCAGAGTTCCCCCCGGGTCCCGTCCCGGTTCCAAGAGGCCCCCCAGAGTTCCCCGTCCGGGTCCCGTCCCGGCTCCAAGAAGTTCCCCGTCCGGGTCCCGTCCCGGTTCCTAGAAATCCCCCAGAGACTCCCCCGGGTCCCGCCCCGGTTCCAAGAGGCCCCCCTGAGATTCCCCCGGGTCCCGTCCCGGTTCCAAGAGGCCCCCCAGAGTTCCCCCCGGGTCCCGTCCCGGTTCCAAGAGGCCCCCCAGAGTTCCCCCCGGGTCCCGTCCCGGTTCCAAGAGGCCCCCCAGAGACTCCCCCGGGTCCCGTCCCGGTTCCAAGAGGCCCCCCAGAGTTCCCCCCGGGTCCCGTCCCGGTTCCAAGAGGCACCCCTGAGATTCCCCCGGGTTCCGTCCCGGTTCCAAGAGGCACCCCTGAGATTCCCCCGGGTCCCGTCCCGGTTCCAAGAGGCCCCCCAGAGACTCCCCCGGGTCCCGTCCCGGTTCCAAGAGGCACCCCTGAGATTCCCCCGGGTCCCGTCCCGGTTCCAAGAGGCCCCCCAGAGACTCCCCCGGGTCCCGTCCCGGTTCCAAGAGGCACCCCTGAGATTCCCCCGGGTCCCGTCCCGGTTCCAAGAGGCCCCCCAGAGTTCCCCCCGGGTCCCGTCACCGTTCCAGCTCCCCGTTCCCTGTTCCCTCAATAAAACATTGACGTTTGCAAACAACTTTCTGCTTGAGGTCTGCTTTTGGGTTCAGGACACTCCACACGCCGGCCCCCAGCCGTGACACGTTATGCGCTATGAAAACACTGTTTTTGAACACGGGTTTCTGAAGTTTGTAAGAAATTTCCCCACACAGTCTAAACCACAAGTGCTCCATTCATCACCTCTGAGGGTTTTTGTACACACCAGATAAGCTCTGTGTTTTCCTGACACATCTACGAGCATTTCAAAGTCGTAAAAAATCAACTTTTCAGAATGCTCTGACTCCCGAGCAAGAGGCTTCATGAAACACTGGTGGGCGTCACCCGTCAAATTTTCCCCGCAGACACAACAGCGTGGTCGTGCACAGGTGTGTGGTTTGCTCTCTCGTCATAGCTCTGTGTAACCACATTTGAGACATTTTTTATAGAGACTACAATCACTTGCATAAGTCTGGCAGGGGATTCTTTCTTTGGGTTCTTTATGCTTCTACGTAGCAGATCTGTGACAGACACAATCTGTTACACTGCCTGCAGAACATGCTGTTTTCACTCTGTGGGTTACAGCCAGGATCGTTACAGACTGAGCAGTGACCGGCGCACTGGTGTAGGTATCGGTTGTTGTAGCCTTTGTAACAATAGCCACACAAATAATCAGTCCCAAGAAAACCTTTGAGAATTATCATGCCATAGTAATGACTATCGGAAAGATATAGAAAGATCGGTTGGGATCGGTCGGGGAAGGACGTTTCGAATTTTACAATTGTCCGGTCACTCGCGCCTCTGCTGAATATAATGATTTTGTGATGTAGCAGTACTTTAAATGTATGTATGTCACCAAAACTCACCTCGGTTTGATCGCTCAGACCAGCCCTGCGCTGCAGCTCCCTACCGAGTGTCACATCTTGACTATCGTTGAACGACTGTTTAGTTAAATACGCTACGTTAATCGAGAAGCACAGCCGGTGGTCTCCGTTGTTAACAATGTACAAATGCCTCCTTTATGGCGCAGAACCTCACACTCTAGTGTGCGTTCCAGTTTTCTTTTGACACCTCCTCTGGGGTCTTGCACCACCTGAACAATTGACTCGAGCCCCTTGTCAGCAGCAACGGCTCTTTTGGACTGAACCAATCTCTCAACCAATCTTTCAATCTCTGGGAGAATGTTACCACCTGTATCATCGACAGCAACAATAGCGTAGTTGCGTGTCATTTCACTCACCAGCTCAATTTGTACAAAGTCATTACAGTTAGCTACAGAACTGACCCTGTCAGCTACATCCACAAGAACACCCTGGACTGTCACCAAAAACTGCGGCAAATCAAGAAGGTTCTGAGATTCTGGGATTACGAGGTTTTGCCAAAATTCTATGTTGTTTAAACTGGTCTCGTGTCATGCAGGGACCAGGGCTACCATTCTGTGTAGCTGGTTGATCTGCGCTAACCAGATCTCCCTCTTGCCTCCTCCCCCACCACTACCGCCGGTCCCCCCTCCTCCTCCTCCTCCTCCTCCTCCCCCACCACTACCGCCGGTCCCCCCTCCTCCTCCTCCTCCCCCACCACTACCGCCGGTCCCCCCTCCTCCTCCTCCTCCTCCTCCTACCCCACCACTACCGCCAGTCCCCCCTCCTCCTCCTCCTCCTCCTCCTCCTCCTCCTCCCCCACCACTACCGCCGGTCCCCCCTCCTCCTCCTCCTCCTCCTCCTCCTCCTCCTCCTCCTCCTCCCCCACCACTACCGCCAGTCCCCCCTCCTCCTCCTCCTCCTCCTCCTCCTCCTCCTCCCCCACCACTACCGCCAGTCCCCCCTCCTCCTCCTCCTCCTCCTCCTCCTCCTCCTCCCCCACCACTACCGCCGGTCCCCCCTCCTCCTCCTCCTCCTCCTCCTCCTCCTCCTCCTCCTCCTCCCCCACCACTACCGCCAGTCCCCCCTCCTCCTCCTCCTCCTCCTCCTCCTCCTCCTCCCCCACCACTACCGCCGGTCCCCCCTCCTCCTCCTCCTCCTCCTCCTCCTCCTTCTTCTCCTCCCCCACCACTACCGCCAGTCCCCCCCCCCTCCTCCTCCTCCACTCCGACTCGTCAGCCCCATCCAGCAGAAAAGCTTTAGGGTCTGCTGCCAGCTGTTCTAAAATAGTATCCAATTCAGACAAGCCCCGATCCGTGATAAAAAAAAAAAAGAAAGTCTCACCCCTACTTTTTAAATGTTTTTCTACACGGAGTACCTGATGAGCTCAGCGTGCAGTTCATGGTTCATGAAGAACACTATAATAGGCAGCAGTGCTTGGGTCCGTTGCCTATCGAGGACTCCTATGGATTCTGCATAATGTATACCGGTGGGTAGGGTGAGGGTTATGTCCAGGATATCTACAGATAGAGGATGAAATACTTAAAATAACCAGAGGTGCTGCATTATAAAAATAAACGAATAAATAAATAAACATTTATCGAGATCCTCCTGCGTGAATACGAGATCATCAAAAACGTCCTGCTGTGCTTTTTGAACAAAAAGTCTTTCTCGCAGTGTAAATTATTTAAAAATGGGAGGAAAACTCACCGGCCATTATTTCTGATCTTCTGTTCGTCAGCGCGGTCCACTTTGTGTCAAGACTGCTCTCCTTGTTAGAAGACGCGGCCTTTTTGTGCAGCGGCTCAGAAGTGGGATTACTAAGTGTATTTGACACAAAAACATTTTCTATATACGTGTGTGTGTGTGTGTGTGTGTGTGTGTGTGTGTGTGTGTGAAGGGCGTGGTGAGGGCGTGAAGCAGGAATAAACTTTTTTTTTCTCAGACATGTTTTATCGAAGAAGAAAAAACATTCATCACTTATTAAAGAAGGGAGAGTTACATAGGTAAATACCCTACATAAACTAACTATCTAGCTAACTAGCTTAAAACCCTGAATAATAGATACGAACTACACAAAGGCCTGATGTAAATTTCCGTCTGGATACAGACTATTCCTAACACCCCTGCTGCTGTGAAGGCACCATCTTCTGATGTCCCAGATGTAAAAAGAATGTAAACTAGATTAATGTCACGATCCGCTGATACACCCAACACTCTGTGTAGAAAATGTCCAGAGAGAACACCTCCCCAGACTCCTTCTCCTCACCCCCATGTAGGATGGCATGTAAAAACCAGCGACCTGAGCCCGCAGACTGCCAAACAGCACAAAACCTTGTCTTTCTGGCTCCTCCGGCCTCCTCCTTCTCCTCCACCTGGATATGCCTCTGATGACCTGGAAGGATCGTTCCGAGCACAGTCCAGTCAACGGACGCCAGTGTGACTGTGGGGGTAAACGGGTAATTAACTCTTCGCCAGAGTTCAGCTGGTACATACAGAGCTCTCCGGTGTCATATTAAACACATATCCAAACCGGCCATCCATCCCGAAGGACGTCAGAGGCCACTCGTCTTGCAGAGAACCCCGCGGTGGCGGCATCTGCACCCTCCGCAGGTAAACGGTCTCGCTTTTCGGAGCAGTTGGAGGATTCGAAAACCAGTAAAAAAAATTGGTACGTAAGTCTCACCTATGAGGAAGGTCTGCGTCAATCCTGTCTTCTGAGTCATGGTGAGTTGTCTGTTATCTGTCTCAACGCATCTTCTATGGTAAAAAACCCCCAACAAAACAGCCCCACCGCCCACTGTTCCCCCTCCTCACTCCAGCCGCCCCCCTCTTCCCCTCCTCCTCCTCTAAAAAACAAAAACACAGCAGTTCAGGGAGCTAACATTACACTGTTTAAACTCCTGTATTTAGAGAATCAAACAATTACAAGCCCTCTACTACCTCTGAATTTAACATTTAAATAAAACCTTATGTTAAAACCCTGTGTTGGGGCCACTCAACCTCATGGAAGGGGGAGGGGGGACCACGTTTTGAGAACAAAGAGATCACATGGTCAGAACTGGAAAGTTCGCCATTGATCACGTGATCACCCCCCGGATCCCCCCCCTCCAAGGTGCAATACTGGAGGCCAACGGCAGGGGGAGCCTGAGAGCTCCCTCACCAGCTGGAATGTCCAGGATGGGCCCTCCGTCAGGATTGGTCCACATGACCCAGAGCCGACCGGTAACACGAAACCACAACAACCGATATAAAAAACCCCCGCGGGGGTGATTTCTTTCTCTCCAATGTTGAAACCTGCGTAAAGACGGACGCATCCGTTTCGCACGGAGACGAAGTGCCACGTGGACCCGCTGACCGGGCCCGGAGTTCCACACCGGGCCGGACGAGCCGACAACCACCGTGGAACTGCTTTCGTTTTTCGTTTTTTCCTTCTTCACCGGAGTCCGAGTGTGCAGCTGGCAGCGCACCCTCCTCCCGCATGCAGACCTGAAGCCGCTTCTTCTTCCCTCCTCAAAAGAAGCGCTTGATCCTCCTCGGATCATCCTGTGGACTTTTCCCTGTCCACAGACCAGTTGAGCTTGTTTTACCTGGGACGCCAGAGAAACTAGCTCGCAGCCGGGAAATCAACGGACTTTCCCTGCCGCCGGCAGCACGTTCACCCTCGTCAAACTGAGTAAGGCTTAGAGTCTGGGCAGGCAATGAGAATAACGTGACTGTAATATTGCTGTGTGTTTTATTATTGTGTTGAAGTCAGGGACGCCGATCCCTGTTTCCAACCAATCTGTGTCTGCGCGTCGGGTTTACATCCTCGCGAACCTCCGCACTGTGCAGCTCTCCCCCTCAGTCTGCCCCTCTGTGCCTGGAGTCCAATATTGCCACATTCTCAAATTTGGACTCCGAGTGCACAACGCTAGACAGTGTGCAGAGCTGGACACACCGTAAACTCTGTCCTCCGTTCTCCCCTCCTTCTTCTCCTTTCTCTCTTCTCCTCCTCACTAAACAAGCGCATAAAGCAGCAACAGCTGTCCTCCATGCGCTTCTGTGACCGTGTGTAGTTCACTGTCCCTGGGATTTCTCAGCCACGAGACCCCAGGCGCGCTCCAAGCAGGCTCACGAGCCGTGCACGAGCACAGTGACGTCACGCCGTCCAGAAAGAGTGCGCCGAGCGCCTCTGGTGGCCGCGTTGGTGATTGCAATCTCTTGAAAGACCGCCACTCGGTGGACAAGTCGAGTCATTGCATTCTCCCTCCGTGCGCCGCCGCGCCCCTAGTGGTCGTTCCGGTTACTGCCTCGAACCAGACGCCTGCCGCCATCTCGTGTCCGTTCGAGGTCATTACACCCACACACACTGACCCTCCAACGCCTGCTGCCACCTGCTGGACGTTCGAGGTCATTACACCCACACACACTGACCCTCCAACGCCTGCTGCCACCTGCTGGACGTTCGAGGTCATTACATCCACTCACACTGACCCTCCAACGCCTGCTGCCACCTGCTGGACGTTCGAGGTCATTACACCCACACACACTGACCCTCCAACGCCTGCTGCCACCTGGTGGACGTTCGAGGTCATTACATCCCACTCAGGCTTCCACACACTCACTCACACACACACACTCTCACACACATACACACACACACACACACACACTCACTCTTTCTTTGTACATAGTGTTTGCTGTTTAATAGATTAGATCTTCGTGTTTGATTGTTTATTACTTAATTGTGTTGTTTTAATAAATGATTTATGAATTATTTTTGAATAATACATTTTTGTTAATAAACGCATTTTAACTGAATTGATCGATTCTTGGTAATCATTGTGTATTTATTGTTGACAATTCACTGGTTTGTAACAGTCTGTGCTGGAATCTCACACCTTCCTTGTTATTTAATATTGTTATATTGACACAGAAATATTAACTTACTTAAATTACCTTTTGACAAACGAGACTGAAATTTGGTATTAGCTATTTCCAGCTTAGCTGGTGGTGCCCCGATTCAATTATTATTTGATAAATAATCAATTTATTCAAATTAATAATTTTTCATTAATAAATTATTTTTGATCATTTATTAACTTTTGAGTAATTACTCAATTACTCTAGGAGTTGCTGATTAACTAACCGTTTACTTCATTAGTAATTCCAATTTTTCCTAAATTACTTTCAGTAATCTATTACTTTCAGTAATCCATTACTTACAGTAATTATTTATGCTAATTACCAACCATAAATCCCAACACCTGTGTATGTTCACTCAGGAAGTAGTATTTAAGAGTTCAATTTAAATTCTTCAAAATAACCTTAATTCAATAAAAACTCTTTGAAATTCTCATCAGAACCGTAATAAACTAATTTAGGAAGTTGTAACACACCTGCTAAGTTCTTCAAAATAACCATTCAAAAGTCGACTCTAACATCAAATTGATTAAGACCATGTGTACTGAGAATTAAACATTAAACTGTTTAAAAACATCACCTAATACAGGTAGTAAACATTTACAACATCCCTAATACAGGAATTAAACTATTTAAACCCTTCAGGATTAAACAAAACAACCTTAATTCAGTAAAAACTCTCCGTAATTTGATTTAGGAAGTTACTGGCGCACCTGCTCATTTCTTCAAAGTGACCATACAATAATAAAATCCTCATAAAATCGTCATAAAACAACCATAAAAAACCATAAACATGTTTTTATGACCCCCCCCCCCCCCCGCCCCGCCCCTTTTTGAGCCAGACGTCAAACGTTTAGGGGTCATCAAGCTGTACTTTTGACATGTAGCATCTGGCTTTAGTCTCTCTAGCAGTAGGCTTCCTCTATCAGTTTGAATGGCTGTGTTGTGTATGCTAGAGGAAGAGGAGAGTTGCTGATGAAGGCACACCAGCTCATTTTAGATGGTTTTTCATTCAAACAGGTACGATAATAGCTGGTTGTTATGTTATTTGTTTTCTTCTATAATGTGTTAGGTACAACATATACGTTTTCTGGATGCTTTTATTTGTTTTGCCATTAAAATATTAAATTTATTTGGAATTCATTTTAAAGTATTATATTTGCATTGCTCTTTATTTGTCTATAATATAATATGTCTGTAATTTAATTTGATTGTTACGTTTCATAATTGTGCACTGGTTCTGAGATCTCTTTATTACACGAATCAAAACGCAGAGAGGGAAAACCAACCCGGTTACATTTACAGTAGATATGAATTGCCTGGACACAAGAAGGTGCTGTATTCATCTCTGTAAAACAAACTTTCTTTGTAGGACAAACATGTTCCTGTCTTTATGTTTGTGTTGGTGTCAGTGTGACTGAAAGAGGAATGCTGATGGATGTGAAGCTTTACCAGTTGCTGCTGTTGGATAAAGAGTGAAATAAGATGCTCTTTTCATATCTTACAATGTAAATCTGAGTCCAGAGGAGTCGGTGCCTCACCAGCCAGGAACCTCGCTGCACGTCACTGTTCCTCAGGGATCTAGACACCATGAGATTCCAGAAATCAGTGATACTCGTCAGGGGTCGATCTTAATGCCAGTGTGAGACCAGTACATATTTCTACGGACTGGTACCCATTTCCATTGGCCAGTCTGTGGGAAAAATTGGAAATTTCCGTTCCAACCTGCGGAGATTTCAGATCCATCAAAGCCCTGTTTCTACTGCACAAAAAGTGCAGTATAGTCCAATACGGTTCACATTTCCATCGCAAGAATTTGTCGCTTTTCCACCACCCCTCCGTCGTACCTGGGACTATGGAACGGGTCTGAGTTTGAGGAGCCGTCTGCTGATTGGTCAGTGATTTACTACACGCCCTCAATATTTTAATGTGTCGGCTGGATGAATCCTCGGTTGTTAGCGTAGTCATCTTCACACTGGTTGTTTTTTTTTCTTTGCTGCTCAACTTTCATGTTGGTCGTGAACGAGTGGATGTGGGGCAGGGGGAGACCGGGGCTCAAGACTTTGCATCGCGCCTGAGCTTTCTGTTTGCAGCATAGCGTCAGCGCGCCGTCCCGGTGCGCCGTGCTGGTGCACCGGGACGGGTCTGTCTTTGCATCGCATCTGAGGTTTCTGTTCAAACACGATGCAGCGGCGGTCAGCATTCTGTTCAATAGCGGTCAGCGCCACTGCGTCGCGTTTGAACAGAAAGCTATGCAGTGATGCATCGCATCCGCTCTGCTGGTGGTCGGGCAGAAGGTGCGGTGCGGGGACAGACCACGGACACAATGCAAAGAGACGCTCGGAGCAGCATCCGTGTTCCCGCGCAGATCTGCCGGAACGGGTGCTCTGGCGTTTGAGCAGAAAGCTGAGGGCAACCCGTGTCCCGGTGCACTCGGGTGTGGGGCAAGTCGCTGGAGTGTTTGCTCTCTCAGAACAAACATGGGAGTTGCAGCTGCAGCTCTGTGGCTGAAAAAAATAAAAGTTAACAAAACAACCAGTGCAAAGTGGAGGATGTAAACAACAGAGGATTCATAAGATCCAGATCTGCCACCCAGCTGACGTCACATCTGTGGAACTCTAAGCCCCGCCTACTTTTTAACCTACTTTCTGCAGTGGAAACGGGTACCGGATTTGGCTCTGGTTACACTTTGCCGTACCTCCGTAAGGCTCCGTTCCGTCCCTGCACTTTTTGTGCGGTGGAAACACGGCTTCACCCTCGTCTGCTTTACTGTTACCTGTCGGCTGCTCTGCTCGGGAATTGCATTGCAGCTAACCAACTTTTCATGACATGTCTGCCGTTTTAACTTAATTTACGCTCAAAACACCGCAAAGCAAACATCAATGTAGATGTTTGTAAAACCGTTGTTCAGCTCGCCCAGCAGAACGGCACTGATTGCAGCATCAAAACAGCAGCTGCTCCGCTGTCGCAGGCGATTCACACCTCCGTGAAGCTGCATCATACTCTGCACTTAACTCACTGGAAATAGTCCCAATCATTTGTGTTGCGTTCGAGCTGGAAACACTGCAGTGTGTGCTGCGTTGCTTAGGAATTTCTCCAGGAATTAATAAAATGATTGTGAGGTTTTAAAGATAGAACTAGTTTATCATGAGATGACGACATCACGCAGACCCCCACATTGTTCACATGGAACTAAAATACTTTGTACTGCTTCCTTTTCTTTCCTTATACTAAGCTCAAGTGGTCTTTTGAGAGAATACATGCAAACATTCCTACATTTCTTACTTTACTGTAGAGACGAGTTTATTACTGCCCGCCCGTGGTGCTTGTGTTGGGCCTGGGTGGGCCATTTTAGGTCCGGGCCCACCGGTTTCACCATGTTTTTGACCCAGGCCTATAGTGAGGAGTGACTGATTTTCATTCTAGCAGTTCATCCGATAAGCAACCTGAGGAAAGCTTTGAGTGAAAGCTTCTCAGCCAATCAGCAGCTTCTACCTCACGTGTAGATCCCCACACGTAGTACACAGTGACGTCAAAATCGCCATCCGCCCCTTTATGCAGGGTCCACTCTGCAGTGTGTGAGCGCTGGAGGTCCTGTCTCCCTGTCTGAACAACCACAAATTAGAAGCAAAGAAAGATAGAAACACGGCTCAGTACTTCTGAAATGAAACCTAAACTATCTTAGGAAAGGTGGAGAACGCCAAGCAGCAGAAGTGGACATCCTTTCGGGATGGCTACATTATGTTACAGAACATGACAGAGTGAGCCCAGAAAAGAGCATGAATACACTCATGTACCAGCTGTGACCTGCACCGGGTCTGCAGAGGAGCCTTGTGGAGAGCATGTGAAGCCACACAGGTACGCTGTCGTGACAACTCTACTGGCTTGCTGTCCTCCGTGCTGCAGAAAAGCGCTGAAACGAATATGAAGGGGAACCCGGTGTTTTTTAGGCTTATTTTAACTGGCCCATCCGGTTTTCTTGAGGCACACCCACAATCACAATCCTGGCACTGCGACTGTTACTGCCTCATATAAAATCGACTATAATGATCATAATAATATTAAAGCAAACAGAGCTCTGGTATCAGACTAGTATCAGTATCAGCAGATATCCACGTTTGGCTATCGGGATCTAATCAGAAGTGAAAAAACGTGGATCAGTGCTCCCTACTGCGATGTAGGTGAGCAAGTTCTTGAAGCCGTCCCTCGGTCACACATCTGAAGTAAGAACACTTGAAGGTTCATGAATTGTGCTTCAATACTTGTTTTCAAGATATTTTAGTCACAAAAAACTGGATACGCATTTTGTCAGTTGTCCATCCATCCATCCATTGGCTACCGCTTTATCCGGGGCCGGGTCGCGGAGGCAGCAGTCTGAGCAGAGTTGCCCAGACTTCCCTCACCCCAGACACTTCCTCCAGCTCCTCCGGTGGCACCCCAAGGTGTTCCCAGGCCATAGAGAGACATAGTCCCTCCAGCGTGTCCTGGGTCTGCCCCGAGGCCTCCTACCGGAGGGACATGCCCGGAACACCTCCCTCGGGAGGCGTCCGGGGGGCATCCGAAATAGATGCCCGAGCCACCTCAGCTGGCTCCTCTCGATGTGGAGGAGCAGCGGCTCTACTCCGAGCTCCTCCCTGGTGACTGAGCTCCTCACCCTATCTCTAAGGGTACGCCCAGCCACCCTACGGAGGAAGCTCATTTCAGCCGCTTGTATCCGGGATCTGGTTCTTTCGGTCATGACCCATAGTTCATGACCATAGGTGAGGGTAGGAACAAAGATCGACCGGTAAATCGAGAGCTTTGCTTTTTGGCTCAGCTCCTTCTTCACCACGACGGACCGATACAACGTCCGCATAACTGCAGACGCTGCACCGATCCGCCTGTCGATCTCACGCTCCATCTTTCCCCCACTCGTGAACAAGACCCCAAGATACTTAAACTCCTCCACTTGGGACAAGGGCACTCCACCGACCTGGAGGGGGCAAGCCACCTTTTTCCGGTCGAGAACCATGGCCTCGGATTTAGAGGTGCTGATCCTCATCCCAGCTGCTTCACACTCGGCTGCGAACCGTGTCAGTGCACGCTGGAGATCCAGGCTTGATGGGGCCAACAGAACCACATCATCCGCAAATAGCAGAGATGAGATTCTGTGGTCCCCAAACTGGACCCCCTTTTGTCAGTTGTTTTCTACATTATTGAACTCTCTCATGCATCACTTTTGTGTCCTTTTTTTGGTGAACCCTGGTCACTGAATAATATCATTTAATGTTTGATACTACAATAAATGTTTGGTCTAAAACTACTCATTAATTCTCTAGTATTCTCTATTACATATAAAAATTATAACAACTGGAGAACTTCAAGCTGTTGTTGCACGATGTGCAGAAGCCATTGCCTAAGCAAAAGTGCAAAAGCCAATGTAACCCCCCCCCCCCCCCCCCCAGCAGCAGGCAGGTGATGAGGGAGACAGGGGGGACTACATCCTGAGCTGTTTTTCACGTTTTCTGCCATCCATCACAAGGGAAGAAAATTCTAAGATGATGCACCTGCAACACAAAATGTCGCATTTAAAAAAAATCTATTGTTATTTCTCTGATCATAATTTTAATACAACATGAAACTGTTTTTGTTTAACAATATATATTTCACGGGGTGCAGGACTAGTGCAACCCATGGCTCACTAGTCTGCTCAACAAGTGCGGACATTTTTTTAAATCTATCCCTGCTAGTTAAACTGTTACTGCTTGACTGCAGCACCTCAGAAGAGAACGTTAGCTTTAGCTCTCCCTTTTTTATTTTTGCATTCAGTCATTGGAAAACCACTGACGTTAGAAGACATTATTGAAACAGTCATCTCTACAGTCACAGGCTCAGAAAATCAACATGCATTGTGTGATATGTAGGCCACAGTGCAGACTCTTTCCTTTTCACCACTATTATATGTACTTAAATGAGAAGGCCTTGAGTTCTCTATGTGCTGCACAATATCGCAGATGTAAAGGAGTGACTCAGGAGAGATTTCAGTTCCAGAACAAATGAGAGGAAGAGCACACGCAGCAGCCTACGACTGAGGTAATGCCACACGTGTACTGTGGGTGGCGCTGTTGAGTGACTTTTACTTCCCTCCACAGCCATCAGTTTTAACTTATCTTCAGTAAGCACAGAAAATATGTTAATTCTTCTCTCAGGAGGTAATGAAAAGATTTAAATATTAGGACTCAATGCTTCACCTGGTGGTACAAACTGGTATCACTACACCGGGTGGGGTGCTTGTCATCACTCGCCTCAATAAATCCTCTGTAGAATCATTATTCATCATTATTCTTTTTCCAACCACCTGTTGAATATTTTGTACTTTTCTTCACAGGAGTATCTGAAACCTCCACAATTTCACCAAAGGCTAACGTGAGAATATTGAGAAATACCAAACCGAGGCAGTAATCGACCAGAGAGAAGGGTGTGTGTGTGTGTGTGTGTGTGTGTGTGTGTGTGTGTGTGTGTGTGTGTGTGTGTGTGTGTGTGTGTGTGTGTGTGTGTGTACACACACACACACACACACAAACGTTTATTTGAAGCTCGACTGGAGCTTTTCTATTTCCCTCTTTGTTTCCACGTCCTTCGGTTGCGCTCCAGTAGGAGCTGTCATATCGTCTCACATTTGGCCATGACAATAAGAGTCTCAGGTGTTGCCTGGGAACATCTTGTTGAAATGATGTCTATAGTTACAGAAAGGTTGTCGAGTCCTGCATGTTCTTTAATTATTTCTCCAGCGAAACTTGGAAAGTAATCCCACATGAGGGGATATTTTAGGATGAGTGTGCCTGAGCCAGCAAGCAGATGTCTGAGTATGATGACAGTAGTTATGTTTTTCACTTGCTGATGTCACTGAGCAAGCACTGCGGCTTCCAGTGCGCACCGGCAGGACGCACCTTGGCACCGAGTCACCGGCGGCGCGTCTTCCCTCTCCAGTTGTTCGGAAGCTCAGTTGAGGCGTTGAGGCACAATCTTGCACGAGAAAGAAGAGGAAAGTGACGGAAGGACCTACTCGACATTTGTAAAGGAACTTTGTGAACGCAGAGGTCTGCTGAATTGTGCGCTCTTGTCCTCGAGCGTGGAGCCCCTGCGCTCTCATCCATCCGCACGGACAGAACCGTCTTGTCACCCCGAACAGAAAGCGGCGTGGAGACCTCCAGCTGAGTCCCAGCACCGACCTGCCATGGACAGCAGCGTGGTGCGCATCTTCCGAGAGGAGCAATGCGCCACTGACCAGGCGGGAGACTGCGTCCCCAACTTCACCTGGCCGCCCGCCGCCGCCCTCTACAATGACACCCCCAACGGAACCTGGGACTCCGATCCCGAGCCCCTGTCCCCCATCATCCCCGTCATAGTGGCCGTGTACTCCGTGGTGTTCGTGGTGGGCTTGGTGGGAAACTGTTTGGTAATGTATGTCATCATCAGGTGAGCTCAGCTGCAACTCGAAGTGGCGTTACACAACAGGTTGTACAATAAACCACACACTTAAACATTATACTTTACCGCTCACGAGGAGAAACCTGAAATCAAGTTGTATTACTTTTGTCTTGATGTACTTCTTCAAATCTGCATTTACCCGATAGATGTATTTTTGTGTACCACCGCAGATTTCTTTCGAATAAATGTGTAAATGAACCTACTGGAAGGAAGGACATTTAAAACAATATAATTCTAACAAGGTTCCAGTTTTTTATTACTGTCGTTGTATCTAATTTCTTTCCTTTCATTTGCTAACATCAGATTGTTGTTCATCAACCATCAGTTATCACTGTTGTTAATTGATCCTTATGATAAGATCTGTTGTTTCTTTACATATTTCAAGGAAAAAATAAATTGAAAATACCTGAACATAATCAAGAAAGTTTAATGAAAATAAAGTTGCAATTCCTGTGTGTGTGTGTGTGTGCGTGTGTGTGTGCGTGTGTGTGTGTGTGTGTGCGCGCGCGCGTTAAAGAGCTCTCATTAGAAACAGCCCTGACTCTGAACATTATAACATCATAATCTGGTGGAATAATTTCATAAGCCCCTTGCACGCCTGAAGTAGCTTCAGGAAGGAGGTGTGGCTTTGTGGCAGAGGTGTGAATTTTTACCAAAACTCTCATCTTATTTGTAGAATATTTCAATTATTCAGTTATTCAGTTCAACTTTATTTATATAGCACCACAAACTAGTGAGGATGCTTAATTTATTGTCTTAATTAAACACAAGACATTTAGGTTACATCCTTATTCATTATTTCTATTAATTATAGATTATTTATAAGTAAATACATACAATGAAATTATTCACATTTTCCTTTGGTGTGCGTTTGCTGCTGTGTCAGTGACGGCACAGCAACAGTAAGAACCATGTTGTTTCCTTCCACAATTTCAGTATGTCCGAATTCTCCCTCCTATCTCCTTATCCATTGACTTTACCTTAACCCCTTGGATGACGTCACGGGGTTAAGAAAAGGTGTTAGGAGGCTTCCTAAAGTAGTTAGTGAAAGGCAATCACCTTGGTGTGGCAGTTGGACTGCGTTTTCACTTAGTGAAGTCATAATAATGCCACGGCAGTGCAAGTTAGTGGCGGGGAAAGAAAACTACAAGTTTCCCAACATGGACTACAAAAAGCGCATTTGGGTTTTAGAGGATTTAAAGTTGTTCAAGGCAGATCATTGCTGTGGTCACTTCCGTGATCAGCTCCTTTTTCTGACATCACGAGTTTTCCTGAAAGCTCTGACAAATGGGTCCCTTTAAATGTTGTCACCGCAAGGAATTTTAGGTCAGCATGACTCGCCTCATTTGCTAAAGGATGCATCAGTGTTTCCTCGGCGAAAGGAGGTTCTAAAGGAAGCAACAAGCCTCCTTTTCTTTGCTTATTGAGAATTCAAACAGTCCTTATAATGGCCGCTACACAAAACACTTCCGGGGTTCAGTGAAAGTCGATTGATAAGGAGTGAGGAGGGACTTTTTGGACTATCCCTTGTCCGCCTGTCTCACATAAAACCATGCGTCTTGTGCCACCACAGTGCAATACACCCTCGAGTGGTCAAAATAAAAAGTCTAAGTTAGACTAAAGGTGTGAGTATGCAGGAGATGGCGCCTACACACACAAACACTTTTCAACTGAAATTTAATAAATTGTTAACCACAGTTGTGTGTACTTTTTATTATTTCATTGATTCCTCACTTGTTGGTGAATGGTTGATTCATTGATTTACTCCTGAAAGAGAACCAAATTGTTGTATTAGTATGTTCTTTTAAAAGATAATGTTAATTTTTCAGGTTTATCTTAATAAATAAAATTACATTAATCACATATTGTATTAACACTATCATGTAAATTATAATACAGATATTGTTATATTCTATAGTGGCTAAAATACTTTGATTTGTTTCATTGAGTTAAAAAAATAATTTGTTTTGTTGAGAAATTCATACAGTGTCTTCTCATGGTCCCACATGGTAAGTTCTCTATGTTGGTTCAACAATGCCTCCTCAGACCGTCAGGCCTGCTGCGGGGGCGTCTCTATTGCGCCCTGCAGCAGGCAGCAAGCAGCTGGAAGCTGAGGAGAGAGACACCACTACACCCAGGCTCTACCATCGACAGACACTGAAGCCATCATCTCCTTCGTGCTCTCCTCACTGCAGATACACCAAGATGAAGACTGCCACCAACATCTACATCTTCAACCTGGCCGTGGCCGATGCCCTGGTTACCACCACCATGCCCTTCCAAAGCACCGACTACCTCCTCAGCTCCTGGCCCTTCGGAGATGTGGCCTGCAAAGTCTTCATCTCCATTGACTACTACAACATGTTCACCAGCATCTTCACGCTGACCATGATGAGCGTGGACCGATATGTGGCCGTGTGCCACCCGGTCAAGGCTCTGGATTTCCGCACACCCGTGAAAGCAAAGATCATCAACGTGATCATCTGGATGCTGTCGTCGGCCGTGGGGCTCCCCGCCATGGTGCTGGGCAGCACCAACACCAGTAACGGTACGTGAACGTTCTCTCCATCCTCTGGCACCAACTCCGTCGCCCTGAATGACCACAAGTTTCTCCTCCAAAGTCTGTGATTAGGATGCTACTCCAGATGGTAAAGCCATGACGCACATAGTAGGTCCTCATTTTCTAAGAATAGAGCACATCTTTCTCTTGTCTGCTCTCTGATAGGTGTGTTCACACTGGGACCGGGTCCAAAGCTCCACCAGAGAACCAGGATGAAGAACCTTCACTGCATCACACCACATCACTGCCACTTTCAACCAGCCTCCACTGTTAGCGCAAAGCTCTGCTCTCAATCATTCATATGGATTCATTTCAGCATTAATGGGTCTACTTTACTCTTCCTCTCAGAGGAGGAGCTTCATAAAACTGATGAAATCATGAAACAATCTGTTGTGGGGGGATTTGGTGTTTGTCATGTTTTCTGAGGCAAAAGGCACATTTATTAATAGAGCAGTAGTTAATCATGGGGAAAGTCACAGTGCTTTTCATAGAAGTAAAAGAAATACATTAAAACAAGGAATGAAGTATCTTGATCTCCAGATCCTTGTTTCCCACAGCCACTGACCATCAGTCACTTTGGGACCAGAGATACTTCATTTCATTTCATGGTACTCTTGTCATCAAGAGCATCTCTCCTTTTGGGAAACTCTCCTCATGCACTTGTGTCTCAATGGAGGTTCAATGAAAATTAAACTTTAACACTAATGTTAACCTTAACCCTGCTGTCACTAACCTTAACACTAATGTTAACCTTAACCCTGCTGTCATTAACCTTAACACTAATGTTAACCTTAACCCTGCTGTCATTAACTTTAACACTAATGTTAACCTTAACCCTGCTGTCATTAACCTTAACACTAATGTTAACCTTAACCCTGCTGTCATTAACCTTAACACTAATGTTAACCTTAACCCTGCTGTCATTAACCTTAACACTAATGTTAACCTTAACCCTGCTGTCATTAACCTTAACACTAATGTTAACCTTAACCCTGCCGTCATTAACCTTAACATTAATGTTAACCTTAACCCTGCTGTCATTAACCTTAACACTAATGTTAACCTTAACCCTGCTGTCATTAACCTTAACACTAATGTTAACCTTAACCCTGCTGTCATTAACCTTAACACTAATGTTAACCTTAACCCTGCCGTCATTAACCTTAACATTAATGTTAACCTTAACCCTGCTGTCATTAACCTTAACACTAATGTTAACCTTGACCCTGCTGTCATTAACCTTAACACTAATGTTAACCTTAACACTAATGTTAACCTTAACATTAATGTTAACCTTAACCCTGCTGTCATTAACCTTAACATTAATGTTAACCTTAACCCTGCTGTCATTAACCTTAACACTAATGTTAACCTTGACCCTGCTGTCATTAACCTTAACACTAATGTTAACCTTAACCCTGCCGTCATAAACCTTAACATTAATGTTAACCTTAACCCTGCTGTCATTAACCTTAACACTAATGTTAACCTTGACCCTGCTGTCATTAACCTTAACACTAATGTTAACCTTGACCCTGCTGTCATTAACCTTAACACTAATGTTAACCTTAACCCTGCTGTCATTAACCTTAACATGAATGTTAACCTTAACCCTGCTGTCATTAACCTTAACACTAATGTTAACCTTGACCCTGCTGTCATTAACCTTAACACTAATGTTAACCTTGACCCTGCTGTCATTAACCTTAACACTAATGTTAACCTTAACCCTGCTGTCATTAACCTTAACACTAATGTTAACCTTAACCCTGCTGTCATTAACCTTAACATTAATGTTAACCTTGACCCTGCTGTCATTAACCTTAACACTAATGTTAACCTTAACCCTGCTGTCATTAACCTTAACACTAATGTTAACCTTAACCCTGCTGTCATTAACCTTAACATTAATGTTAACCTTAACCCTGCTGTCATTAACCTTAACACTAATGTTAACCTTAACCCTGCTGTCATTAACCTTAACATTAATGTTCACCTTAACCCTGCTGTCATTAACCTTAACATTAATGTTAACCTTAACCCTGCTGTCATTAACCTTAACACTAATGTTAACCTTGACCCTGCTGTCATTAACCTTAACACTAATGTTAACCTTAACCCTGCTGTCATTAACCTTAACACTAATGTTAACCTTGACCCTGCTGTCATTAACCTTAACATTAATGTTAACCTTAACCCTGCTGTCATTAACCTTAACACTAATGTTAACCTTAACACTAATGTTAACCTTAACCCTGCCGTCATTAACCTTAACATTAATGTTAACCTTAACCCTGCTGTCATTAACCTTAACACTAATGTTAACCTTGACCCTGCTGTCATTAACCTTAACACTAATGTTAACCTTAACACTAATGTTAACCTTAACATTAATGTTAACCTTAACCCTGCTGTCATTAACCTTAACATTAATGTTAACCTTAACCCTGCTGTCATTAACCTTAACACTAATGTTAACCTTGACCCTGCTGTCATTAACCTTAACACTAATGTTAACCTTAACCCTGCCGTCATAAACCTTAACATTAATGTTAACCTTAACCCTGCTGTCATTAACCTTAACACTAATGTTAACCTTGACCCTGCTGTCATTAACCTTAACACTAATGTTAACCTTGACCCTGCTGTCATTAACCTTAACACTAATGTTAACCTTAACCCTGCTGTCATTAACCTTAACATGAATGTTAACCTTAACCCTGCTGTCATTAACCTTAACACTAATGTTAACCTTGACCCTGCTGTCATTAACCTTAACACTAATGTTAACCTTGACCCTGCTGTCATTAACCTTAACACTAATGTTAACCTTAACCCTGCTGTCATTAACCTTAACACTAATGTTAACCTTAACCCTGCTGTCATTAACCTTAACATTAATGTTAACCTTGACCCTGCTGTCATTAACCTTAACACTAATGTTAACCTTAACCCTGCTGTCATTAACCTTAACACTAATGTTAACCTTAACCCTGCTGTCATTAACCTTAACATTAATGTTAACCTTAACCCTGCTGTCATTAACCTTAACACTAATGTTAACCTTAACCCTGCTGTCATTAACCTTAACATTAATGTTCACCTTAACCCTGCTGTCATTAACCTTAACATTAATGTTAACCTTAACCCTGCTGTCATTAACCTTAACACTAATGTTAACCTTGACCCTGCTGTCATTAACCTTAACACTAATGTTAACCTTAACCCTGCTGTCATTAACCTTAACACTAATGTTAACCTTGACCCTGCTGTCATTAACCTTAACATTAATGTTAACCTTAACCCTGCTGTCATTAACCTTAACACTAATGTTAACCTTAACACTAATGTTAACCTTGACCCTGCTGTCATTAACCTTAACACTAATGTTAACCTTAACCCTGCCGTCATAAACCTTAACATTAATGTTAACCTTGACCCTGCTGTCATTAACCTTAACCCTGCTGTCATTAACCTTAACATTAATGTTAACCTTAACACTAATGTTAACCTTGACCCTGCTGTCATTAACCTTAACACTAATGTTAACCTTAACCCTGCTGTCATTAACCTTAACACTAATGTTAACCTTAACCCTGCTGTCATTAACCTTAACACTAATGTTAACCTTGACCCTGCTGTCATTAACCTTAACACTAATGTTAACCTTAACCCTGCTGTCATTAACCTTAACACTAATGTTAACCTTAACCCTGCTGTCATTAACCTTAACACTAATGTTAACCTTAACCCTGCTGTCATTAACCTTAACATTAATGTTAACCTTAACACTAATGTTAACCTTGACCCTGCTGTCATTAACCTTAACATTAATGTTAACCTTAACACTAATGTTAACCTTAACCCTGCTGTCATTAACCTTAACACTAATGTTAACCTTAACCCTGCTGTCATTAACCTTAACACTAATGTTAACCTTAACCCTGCTGTCATTAACCTTAACATTAATGTTAACCTTAACACTAATGTTAACCTTAACCCTGCTGTCATTAACCTTAACATTAATGTTAACCTTAACACTAATGTTAACCTTAACCCTGCTGTCATTAACCTTAACATTAATGTTAACCTTAACCCTGCTGTCATTAACCTTAACACTAATGTTAACCTTAACCCTGCCGTCATTAACCTTAACACTAATGTTAACCTTAACACTAATGTTAACCTTGACCCTGCTGTCATTAACCTTAACACTAATGTTAACCTTAACCCTGCTGTCATTAACCTTAACATTAATGTTAACCTTAACCCTGCTGTCATTAACCTTAACACTAATGTTAACCTTAACCCTGCCGTCATTAACCTTAACACTAATGTTAACCTTAACACTAATGTTAACCTTGACCCTGCTGTCATTAACCTTAACACTAATGTTAACCTTAACCCTGCTGTCATTAACCTTAACATTAATGTTAACCTTAACCCTGCTGTCATTAACCTTAACACTAATGTTAACCTTAACCCTGCTGTCATTAACCTTAACATTAATGTTCACCTTAACCCTGCTGTCATTAACCTTAACATTAATGTTAACCTTAACCCTGCTGTCATTAACCTTAACACTAATGTTAACCTTAACACTAATGTTAACCTTGACCCTGCTGTCATTAACCTTAACACTAATGTTAACCTTAACCCTGCCGTCATAAACCTTAACATTAATGTTAACCTTGACCCTGCTGTCATTAACCTTAACACTAATGTTAACCTTAACCCTGCCGTCATAAACCTTAACATTAATGTTAACCTTGACCCTGCTGTCATTAACCTTAACCCTGCTGTCATTAACCTTAACACTAATGTTAACCTTAACCCTGCCGTCATAAACCTTAACATTAATGTTAACCTTGACCCTGCTGTCATTAACCTTAACCCTGCTGTCATTAACCTTAACATTAATGTTAACCTTAACACTAATGTTAACCTTGACCCTGCTGTCATTAACCTTAACACTAATGTTAACCTTAACCCTGCTGTCATTAACCTTAACACTAATGTTAACCTTAACCCTGCTGTCATTAACCTTAACATTAATGTTAACCTTGACCCTGCTGTCATTAACCTTAACACTAATGTTAACCTTAACCCTGCTGTCATTAACCTTAACACTAATGTTAACCTTAACCCTGCTGTCATTAACCTTAACATTAATGTTAACCTTAACCCTGCTGTCATTAACCTTAACATTAATGTTAACCTTAACCCTGCTGTCATTAACCTTAACACTAATGTTCACCTTAACCCTGCTGTCATTAACCTTAACATTAATGTTAACCTTAACCCTGCTGTCATTAACCTTAACCCTGCTGTCATTAACCTTAACACTAATGTTAACCTTAACCCTGCTGTCATTAACCTTAACATTAATGTTCACCTTAACCCTGCTGTCATTAACCTTAACCCTGCTGTCATTAACCTTAACATTAATGTTCACCTTAACCCTGCTGTCATTAACCTTAACATTAATGTTCACCTTAACCCTGCTGTCATTAACCTTAACATTAATGTTCACCTTAACCCTGCTGTCATTAACCTTAACACTAATGTTAACCTTAACCCTGCTGTCATTAACCTTAACATTAATGTTAACCTTAACCCTGCTGTCATTAACCTTAACATTAATGTTCACCTTAACCCTGCTGCCATTAACCTTAACATTAATGTTAACCTTAACCCTGCTGTCATTAACCTTAACATTAATGTTAACCTTAACCCTGCTGTCATTAACCTTAACACTAATGTTTACCTTAACCCTGCTGTCATTAACCTTAACACTAATGTTAACCTTAACCCTGCTGTCATTAACCTTAACATTAATGTTAACCTTAACCCTGCCGTCATTAACCTTAACCCTGCTGTCAATAACCTTAACACTAATGTTAACCTTAACCCTGCTGTCATTAACCTTAACACTGATCAACCGATATACATATGATCACATGACCTGAAAGACAGATTGATTATGTCCTGTGAGTGTCTTGTCCACTCTCGAGTCTCTGTGTCTGTCTTGTCCTGTTGTGTCCCTGCCATTGACCTGACTGGGACTGTCTTCCTCTGACAGGTACTACAGAGTGTGCGCTACAGTTCCCTGAGCCCTACACCTACTGGGACACCCTGATGAAGATCTGCGTCTTCCTCTTCGCCTTTGTCGCCCCCGTCATCATCATCACAGTCTGCTACACGCTGATGGTGCTGCGTTTGAAGAGCGTGCGTCTGCTATCAGGCTCTCGAGAGAAGGACCGGAACCTGCGGCGGATCACACGCCTGGTGCTGGTGGTGGTCGCCGTCTTCGTGGTGTGTTGGACGCCAATCCACATCTTCATCCTGGTCAAAGCCCTGACCGCCAGCGTGCCCGAGACCACCACCGTCATGGCCGCATACTTCCTGTGCGTGGCGCTGGGCTACACTAACAGCAGCCTGAACCCCATTCTCTACGCCTTCCTGGACGAGAACTTCAAGAGGTGCTTCCGGGACTTCTGCTGCCCCGGGGCCAGGCCGCTCAGTGACGGTCAGGGGGTGAGTCGGGTGAGGAGCACCCTGCGAGACCACTCCTGCCCAGCTGACCCCCAGGGAGAGCCGAGGCGCGCCTGGCCAGTATGACTCGCCATGGACACGTCGTCCCTGCTCTATCAGAGCTGTGAGGACGAGCTGGGCGTGACTCAGATCACCACGGCTGTCTGAAACATGCCAGGAAGATAATCGTTTCATGTTGGTCAGTAGATTTGTGAGTCTGAGTTGGGCCTCTTCAGTCTGCTGGACAGCTGGACAGAGAGGGCCAGGCCTCATCAGTCTGCTGGACAGCTGGACAGAGAGGGCAAGGCCTCTTCAGGGCCACGCTTCACTACTTTACATAGGAATAAGCAGATTTCTCTTGTTTCTGTTTTGTTGCACAGCAAACAATCTGCTGAAACTTCTCTTATCTCACAGTTTGGAGACACATGAAATAGATCAAAACTATATCAAAACAAATCTGACTTTAAAATGATACAGTACAATATCCCAGAATAAAACAAACAACAGAAACTCCAGTTTTATTCAACATGGAGATAATTATTTTCTTTTTTCTTTTTTGTTGCTTTACTGTTGGTTTACCTTTATCTTTATCTTTTTTTTGTTTAAATTATATTTCTTTCTTTTCTTTAATTTAATTTTGCTTGGCAACATACAGGACGAAAGACCAAAACAAACAATCCCGACGGGATACATCCAGAATGATATTTACAAATCCGTACAGTGTATTTTATTAAAGTAGTAAAGGTTTATTCTGGTGGCTAAAAACACTTCAATAGCAAAAATGAAAGATATTTAAAGACATTTAAAAAGCTTCTGTAAACTGGCTGCTTAAAGAGTAAAATTTACTAGAAATGGCTGAAAAGGGTAAATCTGCTTCAGTCCTGTAATAAATTGTATCAAAATAAGTTTAATAAACTTAGCATAAGAAACAGTGTTGGTATATTTAGAAGAAATCTATTGAGTGGAACAGCTTTATTTTGAAAGTGAGATGTTGTTTTGTTTGACTCCGTTCAATGTGTAGATGTCATCAACTGATTGTAAAAAACTTAAAGATGAGGTGTATTTCTGTTGATGGAAGAGTCTTCAATGTGGTTTTATTAATGTAATATAATATAATTATATATGACCTTTGTGAAAAGATCCAACAACCTTCTGGCATGAACACAGAATGTGAAAGTGAGCGTTATTTTCTATGAAGCTTAAAAACTGTCGGCTGTGACTTTAATAGGATTTATTGATGAAGCTCCATTGTACTGCTTCATTTAAACAGGTTTTAAATAGTGCAGCTGCATCATCGAGACCTAGAGATGTTAATGTGCTGATTGTTGCTCTGCTTGCAGGTCTGGACACTTGAAAGTTTGTGTGAATCAAAAGTGTTTGTGTTGCTTCTTGGTGTGTTTCCTGAGCTGTGCGTCGTCTCATGGTTCTTTGGCTCTTGTTGTTTTTAAAGTGGCATGTGAAATGAGTGGACTGTGGACTGTGGGGGTGCCGTCCAGTGCTGTTGATCTATGAGCAGATTTCTCTCTGAACCTGAACCTCATGTGAAAGTTCTCAGGGACTTTGATGTCTCGTCCTGGAGCCAGATGATCCACTGCTCTTCTGGTTGGAGCTCCAGCTGCAGTTCTGCTTGTCCTCGCTGTGGGGGGGATTAAAGGTTATTGTACTCACTACTCAATGTGGGGGGGTTAAAGGTCAATGTCGTCATTACTCACTGTGGGAGGAGGTTAAAGGTTAATGTCCTCACTACCCACTGTGGGGGGGTGAAAGGTTAATGTTGTCATTACTCACTGTGGGGGTTAAAGGTTAATGTCCTCATTACTCCCAATGGGATGGTTAAATATTAATGTACTCACTACTCACTGTGGGGGGGGGGGGGGGGGGGTTAAAGGTTAATGTCCTCACTACTTACTCTGGGGGGGGTTAAAGGTTAATCTCCTCACTGTGGGGGGGGAGGTAAGGTTAATGTTCTTACTACTCACTGTGGGGGTGTTAAAGGTTAATATCCTCACTGTGGGGAGGGGGGGTGGTTAAAGATTAATGTCCTCACTACCCACTGTGGGGGGAGTTAAAGGTTAATGTCCTCACTGTGGGGAAGGGGGGGTGGTTAAAGATTAATGTCCTCACTACCCACTGTGGGGGGAGTTAAAGGTTAATGTCCTCACTACTTACTCTGGGGGGGGGGTTAAAGGTTAATCTCCTCACTGTGGGGAGGGGGGGGTTTAAAGATTAATGTCCTCACTACCCACTGTGGGGGGAGTTAAAGGTTAATGTCCTCACCACTTGGTCTGGGGGAGTTAATCTCCTCACTGTGGGGGTTTAAAGGTTATTGTCCCCACTGTGGGGTGGGGGGAGGGGTTAAAGGTAAATGTCCTCACTACCCACTGTGGGGGGAGTTAAAGGTTAATGTCCTCACCACTTGGTCTGGGGGGGAATAAAGGTTAATGTCCTCACTACCCACTGTGGGGGGAGTTAAAGGTCAATGTTCTCACCACTTGGTCTGGGGGAGTTAATCTCCTCACTGTGGGGGTTTAAAGGTTATTGTCCCCACTGTGGGGTGGGGGGAGGGGTTAAAGGTTAATGTCCTCACTACCCACTGTGGGGGGAGTTAAAGGTTAATGTCCTCACTGTGGGGTGGGGGGAGGGGTTAAAGGTTAATGTCCTCACTACCCACTGTGGGGGGAGTTAAAGGTTAATGTCCTCACCACTTGGTCTGGGGGGGAATAAAGGTTAATGTCCTCACTACCCACTGTGGGGGGAGTTAAAGGTTAATGTCCTCACCACTTGGTCTGGGGGGATTAAAGGTTAATGTCCTCACTACCCACTGTGGGGTGAGTTAAAGGTTTATGTCCTCACTGTGGGGTGGGGGGAGGGGTTAAAGGTTAATGTCCTCACTACCCACTGTGGGGGGAGTTAAAGGTTAATGTCCTCACCACTTGGTCTGGGGGGGATTAAAGGTTAATGTCCTCACTACCCACTATGGGGGGAGTTAAAGGTTAATGTCCTCACTACCCACTGTGGGGGGAGTTAAAGGTTAATGTCCTCACCACTTGGTCTGGGGGAGTTAAAGGTTAATGTTCTCACTGTGGGGCGGAGGGAGGGGTTAAAGGTTAATGTCCTCACTACTCACTGTGGGGGCGGTTCAAAAGTAAATCCTACTACAGGACGTCTGCTGCTTTTCATGACCATTTCTGCTCCATATTTTCTCGAATAGGATTTCTGTGCTTTTGTGAGCTGAACTTGATAATTGTTGCAGCAACATGGGAGAAGCTACATTTACTGTTTCCTCCATGGAGGACTGGAGCCACACAGCAAAGCCATTGTCCCAAATAAAAGTGTGAATGTAAAATAAAGGGGTGTTTTGATGTGTCTGCGATGGAAACTTTGTATTTGTTTTATCCTGGAAGATTAAAAAATCAGTCATTTCACAAATTTCTCATTTCCTGGATGGTTGTTGTGACGACCATAAGTCAGTACTGTGAGTTTAATCCTCCCTGATAACTGAACCCTGTGTCCTGCTCAAGCTTTCAGCCTGGGCTGTTAGGGATCTGTTTTTTGTTGTTGTCTGTTCCCCCTCCCTTTTTCTGTTTCTGTGCAGGGTGTGTGTGACAGGGGGCGTGGCCAGCTCCTCCAGGAGAGTGAGGCACACCTGAATCTACTCCACACTAATTACAGTCTTCAAAACCCTGGTTCTCACTCCACACCTCTGCCAGATTATTCCGTCTACTTGGTAGTGCCCTGTTGGAAATCTAGTTTAGTTCTCTGCCATTTTTGGGATGTTAATACTTGTTCCTGTGCTCAGGTTTTTGTGCCTCTCCTGGAGTGTCGTTGCCAGCCTGCCAGCCAGCCCCCCCCTGTCTCCACTGCCTGTCCTGCCTGCCGTGTGGAAAATAAATTTTTGAACTCTGTTTGATCAGTCTCTGGGCTCTGCTTTGGGGTTCCAACTTCAAACCTTAACAGAATAATCTGGCCAAGCATGGACCCCGCAGAAGCTGAGAGATTGAAACAGGCACTAGCCTTACAAGGAACCTGAGTTGGACAACATGAAACAGCTTTAAAAGAAGCTATGGGCTCCCTAGCCCAGCTATCTGCCGATGTGATTCAGCTTGGTTCTCGTTTGGAGCAAATGGCTTCCCACCTGACTTCAATTACCTCACCGGATCCTCCTGCCGTTGCTGCCTCTCAAGATCAAGCTCCATCTCCAGCTCAACCAGGCAACCAACCAGCCCAACCCCGAGAACCATTCATTCCTACACCGTCCAGGTATTCAGGGGAAGCAGGGACATGTAGTCAGTTTCTCCATCAATGTAAACTAGTTTTTGATCAGCAACCATTAACATATTCTAATGATAAAACTAAGGTGGCTTTTATTATGAGTTTACTTGCCGGCAAGGCCTCAGCTTGGGCGGTTGCTTTAGCCAACAGTAATTCACCTTATTGTAATACCTTAGCGGCTTTTACAGCTGAAATGCGCAAGGTTTTTGACCACCCATTACAAGGAAAGGAAGCAAGTAACAGACTACTCTCTTTGTGTCAGGGTGGTGGTACAGTGTCGTCCTACTCCATTGATTTTCGTGTCCTAGCTGCAGAATGTGGTTGGGATCAGAAGGCCCTACAGGGGGTGTTCTTTCGGGGTTTAAGTGAGGAAATTAAAGGCGAACTGGCTGCACGTGATGAGGCAAGCTCTCTTGATGAATTGATTTCTTTGGCAATTCGTTTGGATGACCGTTTGAACGAGAGACGTAGGGAGAGATCAGTTAGACGTAGCTCCTATTCATCTTCCAGACCATCCCTCCTACCAGCCTCGTCTGCACTCCATCCTGCCGAACAGTCATGGACCGCTCCTCCTCCTGCCCCAGCTTCAGCCGTCTCACCACTCTTTACCGAGGAGCCCATGCAGTTGGGAAGAATGAAACTCTCTCTGGAGGAGAGACAAAGGCGCATAAACCAAAGGCTCTGTATGTATTGTGGTCAGGCTGGCCACATCGTGCCCAACTGTCCGTCGTGCCCAAAAGAGCGAGCTCATCAGCCACGGGAGGGGCCCTGGTGAGCCATTCTCCTTCTGATCCCTCCACCCGACGTATTCAACTTCCAGGAACTAAAACATATAATCAAGATTAATTTGCCGTTTCTGCCTTGGTAGACTCAGGGGCCGACGACAACTTCATTGACTGTGACTTTGTTTCCCAGTGTAACATCCCCATTGAATCCCTTCCTAAACCCAAGACAGTCTTTGCTCTAGATCAGAGGTCTCAAACTCCGGTCCTCGAGGGCCGCAGCCCTGCACGATTTGCATGTCTCCCTGCTTCCACACAGCTGATTGCAATGAGCAGCTCGTTATCTGGCTTTGTGCTGAATGTGGTGATGAACCATCAGGACATTCAGGGGAGGGAGACCTGGAAAACATCCAGGGCTGCGGCCCTCGAGGACCGGAGTTTGAGTCCCCTGCTCTAGTTGGTAAGTCACTGGCCACCGTGACCCATCGTACTGCCCCAGTTTCTTTACTGCTCTCGGGGAATCATCACGAAAGAATTTCACTCTATGTAATCCCTGCACCTTCGTCACCCTTAGTGTTAGGCCTTCCCTGGTTAAGGTCACACAACCCACACATGGACTGGTCTTCATTAGCCATAATTAATTGGAGCCTTTTTTGCCATACACACTGCCTTCATTCTGCCATTCCTCATACTATGGTCCCCACACAGGAACCCCCCAAGCCCATAGATCTCTCTGGAGTACCTTGTGAGTACAATGACCTCAAGGAGGTTTTTTCTAAAGACCGAGTGTTATCCTTGCCTCCTCATCGACCCTATGACTTTTCCGTTGCCCACTACTAAACTGTATAACCTCGCTAAACCAGAGAAGGAGGCCATGGAGGCTTACATACCTGACTCTTTGGCAGCGGACCTCATACGGCCATCTTCATCTCCGGTAGGCGCTGGTTTCTTTTTTGTGGAAAAGAAGGACAAGTCTCTCCGTCCCTGTATAGACTACAGAGGTCTCAATGACATTACAGTGAAGAACAAGTTCCCACTCATAGACTCTGCGTTCAGTTCCCTCAATGAGGCTTCTATCTTCACCAAGTTAGACCTCCGTAACACCTACCACTTCGTTCGAATCAAAGAGGCAGATGAATGGAAAACCGCTTTCAACACCCCGCTGGGACATTTCGAATATTCAGTGATGCCTTTTGGGTTAACCAATGCTCTTGCGGTTGTTCAAGCCCTTGTTAATGACGTTTTGAGAGACATGTTAAACCAATTTGTTTTTGTCTACATTGACGATATTTAGATTTTTTCTCGTTCTGTGGAAGAACATGTTCAGCATGTGAGACTGGTCCTCCAGCGCCTCCTTGAAAACAGACTGTATGTTAAGGCTGAAAAGTGTGATTTTCATGCGGCTACTGTACACTTCCTTGGTTTTGTAGTGGAGAAGAGGATAAGATCAAACCCTGTCAAGGTAAAGGCAGTTGTAGAATGGCCAACTCCCACCACCAGGAAGCAGCTACAGCGATTTTTGGGCTTTGCTAATTTTTATCGTCGATTCATTCGTGACTACAGCAAGGTAGCTGCACCTCTGACAAGGCTGACCTCTGTTAAGTCACCTTTTATTTGGTCAGCTGTTTCAGAGGCTTCTTTTGTTAAATTAAAGACACTCTTTTGTTCAGCTCCTGTCCTGTTCCATCCAGATCCCACCGCTCAGTTTATGGTTGAAGTGGACGCCTCGGACTCTGGAATCGGAGCGGTTCTTTCTCAGCGCACCTTTTCGGATCAGAAGCTCCATCCCTGTGCTTTCTATTCTCGCCAGCTTAGTCCTGCCGAGAAGAACCATGATGTGGGTAATAGTGAACTTCTGGCTGTGGTCCTGGCTCTGAAGGAATGGAGGCACTGGCTGGAGGGAGCGGCAGAACCTTTTGTGGTATGGACTGACCATAAGAATCTTTCTTACCTTCGTTCTGCCCGCAGGCTGAATGCTCATCAGGCTCGATGGGCACTTTTTTTGGGAAGGTTTAACTTCACTCTCACCTATCGTCCTGGATCCAGAAATGCTAAGCCCGATGCCCTATCTCGCCAGTTTGCTACCCCCTTGGAGAAGGATTCAGTGGAGACCATACTACCCTCTTCCTGCATCATCGGAGCAGCCTGCTGGGATGTGGAAAGAGTGGTTCAGGAGGCCCAGCCCGGTCATCCCACACCTGAGCAATGCCCACCTGGTCTTCTGTTCGTTCCTCCTTCAGCCCGATCTTCAGTGCTTCAGTGGGGCCATGATTCCAAGTTGGCATGCCATCCTGGTTACCACTGCACTGCATTTCTAGTACGACAGCGCTTCTGGTGGCCCTCCATGCTCTCTGACATTAAGGAATTTGTCTCTGCCTGCTCAGTCTGTGCTCGTAGTAAGGCCTCTCATCGTGCCCCTGCTGGTCTTTTGCGTCCACTCCCTATTCCTCACCGTCCATGGTCTCACATATCTGTGGACTTCGTGACAGGCCTCCCTCCATCAGAAGGTAACACCGTCATAATGACTATTGTGGATCGTTTCTCTAAGACTGCACATTATGTTCCGGTACCTAAACTGCCTTCTTCGCTGGAGACTGCAAACCTGCTGGTTCAGCACGTTTTCAGATTACACGGTATACGGCAAGACATAGTGTCAGATAGAGGACCCCAGTTTACCTCACGCGTTTGGAAAGCTTTTTGTCAGGCTATCAGGGCCTCTGCCAGCTTGTCTTCTGGATACCACCCGCAAACCAATGGCCAGACGGAGCGCGCCAACCAAGACCTGGAAGCCGCTCTACGCTGCGTTACTGCCCGCTATCCGGTTTCCTGGTCCACCCATCTTGCGTTGATTGAATACTCCCACAACTCACTAGTCTCCACAGCCACGGGTATGTCACCTTTCCAGGCCGCTAATGGTTTCCAGCCTCCCCTTTTTCCCTCCCAGGAGACATTGGTGGCGGTTCCTTCTATTCAGGAACACCTTCGCAGAGCCCGGCGTGTCTGGCATGAGGTTCAGGCAGCTCTGGCTAGGACTGCGACTCGGAACCGGAGACTGGCTGACCGCCGTCGATCACCTGCCCCCAACTACAAGGCTGGTGAGAGAGTTTGGCTTTCAACCCGCGATCTGCCACTGCAAACGGACTCCCGTAAACTGTCTCCCAGGTACATTGGGCCCTATGAAATAGACCGTGTCCTCAATCCATCAATTGTTAGACTGAAGTTGCCCCCGTGTTTGAATGTCCATCCAGCATTTCATGTTTCTCTGCTGAAGCCAGTCACAACAAGCCCTTTGAGCCCTCCGGCCGAGCCCCCTCCGCCCCCCCGGCTTGTTGACGGTCACCAGGCCTTTACGGTGCGCCGTATTTTGGATGTGCGTCGGCGGGGCCGTGGCTTCCAATATTTAGTGGATTGGGAAGGCTATGGTCCTGAGGATCGCTCCTGGATTTCTCGCTCTCTGATTCTGGACCCCACTCTCCTCAGTGACTTTTATTCCTTGCACCCTGACAAGCCCGGTCGGTCGCCGGCTGGCGCACCTCGAGGGGGGGGGGGTACTGTTAGGGATCTGTTTTTTGTTGTTGTCTGTTCCCCCTCCCTTTTATTGTTTCTGTGCAGGGCGTGTGTGACGGGGGGCGTGGCTGGCTCCTCCAGGAGAATGAGGCACACCTGAATCTACTCATGGACATTATTGTTCCAGGAGCTCCTCTTCCTCGGTCCAGGCTGACAAACACTTTTCCAGAACTAGGAAGTTGAACTATTCATACTAATGATCAAGTTAGTTTATTTGCTTATGTCATAACAAAACAAAACAATGTCATTACGAACAACAAGATAAAAACTGCAAACAAAAGGTGCAGAGGTCAGCGCTGAGTTTCTGAAACAGGGGCAGCCATCATAATTCCACATTGCTGCTATCAAGTTAACGTGACGCTCTGATTTCAAATACAGTGGACTCCAATGTATAATTTTTTTAGTATAGATTTTGGCGGCTATCCAGCAGACGGCGCCAGAGGCCTGTGTGCAACACTGACCACAAATCTGTCTGTCATTTAACTTGCTGTTGTAGCAACAAGGCAAAAATCAGAGATGGCAAGTAACAAAGTACAAATACTCCGCTACTGTACTTAAGTAGATTTTTCAGGTACTTGTACTTTTAGAAGTATTTATTTCTCTGACGACTTTTTACTTTTACAGAGACAAAAGCTTTGTATTCGCCATGAGTTTTCCTTCAATTTTCTACCATGTGGTTTCTACCATGGGATTTCTACCATGCAGTGCTGCCTGTGATGTGCCTACAGCGCCGCTATCTTGGGACGGTCTCCTGCTCGTGCTAAACAGATTCCAGGTTAGAAAATTCACAAAAACATTCATAGCACAAGTAATAACTCAGTTTTAAAATTAGGTCTTATTTATGTTGCTACATGGACTAGCAAGTGAGCTACGGATGTTTTTGTGGATTTTCTAGCCTGGAATCTATCATTTAGCATGAGCGGGAGACCGTCCCGAGATGGCGGTGCTGTAAGCACGTCACAGACGGCGCCGGAAACCACATGGTAGAAAATGGAGGGGAAAACTCATGGCAGAATGCAAAGCAAGATTTTGTATTGAGTCTTATTTGATGAGAAAAAATATCTCACCCATGACTCAGACAAAATGAGCGCCACCAAGAAACAACTTCTGGTGCTCCTTGAGAACCAGATCAAAATTGAGGTCTGCACCCCTTGTAATGACATAAGGCTAACATTGTAGAGTGAAGGCAATGCTGCTCCGACTCACATTTGTAGCACTTGACTTATAATGGCTCTCCTACATTTGTCCATCTTGAGAAAGCACAAGAAATACCTGGAGAGGTACACCAAGCTGGCTAAATGGAAGCATGACGAAGATCCGAATGGCCAAGCAGCTGAAACAGTGGGCTACGCCTTGCGTGACACAGAAAAGTGTGGATGAGCATTTTGTTGATTTTGTGGTGAATGGCTTGGACCCTCATTAAATACATCCAACCCAATGCATCTGTCATGGCTACAGAGACTACAGAGATAAAAAAAGAATCTCAAGGCGGCAGGTTTCAGGCGGTCCATTAAAACCCGGGCCGGTTTACCCCCCATGTCCACCACAAAGTTCTTTGTCCCCACCTCCAGGACGTGAAAGGGACCGTCATACGGCGGATGAAGTGGGGAACAGTGAGCGTCATGTCGAATGAAGACATATTTGGCTGCCATGAGGTTCTTTGGAACGTATGACCGGGGAAGGCAGTGATGAATTGGAACTGGGTCCAATGTGTGGACTGCCTCGTTGAAAACTGGCCATCCAGCTGCGACCACCCAGGGTTCCAATGGCTCTGGTAGGAACTCTCCGGGGACCTGTAGTGGCTACCCAACACCAGCTCCGCAGACGATGACTGGAGATCTTCCTTCGGAGCCGAACGCAGGCCCAACATGACCCACAGCAGTCGTTCGACCCAGTTGCTGTCTGTGAGTGTGGCCGTCATTGTGCGATGGAAACGCTCACACAGTCCATTGGCCTGTGGGTTGAACTCCGTGGTCCAGTGCAGCTGCACTCCCAGGCCTTTAGCCACCTCTGTCCACAGCTCAGAGGTGAACTGGGAGCCTTTGTCCCAAGTGACGTCTAATGGCGTGCCGAACCGTGCCACCCAGGTGGATATGAAAGCGCGAGCCACCTCAGCCAATGTCGTTGAAGACAGCGGGACCACCTCTGGCCACCTCGTGGTCCTGTCCACCATGGTGAGGAGGTGAGTGAAGCCTTGGGAGGGAGGCAGCGGACCCACCAAGTCCAGACGCACATGATAGAACCTCCTTTCAGGAACCAGGAACGGCTCCACGGAACTGGGGGAACTAGAAAGCGTTGGCTAGGATCTCCATTTCTGACTGATTAAAGCGAAGGAATCACACACTTATGATGATCAAGCATTTAGGATAATAGAATTTATTTATTAGTCCTCAAAGGGGAAATTCCAGTGTCTATAGAGTTGGGCCTGATGTGAAAGACCCTCTGAAATGTTGCCCTGCCTCAGGAGAGTCACACCAAGGTCTCCTCAATCCAGGAAAACTGGAGGGGACAATGGAAAATGTCCTCTGAAGCAAAGGGACACTGCTGAAGAGCTCCCACAGTTGAAGTTACATTTCCCTGGAAAAAGCTTATGGAGGTCGTCTGAGTCCTCAGCTTTGTTCCTTTTCCCTGGAGAGTCATCGCTTTCAGGTGGCCAAACTAAGCTACGACACCGTCATGTTCCTGACATCCAAGTGAAACAAGTTGAGACATTGCTGAGTGCAGGTCAAAGGGAATGGCCAAGGCCGTGTCTAGCTTTGTCGGGGCCCGAGGCCAGATGGTGTTTGGCGGCCCTTAGTTTGTCAAACTATAATGGGGAGATTCCTAAACTTCTAGATTTTCCTCTGATGACTTCACATTGTTTGACTGGAACTTTCTATTAACAGCCAATGTAAATACAAACAATAAAAATAGTCCTGAGATCGGGCTCTAATAATATATATATATATATATATATAGATAGATAGATAGATAGATAGATAGATAGATAGATAGATAGATAGATATAGATCCCAGGGATCTGAACGCTCGGTCTTCAAAGTCTCGACCAATTATAGTCTTGAAACATCTGGCAGACAGTTACTTACGGAAGTCTTCAGTGAGCAAAGTTGAATCATAGATCTAAAAAAAAATAGTATGCTATGTGTTGCGCCATCATGGATGAGGACACACATTCGTAGACGAAAAGAGATAAACACAATTCAAATAATTAGAAGTCAATTACTTTACAGCGCATTTCTGGTTTGTTACAGACAGCAGACATGTAATTATGTCAAATGGAGATTTTCTTATCTTAGAAATTTTGTGGCCAGTAACTTTTAAAGGTTTATTGGCGCTACTTATTTTGTGGAGTGTGTGTCTGTGTGTGTGTGTGTGTGTGTGTGTGTGTGTGTGTGTGTGTGTGCTTAAGTGAATGATTTCAGTTAACAACTATGTTTGTATGTATACAACCACATCCCTTTTAAAGTGTCCCTCATTCTTCGTACTCACATATGAATATGAACGTATGAGTTTATTGACATAACACCGTGGTTCTGGTCGTATGTGCCTGATTCTACTGCTGTATGTCTATGTCACGTCCGCTACGTCGGGACCGTTACTTCCGGGAGGCTCCAGTGAACAATCTCTTTAACTGGGCAGTGTTTTGTTGTTTTCATGAGCTTCGGCCGGTGTGGGGCTGTGCAGGTATAGAAAATGAACCGAATATTCGGCCGCGGGAAGCCTAAAGCTCCTCCTCCGAACCTCTCGGACTGTATCGGGAACGTGAGTCCAGTTTGTTGTTGTTGTTTAGCTATTAGCTGCTCGGCTACATGCTCACAAAGGCCAGAACACAACCCTAACCCTCATTAAAGTCTCATCTCATCACTAAAAGCACGTTTCACTGCAATATTCTAATTAACATTCTCTCAAAGCCCAAACTGATCCTTCATTGACAACACGTTTTAAAATCATGTTTTTCAGTGTTTTGGTAAAGCAGAGCTGAGCTGCTCTCTGTTTCATCTGAGGCTGTTTTAATGTTACACTGTTACTGTGAATCACAAAGTTTGTTCTAAACTTATTCCATCGGGATTTTATATATGAATGAATAAATGTCATTACTACACAGTGACATAAAGATCTATAGGTACTGGAGTATGAGGAAATACAAACCTATGGCTTCATCAAATGCTTTTAAATGAATGTACCTTGGTAACTACTGTATACGATATAATGTTTCATCTACTACTGAAGGTAAAACGTGTTTGTGCAGTTGATATCGTTATATGCCCTCTATGTGCAACACATTTATACCACTACTGTTTGTGCATCAACACTTAATGATGAGTGTTTGTTTGTTTTTCATAGGGTTTTTTTTGCTTCAAAACAGTTCAAATACACTTGAAATGACCAAGAGAAGAAATGCGCTGAAGCCAGTGGATTATTTATGTGGATCTTAGATTTGCTATTGAGTAGTTGCATTTTATTTTCTCTACATTTTTAGCATTATTTTTGAATCACTGATTGTAGAAGAGACTTTAATTTAGACATAAGTCTTTTCATTCAGAAATATATCTCCACATGGTGACCCTGTATAATCTGTATTTCTGTTGGTCAGAACAACCTGGACTATTTTGAACATGTTTGTCCTTGTGATTTTCATGTTTTTGTGGAGCACAGCCGCTCTCAGGTCATTGCGGGGCTCGTTGCGTCCTGTTTGGCTTCGACGGCCACTGAACAGTGACGTGTTGCAGACGGCTAACCCTCTGTGATGACCTTCTGTCTCAGGTGGACGCTCGAGCCGAGTCCATCGAGAAGAAGATCGGCAGGTTGGACGCGGAGTTGGTGAAGTATAAGGACCAGATGAAGAAGATGAGAGACGGACCTTCGAAGGTACCAGACCTTCCCCTGTTTGCTTTCACTATTCTAAAGCTTTCAGAATAATGACAGGCGGTGTCATTTCTTTCTTTTGAAATGCAGAACATGGTGAAACAGAAGGCCATGAGAGTTCTGAAGCAGAAGAAAATGTGAGTCCTGCAAACACACAAACATAAAACATTAATTTAAATGATTTCCAACAATATTTTAACCTGCAGAAGCAGACTTCAAAACGTTTGTAATTGCAGTCAAAGGCAGATATGAGTTTGTCCTCTGAATTAACAGTCAGTTCTCCAGTGCATCCACAAATACTAAATTCAACAGTGTTTATCTTCAAGGTAAGACTATTATGTGACAGAGTTTTATGAATGAGAAGAAATAACACATGGATTTCTTCTTAGGCAAACTAGTGGTTTTGTTATATATTCTCAACCTTTCAGAGCCAGGAGACTAAACACTTCTACCTGTATCATCCATGACAAAGATTAAGTCTCTGTTAAGTCCTGATCCACAGATACTCATGTTATCGGCTGTACTGATGGCCACAGGGAGAGTAAACACTACTATACTTTTACTATACTCATGTACAAACAAAAGTACTGTTGTTAAAAAAGTATAAGGGGCTTTTCTAAAAAAAAAAAAAACCTCTCCAAGTGTTAGTTAGTTTGAATCTGGTCTAGTTAAAATGTCAGCAGCAGTATTTTCAATTTCTCAATCAATAAATGTTGAGTAAAACATTCCCTGTGAACTCTAAAGTAAATATAAGATATTTCTTGAAATACTGACACATTTGAATATGTAACCTTTCTATTGTAAAATATTCCAAAACCTTATTTTCATTTTAATGGTTTTCTTGAGCTGTGAAAAAACTGACAAGCCATTTGAGTCTGATTAAAAAAACAAATACAATTTACATGAATATTTATTTTCATTGTAAAAAAAAATCCCTCAAGTTGGAGAATATATCTGCTGCATTTTAAGCACTACTGAGAATTTCCTGAGTGTCATTTTCAAAAAGACCTTCAAATTGCTGTTTGGTTGCATCATGCACATATTTGAACATGGAAACACTTTGAGCTGTTTTTCATATGACGTCGCAGTGTGAAGCAAACTAATGAAACCCTGCACAGATGTCACCTTCCAGCAGTAGTTTGACAAAGTCATCGGGAGAAATATGGACGTTATTAAATATACTAACTTTGACATAAAAGACTAACTGAATCAGAATTAATTTCCAACTAACCTGCAGATCAAAAGGTTTTAATATGAATTCAAACCGTGGATCTACTCTGTAGTGACTTAGAACTATAGAGTAGCCGAAAACACCTCCCAAAACTGATATCTTCTATTTTGATCAATTCTGATAACTGGAACTGAAACTTGGTTGCTGTTTTATTTATTTATTTATTTTTTTCAAGTGTTTACTTGAGTCCCTGAGGGTGACGTCAGCTGTGGATTGAGAGTAAAGAGTTTCTCTGTAGGTATGAAGGCCAGCGGGAGCAGTTGGCTCAGCAGTCCTTCAACATGGAGCAGGCCAACTACACCATCCAGACCCTGAAGGACACCAAGACCACAGTAAGTCCCTGAGCCTACGGGACCCCAAGACCCTTTTCAAGAAACAACTCATTCTTATTCACACACGTGTGATTTTATACTTGCTGCATGTCATGTTCTTACCAAGAACACACTTGCTGTCAGTGACCGGACCAACCCTCTGCTGCTCTGTGTTCCCAGGTGGAGGCCATGAAGATTGGAGCCAAGGAGATGAAGAAAGCTTACAAGGACGTCAAACTGGATCAGATTGATGTACGTTTCTTTCCTGCTCCTATCATTTTGCAGGACGTGGAGCTGATGGAGGTCAAGGGTCTTGCTCAGGAACTCCCGATTCCAAATCAACTCCTCTAAAGGCGCAGTTCCAGTGCACTTCCTGTCACGGAGCATCGTGAGGCGGGACGGGTTTTCGCGCGGTCCAACATAAAAAGTTGTGGATGTTATGGAAAGAACCCGCCACCGCTGGGTATGATTTTCCGCTACCCCTCCACTGAGGCACCAAGCACCGAAGAATGAGTCTGTGGAGGAGCGATGACACCGCCATCGACCGGTTGGTCGTGATGATCGTCACTCGCGACCTGCCCGCAATATTTACTTATTTCATCAATATATGAACTCAACTTATTTCATAACCTGAGTCACAAGAGAGCCGCTCGACGGCCACCGACATGTTCTTCACTGGAGTGTCTCCGAGTCGTTATCAACCCCGCCTATATTTTGGCCGTACTTCCTGTTGTGGGACCAGAGACAGAGTGGGTCCTGGGTGCGCTTTGTCATACTGTAACCTCCCGCTCTGCCCCGCTCCGCCATGCACTGTGGTGCAACAGCAGCTTAAGCTCTCAGGCCCCAATGGGCCTATTTAAGCAACACAATGAAGGCCGACCATGAGTTCACAGCATGAGAACGTTCTTCTGAGTGGAGAGTCACAGTTTGACGTACTTGTAAGAAGAAAGTAGTTTGAGGAAACATTGTTCATTCAGAGTGAAGGAGGAACCTCAGAGAAAGAACTCTGGGGGACAACAAGCAGAAAGTGATTGATGATGGTTGAAGGACAACCTGGCTGCAGCCCTGCAGCATTTTCCTGCTCTGCTCTGCTCAGCGTCTCTCTGTGGTCCAGAGAAGGAGGGGCAGCGTGGCGCAAGGCTGAGAATGCCTGTCTTGCAATACCACTTTGCACCACAAGGTGTCCCAATGGGTCCGTGGAGAGCAGAGGAAGCAGCAGTTTGTTACCGCTGAAGCCTACAAGCAGGCAGGCTTTGAGAGGAGGCAATGTCGCCTAAAACAAAAAAGAAAAACTCAGCTCATAGCTGTGACACTAGAATCAATGTTTAATCAAATGGTTGATTGAGAACAAGTAGATCGTCATTCGTAGTCATGAGTATGTAGTTTACTTGAGTTCAGACTTTAAAGTGAGCCTGTGTTTGATGTTCCCAACCCTCAGGATTTACAGGACCAGCTGGAGGACATGATGGAAGACGCCAACGAGGTGCAGGAGGCTCTGAGCCGCAGCTACGGCACTCCAGAGATTGATGAAGATGATCTTGAAGCAGGTACGTCGCACTTTCCCTCACACTCTTCACAGGCAGGAAGCTCCTCCAGCTGGAAGCCTGTAGCGTCACAGAGGGTCGGGTTCCTGGTTGTCATGGTAACTATGATCACAGCAGGGGGTTTGGTCCATGAGGCGTCTTCATCACACATTTTTCTTTTGTTCGCTTGTTTGGGGCTCAATTCTTGTTTTGTTTTTTTTAATAATCCTGTATTTATAAAGTTTTCAACATAGTAACAAAAACAAAGCAAACAACAACAAAGACTCAGACATGTCTGGTTAAACATCTGGAAGTTAGATATATAGATGCAATGGTACAAGTAATCTGTATTACTGCATTTCATAGGGTCACAATGTCAAATGAATTTTCAATGATCCTGCTCTTCATGACCGTCGTGAGACAGGTTAGTTTCACTGAGGATGTGTTCTTGCAATAGTAATCCTGCTCAGTACGTGAGAAGAGTTATTCTAGAACTAGTCCTTTCAAATCCAAGTCTTTCTATCCCATTAGTTGAAAGAATGTCGGCTATCCATCTTTGAAAGGGTGGGGCTCAGGGAGATTTCAATCCCCTCAAAATGAGTCTCTTCGTTATTATCACGTCTAATACCAGAGATCTTTGTGCAGGTTTGGAGAGACCATCAGATGAAAGGGAGCAACTAAATATTGCAAGCTCTGCATCTGGTTGGAAAGCTTTCATAGGCCTTGGAATAAAAGTCAAAGATGTTGGTCTAAAGCCCAGCTAGATAGGGACAAGACTAGAAAGAGTGTGAGAGGGTGTCTTCTGACACTTTGCATCCGTCACAAGTGAAATTGAAACTAAGTTGGGAGTAATGCAAACACTGAACAGCTTTAAAGTGAATGAGCAGATGTCTGCAGCCTGAATCGTTGACACAATTCTGTCCCATTTGGAGTCACATATCTGAACACCCACTTCCTCCGTCCAAGCATTCCTGATCTCTTCAGTCCTGGGTGCAGTGTAGGACCTGAACTGTCTGGAGGTGGGGGGGTTCAAAAACATTCTCAATTGCTGAATTGAAGGATTGTTTAGATGATTACTGCAAAACAAGCCCTTCCTCCTCCAGACCTCATGTGTATTTGTCCTGTTGTGATGGTGGAAATGAATGGTGTTTGTTCACATCTCAGGTCTCTGGGAGCTTCAGGAAGCTTCTCATTTGAATTAAGACTCTGATAGACTTTCAAATTGATGTTCAGTCCCATTTACCCTAGAAAACAGCATTGCTGGCAGAGATGGATTTACGACAGAGTTGGTCTCGTCCATTTTAAACCACAGAGGAATTCCAGGGCCAAGAGGCCAGGCGTTCCAATCCAATAGTAGTGTCTAGTAGTAGGCTCAACCCCCCTTCTGATGCAGAAGGGGGGTGATGGAGAGGAGCACACAAGTAACAGGTCTACATCTTACACCTGCTCACTACCGCCCCCTAATACTGGTTTTGTAAATAATGAGTAGATACCAGTGTAAAACTCTGTAATGGATGCCTGCAATCATTAAAATATCCATTGTGATAGATGATCACCTCTTTACATGTGTGCTGGAGAACATTTTTAGTTTGTGTAAGCACGGTGATGAAACTTGATCCTTCCTCCTTCATGCTTCTCACCACTTTGGTCCACATCTGCTTGTTTCGCTTGTTCAAGACACACATTCAGTGTGTTGTGTTTGTGAGTGAAGCACTGAGAGGACCGCTGTGCTTTCAGAGCTGGATGCTCTGGGTGATGAACTGCTGCTGGATGATGACAGCTCCTACCTGGATGAGGCCTCAGATGCTCCGGCCATCCCTGAAGGAATCCCCAGCGACTCCAAAACAAACAAGGTCAGCCAGCTCTTCCACAGCTCCAGTGCAAAGATCCATCAAAAGTCAGAACAACCTCCACAAAGTCAGCTTTTTAAATGTGCTTTCAATGTCATCACAGTCAAGAGCCAAAAGGTGCAAGAAAACATTGTTTAAATAAAGTGTAGAAGTAAAACCACATTAATCAGTAGAATGTGGTTTAATGGGAGTGAAGACTTCCTCCTAAACACGTTGAAGCCAACAAGCTCCAGCAGGTCGTCCTTTAGCCAGACACTGAACCCCAAACTGCTCCCAATGCAAGGACCCAGCGTCGCTTCCATTGGTGTGTGATTGTGATTAACACTGTGAAGCATTGGACTACTCAAGGAAGAGAAGTGCCATTCACATGAAGTACAATTGACATTTCATAAATAAACTTTGAAGCCAGAACATGTTTTATCAGATTATCGATGTTGAACCAGACTGCAATGTTACTATAATATACATATGTACCATTTAGGAATCTGATTTATTTCTATAATCAGCATTCAGGAGTTGTAAAATATGTACTTCAAATATTGACTCTTATCTACATTCATCTACTTTACACATTAATATAATTTTGAAAATGCACATTAAACCACTATTAAATATATAATTTAATTTGTGCATGACATTGCAATTAATCAGGATTAATTACAGAAAGCATGTGACTAAGGGACTGTGGCTGAAGCTGAATTTAAGCATTTTATGTACAATGACATTGTGATCAAATTGAATGAGCAAATAATGAGTTTAAAAAAAAACATTTGAAAAAGCATCAAAACTATTTAAAGTTTTGTCTCACTGTGCTTGGACTTGTTTTGAGGCCATTGCGTTTTATCTTTCCTTTGCTTCCAGGATGGCGTGTTGGTGGACGAGTTCGGCCTGCCACAGATTCCCGCCACATAAAGGAGGAGCAGAAAACCTTTTCTATGTGGAGAAACATTTGTACTTGTTTGAGCTGCGGAGGATTTGCAAGCCGTTTGTGGATTATTGCTCCCGCCGTGCTGACATGTGGCCTTCAAACATACTAAATCTCTTTCCATTATTTACTCTCTGTGTCACTTTGTGTTAATTTATTCCTCTTTTCTATTAGTTCTGTGGAATCTCTGCACGTTTCCACTCATGCTGTGCAAATTCCTCCAAGGTTGTTTCACACATGCACAATAAACTGTTTTAATTTAAAACTTCAACTATTGAAATTGCCTCCATTCCTTTTGTATTCCCTTTTTTAATGGACACTGATTCTATGAAAAGTATTAAAATGAATTAAAGAATTCAAATGTCACAAAACCATTGAATTAATGCGCTCACTGGTTCACACATGTGGTATTTCAATATACTGAAATACATCCAACCTGTTTGACTCTCATTGTCCCCAACCTTCACGGTGCTGGAGCAGGGGAGGCTCACACTCCACACGCTTATGAAATGTGACAGGCAGTCAGCTCCAGGTGCATATGTATCTAACATAAATATAAAAAAGGCATCATGGTGTTAATAATTCCCCTTTTTTTTCAACCAATCAAACTGAATAAATAACGGCGGAAATATAATCAGGTTTTATTGAAGGAGTGGGAATCAGTGCAATTGATTAAATCTCACCCCTTCTTCACTATAATATAGCACTATTATAATAAGACTATCTGTAGAAAAGGTAAACATTAATTATATATATATATATATATATGGTTGCAATAAAAATCTTGGAAAAAAACAAGACATCAAGAAAAAATGAATGAAAAAAGGCACAAGTAACCAATCTAACAAGGCTTAAAACTGGCCAGCGTTGTGTCTTCAGCTGCAGTCGGCTGTCAACCGTTCCATTGAGGAGATCTGTCTGATGGTTTGCCTCCAGTGTGAGACTGTCACTGGTTCAGGTTTCAAACAATAAGTTAGCATTTGTCTTGCAGCCATTCACAGAAGATGCAGCAGAAACTTCTGATCATGAGACAGATCATCCGGGAATATGTCCAGTACAAACGTTCAAGGGTCCCGGGGAAGGTTCTTTTTTTTTTTTTTTTCACAAATATGTTTATTGAAATGTTTCAGTTTTAGAACAAAACATGTGAAACACACACACACAAATACAACAAAATGAAATAAAATCCCTCCCCCCACCCTAAAACCCACCCTTCACTCAATTACAACAAAATTATTTTCTACAGATCAAAGTCTTTTACAAGGTGTAGAAAGTACAACCAAATGTCTTTAAAGTCCTCCAGTCTGCCTTCGGCAATATCAGTCAGTTTCTCCAAGGCCAAGTTACTGGACATCATGTTAATCCAGTTTCACTCCAGGTCTCTCTGTGTCCTTCCATTTCAAAGCAATAACATATTTTGTCTGCACCAAACACAAATTGACAAGTTTCTTGTTTTTTGTATTACATTTAAAGCTCTTTGGAAAAATGTGCAATATACAGAGTTTACCATCAAAGGGCATTTTATCAGAAATGAGCACACAGATTTGCTTCCAAAAGATGTGAAGTTCCTCACACTGCCACATACAATGATCAAGTTTCCCCTTTTCTTTACCACATTTGACACAATCATCAGGTATATTAGGGTTGAAATGATGTGATGTAGGTTCTAAACAACCACTTGTACTGCGCTAGCCGGAATCTTGTGTTGATAGTTTGTTTCTGTGTGAGTAGACAAGAGTTATTCCATTCCTCAACTGAAATGTCTGTTTCCATATCGGATCTCCAGGCTTGTAAATATTGAAAGACTACTTTCTTTTGAGGCTGTACTTAAAATATTATACAATTTGGAAAGTAAGCCCCGACTGTGATGATGGTAAACAGCCATATTCTCTATAGTGGACAGTCGACTTCAATAAATTAGTAACAAAACTTCTGACCTGAAGATACTTAAAAAAATGTTTCTTAGGCAAGTCATATTTGTTTGTCAACTGTTCAAAAGACATTAAAACTCCATCATTGTACAAATCCCCTATTTTACACACACCTTTATTCATCCACATAAAGCCCATATCCACACGTGCAGGTTTAAATGCAACATTGCCCCAAATGGGTGACAGAGTTGAAAGCCTAGACTCCTCCTTCAAAGCAACATGTGCCTGGTGCCATGTCCAAACAGTGTTTCTGACAATTGGGTTTTTTCTATTTTTTAGCAGTTTAGTTTCAGCTGAGTAAATATAGGATTTTAATGGCAATTCTATTGTGTTGTTTTCAATTTGTATCCAAGAAGGAATATCCTCACGTGAAAAATACAAAGTAGCGGCACATAATTGAGCTGCCCAGTAGTACAGCTTCATGTTGGGCACTCCCCCCCCTCTGTCGAAACGTCAATGAGAAAGACGTAACCTGGGCCGTTTATTATTCCATATGAATTTGGTAACATTTTTATTTAATGATGAAAACAAAGAGGCCGGAACATGTCGGGGAATAGATTGAAAAAGATATAGAAACTTTGGAAGAATCGACATTTTTAGAATATTAATGCGACCTATCATGGAGATTGGCATCGTGTCCCATCTTTCTAGTGATTCTAAAACCTTTTGAACAAGAGGGTCATAATTGATAGAGACTATTTTCTTTATGTCCGGGTTAACCTGGATTCCCAAATAGGTAAAACCTTCGTAGGTGCAATTAAATTGTGTTTGGATAGGGGGGTTGTTTTTGTTCAGAAATAAAAGGGAGCTTTTCTTCTGGTTGACTTTGTATCCAGAAAAACAACCAAAAGTCTGCAAAATATTTCCCACTGCATGAACTGACTTCTCCAAGTTAGTTAGAAATAAAACAATATCATCTGCAAAAAGGGATAATCGATGTTCAGTTTGTCCTATTTTTATCCCAGACAGCTCGGGGGAGTTGCGTATAGCCATAGCAAGCGGTTCAATAGCAAAAAGAAACAACAGCCCTGCTGAGTGGATCTACAAAGTTGTTTAGGTGTAGACAACTGACTATTTGTTACAATTTTAGCAATCGGTTCTGTGTATAATAATCGGACCCCTTTCAAATATTGTTCTCCCAGACCAAATATTTTAAGGATCTCAAAAAGGTATCTCCAAAAAAAAAAAAAAAAAAAAAAAAGGTATCTCCATTCTATTCTGTCAAACGCCTTTTCAGCGTCTAATGACAGAAAGGCGTAGTCAGTGGCAGATTGTTTTTCACACAATATATTCAAAAGTCGACGAACATTATGAAAGGCTTGGCGGCCCAAAAAAAAGCCATTTTGATCATTAGAAATTAATTTTGGAGTGTGTGATTCAACCCTACGAGCCAAGGCCTTGCACAATATCTGAGTGTCACAGGACAGTAGTGATATGGGGCGATATCAACCCATTTCTGTTGGAGTTTTACCTGGTTTCAGAATGACAGAAATGGAGGCCATTCTCAAAGATGGTGGTAGGAGACCTCTTTCATAGGACTCATTAAACATTTCAAGCAGGTGAGGCAATAAGTTGTCAGAGAATCTCTTGTAAATGTCAATCGGGAGTCCGTCAGGGCCTGGGGCCTTGCCACGGTTCATATGACGAAGTGCCTCTTTAACTTCTTCTACACTCAGCTTTGCAACAAGGTTGTTTTTTGTCTCTTCAGGTAGGATTGCAAATTGTAGCTGGTCTAGAAACTGATTCTGTGCATTTTAATTTTCAGGATATTCAGATTTATACAAATGTTCATAATATTTGGCAAAAGCATTGTTTACATGTGTTGGATCTACAACATTTTCTCCATCGTGGAGTGTAATTGAGTTACAGGCTCTATCTGATTGTATTTTTTTGAGCCTCCAGGCCAGGAGCTTCCCTACCTTCTCACCCTGATCGTAATAGGACTGTTTCAGCCATAATACGTTTGTAGCTATTGTGTTAGCGCTGAGTTCATTATATTCAGACTTTAATAATAGAAGTTTCTTATATTTTTCAGTGTCATCCTGATGGTACAAGTGGTCCTGCAATTCTTTTATTTGTTTTTCAAGGTCCTTTAGTTTACTCAAATGTATTTTAGATTTACTTCTCGTATAGCTTATTATTTCCCCCCTTATATAGGCCTTAAATGTCTCCCATTTTATCGAAGCACTGGTTTGGTTAGTGTTGAAAGAGAAATAAATCTGTTATTTTTCCTTCTAGAAATTCTTCAAACTCAGCAGATTTCAACCATTTCGCTTGGAATCGAAAGGGGAGTGGATGGGAGCAAACATTGGGCATTAGTAGGGATAAGATAACTGGGGCATGATCAGAGAGTAAAATAGTTTCATACCAACATTTCTGAACCAGAGACACAAGACTGGAGGAGACCAAAAAAAAATCTATACGCGAGTACGTTTTGTAGGTGCTGGAGAAACATGAGAACTCTGCTTTATCAGGGTGAAGATGTCTCCAAACCTCCACCAAATTAAGGTCTCGCATGAATTTCCCAATAGTTCTTCTTGCTTGTTGGTGGGAGGTGTCAGAGGTATTTGATCTGTCCATTGTAGGATTAATCGCACAGGTAAAATCACCTCCAATGATGTACTGGCCACTATAAGATGACATAGTTAGAAATAAATGTTGGTAGAAAGCAGGATCATCCCCATTAGAGGCATATAAACAAACCAGATTGACTAAAGTTGAAATTATAGTACCACTAAGTATAATAAACCTCCCAGAAGGATCCAAGTATGTATCTCGTAATTGAAACGGAATTGATTTATGGATCAGTATAATGACACGTCTAGAATGAGAGGAAAAACTAGAGAAGAATACCTGTCCAGGCCATCTGGACCTCACCCAGTTAATATCCTTCTCCAGCCAATGCGTTTCTTGTAAAAAGCATATTGTGGTCTTCATCTGCTTTATTCTGCCCAATACTTGCTTAAGCTTAACAATTTTATTTAGGCCGCGTACATTCCAAGTGGACACATTTATAGTAGAGCTACCTGACATAATAAAATTGACTTTTTATTGGATTATGCCAAAAGAAAGTGGCTGTACCCTTTTCAATTTCACATCTGAGTTTTGTAGAAACCTTAAATACAAACAACCTTGAGTGAATCTCCCAAAATAAAACCCCGCACATTTCCCCAAACGAAATGTGACTGTGAACCCCTCTAGACTAAGGACTTGGGTTAAACTAGACATTTCAACCACGATGTGGAAAACGTACAACTACGTACACATAAGGCCACAAATGTGTTCGCAATAACAGTAGTCTCCGTTGAGAACACCAGCACAGACCAGCAAGAAAACCAGTGGCCTATACCGGCCCCCAACAGGAGAACTTTGACCAAACAAAAAAAATTAAAATAATAATAAATAATAATAATAATAATAATAAAGATAAATAAATGTTCAAATTAAATAAATAAAATAAAAATAAAAAAATAGAATAAATTACAAAAAAAAAAAAAAAAAAAATTTTTTTTTTTTAAATAGAATATTATAATAACCTATATGCCCCTGAATGTAGTGAAATAAAATATATATCGTAAAATATGCATAGTCAAGCCCGTCACTTACTTATAGGAACATCGCATTGCAGACTGTCACAGTGACAGTCGGCGTCTCACAGAGAGAAAACTAACGCCGTTTCTGAACTCAGTCGTCATCGTTGTCAGCAGCTGGTTGTGGTCTCAGTTTCTTAATGTAATCTTCAGCCTCTCCGTCCCACTTGAAGATGATACGCCTTTCGTTGTGTGTGATCATCAGCTGGGCCGGGTATAGCATCCCGTAGCGGATATTCAGAGCGTGCAGCTTGGATTTTACTCCATCGAAGCGCCGCTGCTGACGGCGGGTCTCCGGCGACAGGTCAGGGAACAGGCTGATCCGATGGTCCTCGTAGAAAATCTCCTTCATTTTTCTGGCAGCGGTCATGGCGTTCTCTCGATCCCGGTAGTTCAGGAACTTCATGATCACTACCCTTGGCGTTGTAGCTTTAGGGTTGTGCGCTCCAATCCTGTGCGCTCTCTCGATGATGGGGGGGCGAAGTAAAACAACCACCGAGCGCGTCTGTGAGCCATTTCTCCAGAAATCCACACACGTCTTTACCTTCAGATTTTTCGGGTAATCCCACCAAACGGAGGTTTGAGCGTCTGTTTCCATCTTCATAACTTGTAATCTTGCTGGATAAATCTGTAACAGTTTGCTCAAGTTGTTGAATTTGACCTTGGAGAGAGGTTACATCATCTTCAGCTTGTGATATTCGCTCTTCCGCCTCATCGAGTCTCCGTGAATGTGCCTACACATCCCCTTTCACACTTCTGATAGCTTCCAGTGTATCAGCTGAGTGTTTCTCCATGTCGGCTTGTAATGAGCGAATAGCGTTGAGGATTTCGCTGTTAGTAGTTGTCTCTGGAGCAGCGTCCTCATGGTGCGGCGGCAGCGTAGCCTTGTTAGCATTAGCTGTAGCAACACTAGCGCCGTTGTTCGATCTAGTTGTTTTTGTGTTTTGCTGGCCTGGTGTGGCATTTTTAGGTGGTGGCATGATGAACAAGAAAATATCAAAGACGAGAAGGCGTCAAAAAAATAGTTGGTCAAAAGTTGAGGATCGATTTGAAGGATTTAGTTGCGAGCCACTCACACTGCGACCTCGACCAAGCAGCCATAACCCGGAAGTCCCGGGAAAGGTTCATTTTAAGTAGATTTTCTACTCGTACTTTAACTTGTCCAAAAGTGTTGGACAAGTGTTTTACTATTAGTGTTTTATTAGTTTTTAAGTGTCTTAACGGTTTTGCACCCTCCTATTTATTTGACCTGCTTTTACCATATCGACCCTCACAACCCTGAGGTCCTCCGGCGCCGGCCTTTTAATTACTAGAACCAAGACACACGGGGAGGCTGCATTCAGGCCCCGTTTGTGGAAAAGCCTGCCAGGGAACCTCAGGCCTGCAGAGTCCGTTGAGGTTTTTAAAAAAGGGTTAAAAACTCACCTTTTTAATCAAGCTTTTAACTGATTTTTATATATGTGTATGTTTTTACATATTTATGTACGTATGCAGATATGTATTGTATCGATTTATTTATCTACTTTAGCCATTATCTAATTTTGTTCTTTTATTAGGTTCTTAACTGAATTTTTTAACTCTAATGGTTCCTCTAGGGGTCACTACACTGGTGGGGGCCAGGTTCCCCGCTGGTGGTGCCGTCCCGTGGGTTTCCTGCCCCGGGACCTGGCTGGTCCCCCACGTATGTGGTGGGATAAACTGGTCTGCCCGGCTCACTGGGGGAACTGTGGGGCGGCGCCCTCTGTGGTTAGAAGTTGGTCTGCCCCCAGTGTGGACGGCCCAACCTTCGTCCTCGGTGCCCTGCCATGTCTTCATGTCACCAGGCATGTCATCATTTATGTGTGTGTGTCTGCATGTGTGAGTCTGTGTTCATTTGCTTTTTAATTATCTATTTTATCTCTGCACTGTTTTTAAATCATGTTAAACACTTTGTATTACTGTGTTGTATAAAGAGTGCTATATAAAGTTAATTGATTGATTGATTGACAATGGAGCAGAGCCAAAATATGTGTTTGTTCAGCCACAAGTCCACACTTTCTTCAGCACTTATTGTTACCCCCACTCCCACAATGTAGAGATTTTAGTGGAGTCCTGAAACATGGGATTTTGATGACTTCACATTTAAAAATTAAATGCCTCATTTTGAGCTCATTTAAGTTAAACTGATTAAAAAACAATAATACAAGAAAAACAGCAATCATCAACTGAGGTATGCCTCAATAAATAAAGCAGATACTCAGTGTTTTTAAGAAATGTTTACTTTAAATCATAAAATAAAACCAACATCAAATTTAAAGTGCAACAATGAAAAGCAACCAACACTAAAATCAGTCAGACACACTTAATGTGTTTAGTCTCATCATTAACCACTCTTTTGATTTAAGGTCACAGTATATGGTCTTCAAAATGTTTTTACTTGCAAAGTCATCAACTATGTCCTCATATGACAGCAGCTTGCTCATCTCATGTTTGTTTTTATACAATTACAGACATTTTTAGAGACAAATTGTGCTATTGACAAGTTCCAGTCTGGTTTTAGATCCAGACATAGCACTGAGTCAGCACTACTAAGGTGCATAACGACATTGCCTTGTCCTTGGATGCTGGGAACCCCGCTGTGTTGGTGCTGCTGGGCCTCACAGCAGCCTTTGATACAGTCGACCATGCAGTCCTTCTCTCTCGCCCAGAGCAGTATGCTGGTATCCGTGGCACCGCCCTCCAATGCTTTAGGTCATACTTAGCAAACAGGAGCTTCTCTGTCCTGATTGGTGACCTCTGCTCTTCACGTGCATCTCTCCCTTGTGGGGTGCCACAGGGATCTGTTCTCGGCCCTGCCATGTTTTCCTTGTATCTGCTACCTCTGGGATCAATTATAAGAAAACACAATCTGTCCTTCCACCTCTATGCTGATGACCTGCAGATATATTTACCCATAAGACCCAACGAAAGCACTGCTCTTACAAGGCTAATGGATTGTTTTACTGATGTAAAGCAGTGGTTGGCACACAACTTTCTGCATTTAAATGACACAAAAACAGAATGCATCTTGTTTGGCACATCACCGATGGCGAATGTTTTTAAAACACACTCTGGTGCTCTGGCCCCCTATTTTAAACCACTTGTTACAAATCTTGGGGTAACGTTTGACAACGGGCTTAAATTTGATAAACAGATTAGTTCTGTGGTCAAAGCCAGTTTTTATCAGCTCGTCTCCTGGACAAAGTGAAGCCGTTCCTGAATCAACAGGATCTTGAAAAGGCGATACCTCTTTTACTAGCTCCAGACTGGACTACTGTAATGCCCTCTATGTGGGCCTCAGTCAGTCTTTATGTGGGCCTCAGTCAGTCTTTATGTGGGCCTCAGTCAGTCTTTATGTGGGCCTCAGTCAGTCTTTATGTGGGCCTCAGCCAGTCTTTATGTGGGCCTCAGTCAGTCTTTATGTGGGCCTCAGCCAGTCTTTATGTGGGCCTCAGCCAGTCTTTATGTGGGCCTCAGCCAGTCTTTATGTGGGCCTCAGCAAGTCTTTATGTGGGCCTCAGCCAGTCTCTATGTCGGCCTCAGCCAGTCTTTATGTGGGCCTCAGTCAGTCTTTATGTGGGCCTCAGTCAGTCTTTATGTGGGCCTCAGTCAGTCTTTATGTGGGCCTCAGTCAGTCTTTATGTGGGCCTCAGCCAGTCTTTATGTGGGCCTCAGCCAGTCTTTATGTGGGCCTCAGTAAGTCTTTATGTGGGCCTCAGCCAGTCTTTATGTGGGCCTCAGCCAGTCTTTATGTGGGCCTCAGCCAGTCTTTATGTGGGCCTCAGTCAGTCTTTATGTGGGCCTCAGCCAGTCGTTATGTGGGCCTCAGTCAGTCTTTATGTGGGCCTCAGTCAGTCTTTATGTGGGCCTCAGTCAGTCTTTATGTGGGCCTCAGCCAGTCTTTATGTCGGCCTGAGCCAGTCTTCCCTCTATGTGGGCCTCAGCCAGTCTTTATGTGGGCCTCAGCCAGTCTTTATGTGGGCCTCAGCCAGTCTTTATGTGGGCCTTAGCCAGTCTTTATGTGGGCCTCAGTCAGTCTTTATGTGGGCCTCAGTCAGTCTTTATGTGGGCCTCAGTCAGTCTTTATGTGGGCCTCAGCCAGTCTTTATGTCGGCCTGAGCCAGTCTTTATGTGGGCCTCAGCCAGTCTTTATGTGGGCCTCAGCCAGTCTTTATGTGGGCCTTAGCCAGTCTTTATGTGGGCCTCAGTCAGTCTTTATGTGGGCCTCAGTCAGTCTTTATGTGGGCCTCAGTCAGTCTTTATGTGGGCCTCAGCCAGTCTTTATGTCGGCCTGAGCCAGTCTTTATGTGGGCCTCAGCCAGTCTTTATGTGGGCCTCAGCCAGTCTTTATGTGGGCCTCAGCCAGTCTTTATGTGGGCCTTAGCCAGTCTTTATGTGGGCCTCAGTCAGTCTTTATGTGGGCCTCAGTCAGTCTTTATGTGGGCCTCAGTCAGTCTTTATGTGGGCCTCAGCCAGTCTTTATGTCGGCCTGAGCCAGTCTTCCCTCTATGTGGGCCTCAGCCAGTCTTTATGTGGGCCTCAGCCAGTCTTTATGTGGGCCTCAGCCAGTCTTTATGTGGGCCTCAGCCAGTCTTCTATTACACGTCTTCAACTAGTGCAGAATGCCGCTGCCAGGTTTTTAACAAACTCCTCCAGACTGAACACATTCCCCCTGTGCCGTCGTCTCTCCACTGGCTTCCAGTTCATTTCAGAATAGATTTTAAACTTCTGTTTGTTTTTAATGCCATCAATGTCCTGGTCCCTCTTACCTGTCTGACATTTTAACCCTCCGTGACCCTGGAGGGCCCTGGTTCTTCTTACCTGTCTGACATTTTAACCCTCCGTGACCCTGGAGGGCCCTGGTCCCTCTTACCTGTCTGACATTTTAACCCTACGTGACCCTGGCAGGGCCCTGGTTCTTCAGGTCAGCGTCTTTTAGACATCCCAAGGTGGAGATACAAACAGTGGGGTGTCGCTCTTTTGCAGTCGCTGCTCCCAGACTGTGGAACAAACTGCCCCCCGACATTCACGCCATCACTGATCTCGGCCTTTTTAAATCAAAACTGAAGACTCACCTTTTTAAGTTGGCTTTTAACTCTGCCTAGGGCAGTGTATTTTACTCTGTATGCTCTGTTTTATGATTTTCTGGATGGCTTCAACAAACTGCAGCACCGCCGCACCTCCTACAGACAGCACCTGTGTTCTATTTTATTTTTTGTTTTTATGTATTTATTCGCGTATTTACTTCCTAATGTATTGTTTTAGCTTGTAAAGCACTTTGGATGTCACCGGGTGATTATAAAAGGGCTATAGAAATAAAGTTGATTTGATTTGATTTGATGGTTGATGTTGATTATTTCAGGACCAGTAAATCGATACTGTCCCTGGATGACCTCTGACCTCTGGTAGGTCTTGGTGAACTTCAGCTTTGAGAAGTTCCTCTGCTGAGGCCACAATCACAGACAGAGTGAAGCACATTCTCATGGCCATCCACAGACTGGGTTGCACTTGTGGATGAAAGTGAGAAGCTCTAGAGCAGTTATGTCATCAGAAGGTAAGGTTGGCTGGTTTACCAACTACAGGCAGCTGACCTGGAGAGCCAGAGCCGTGACATTATAAGTAGATCTACTTCTACTTATAATGATAAGCTACTCACATGGATCACACTCCTCAGCCTCCCCGGGAAAGTCTATTCCAGGGTACTGGAGAGGAGGGTCCGGCCGTTAGTCCAACCTTGGATTCAAGAGGAACAATGCGGTTTTCATCCTGGTCGTGGAACACTGGACCAGCTCTATACCCTCCACCAGGTTCTCCTGATGGTGGAACACTGGACCAGCTCTATACCCTCCACCAGGTTCTCCTGATGGTGGAACACTGGACCAGCTCTATACTCTCCACCAGGTTCTCCTGATGGTGGAACACTGGACCAGCTCTATACCCTCCACCAGGTTCTCCTGATGGTGGAACACTGGACCAGCTCTATACTCTCCACCAGGTTCTCCTGATGGTGGAACACTGGACCAGCTCTATACTCTCCACCAGGTTCTCCTGATGGTGGAACACTGGACCAGCTCTATACCCTCCACCAGGTTCTCCTGATGGTGGAACACTGGACCAGCTCTATACCCTCCACCAGGTTCTCCTGATGGTGGAACACTGGACCAGCTCTATACTCTCCACCAGGTTCTCCTGATGGTGGAACACTGGACCAGCTCTATACCCTCCACCAGGTTCTCCTGATGGTGGAACACTGGACCAGCTCTATACCCTCCACCAGGTTCTCCTGATGGTGGAACACTGGACCAGCTCTATACCCTCCACCAGGTTCTCCTGATGGTGGAACACTGGACCAGCTCTATACCCTCCACCAGGTTCTCCTGATGGTGGAACACTGGACCAGCTCTTTACCCTCCACCAGGTTCTCCTGATGGTGGAACACTGGACCAGCTCTATACCCTCCACCAGGTTCTCCTGATGGTGGAACACTGGACCAGCTCTATACTCTCCACCAGGTTCTCCTGATGGTGGAACACTGGACCAGCTCTATACCCTCCACCAGGTTCTCCTGATGGTGGAACACTGGACCAGCTCTATACCCTCCACCAGGTGCTCCTGATGGTGGAACACTGGACCAGCTCTATACCCTCCACCAGGTGCTCCTGATGGTGGAACACTGGACCAGCTCTATACCCTCCACCAGGTGCTCCTGATGGTGGAACACTGGACCAGCTCTATACCCTCCACCAGGTGCTCCTGATGGTGGAACACCGGACCAGCTCTATACCCTCCACCAGGTTCTCCTGATGGTGGAACACTGGACCAGCTCTATACCCTCCACCAGGTGCTCCTGATGGTGGAACACTGGACCAGCTCTATACCCTCCACCAGGTTCTCCTGATGGTGGAACACTGGACCAGCTCTAGACCCTCCACCAGGTGCTTGAGGGTTCATGGGAGTTCGCCCAACCAGTCCACATGTGTTTTGTGGATCTGGAGAAGGCGTTCGACCGCGTCCCCCGAGATGTCCTGTGGGGGGTGCTCCGGGAGTATGGAGTCCGGGGTCCCTTGTTGAGGGCTGTTCGGTCTCTGTATCTCCAGAGCAGGAGTCTGGTTCACATTGCCGGCAGTAAGTCAGATCTGTTCCCAGTGCACGTTGGCCTCCAGCAGAGCTGTCCTTTGTTACCGGTTCTGTTCCTTATATATATGGACAGAATTTCTAGGCACAGCCGGGGGCCGGAGGGGGTCCAGTTTGGAAACCACAGGATCTCATCTCTGCTATTTGCGGATGATGTGGTTCTGTTGGCTCCATCAAGCCTGGATCTCCAGCGCGCACTGACACGGTTCGCAGCTGGGATGAGGATCAGCACCTCTAAATCCGAGGCCATGGTTCTCGACCGGAAAAAGGTGTCTTGCCCCCTCCAGGTCGGTGGAGTGCCCTTGTCACAGGTGGAGGAGTTCAAGTATCTTGGGGTCTTGTTCACAAATGGGGGGAAGATGGAGCGTGAGGCCGACAGGCGGATCGGTGCAGCGTCTGCAGTTATGCAGACGTTGTATCGGTCCGTCGTGGTGAAGAAGGAGCTGAGCCAAAAGGAGAAGCTCTAGATTTACCGGTCGATCTTTGTTCCTACCCTCACCTATGGTCATGAACTATGGGTCATGACCGAAAGAACCAGATCCCGGATACAAGCGGCTGAAATGAGCTTCCTCCGTAGGGTGGCTGGGTGTACCCTTAGAGATAGGGTGAGGAGCTCAGTCACCCTTAGAGATAGGGGGAGGAGCTCAGTCACCCTTAGAGATAGGGGGAGGAGCTCAGTCACCCTTAGAGATAGGGTGAGGAGCTCAGTCACCCTTAGAGATAGGGGGAGGAGCTCAGTCACCATAGAGATAGGGTGAGGAGCTCAGTCACCCTTAGAGATAGGGTGAGGAGCTCAGTCACCAGGGAGGAGCTCGGAGTAGAGCCGCTGCTCCTCCACATTGAGAGGAGCCAGCTGAGGTGGCTCGGGCATCTATTTCGGATGCCCCCCGGACGCCTCCCCAGGGAGGTGTTCCGGGCATGTCCCTCCGGTAGGAGGCCTCGGGGCAGACCCAGGACACGCTGGAGGGACTATGTCTCTCTATGGCCTGGGAACGCCTTGGGGTGCCACCGGAAAAGCTGGAGGAAGTGTCTGGGGTGAGGGAAGTCTGGGCAACTCTGCTCGGACTGCTGCCTCCGCGACCCGGCCCCGGATAAGCGGTAGTCAATGGATGGATGGATGGATGGATGGATGGATGGATGGATGGATGGATGGATGGATGGATGGATGGATGGATGGATGGATACTCCACATCAACTCAGAACTGAGTTTTACTCTGCAAATATTCACATATGACTGTGCAACTTGTTTATGATAACCTTATTAAAACAGTGTTTCTGAATGATTTAACATGCACCAATAAGAAAGAATATACAATACAATAAGAAAGGGTTCGGGACACTCTAGAACCACATGTGGCTCTTCAGCGTCCCCTGTAGCAGTTCCCTGACATTTTCAAAAAATTATTTGTAAATCAACATTTTTACTTCATTTGAATTTCATGCTGATTTTCAAAAATATTAAACTGGGATATGAATAAAATATAAAACATAAACAAATACCCATAATACTTAAACTGTGGAGGCTGAGAAAGATGAGACGGACGAAGGAGTCCAGTAGGCTTTTCTTTATTGCCTCCAGCAGCATGACAGTTCACCTGCCAAACATTTTTCTTGGGCGTCACACTTCCTTTTTTAACCTCTCCCCGTCACCAACACACCCCCACACCTCAATGACACACCCACTCCATTCTGGTTGCAAGAACCTCCCTCCACCTGGGTACACCACAAAATACTAATTATATGTACTGTATATAATACAGCAAAAATGGTTGAACTATAATTATTTAAATTGCCAGTACAGAGGGATTTTTTTTAGGAAATATAAAGAAAAAAGAAGAAAAGGAATTAAGGAAAAAATAGAAATTAGGAAACAAAAAATCTAGTATAGCTAAAATGCACGGCGACTATGAAGAGTTAAACAGCTCAAGCAGGTAAAATAGCCCAGATGCATAAAATAGCTAAAGGGGAAATATCCATGAAAAAAAGGAAAAACGTAAAAAAATACATGCTAACGTACCTGCACCAGCTAACGTACCTGCATCAGCTAACGTACCTGCATGAGCTAACGTACCTGCACCAGCTAACGTACCTGCACCAGCTAACATACCTGCAGGAGCTAATGTACCTGCACCAGCTAACTTACCTGCATGAGATAACGTACCTGCACCAGCTAACGTACCTGCACCAGCTAACATACCTGCAGGAGCTAATGTACCTGCACCAGCTAACTTACCTGCATGAGATAACGTACCTGCACTAGCTAACGTTCCTGCACCAGCTAACGTACCTGCATGAGATAACGTACCTGCATGAGATAACGTACCTGCACCAGCTAACATACCTGCAGGAGCTAATGTACCTGCACCAGCTAACTTACCTGCATGAGATAACGTACCTGCACCAGCTAACATACCTGCAGGAGCTAATGTACCTGCACCAGCTAACTTACCTGCATGAGATAACGTACCTGCACCAGCTAACGTTCCTGCACCAGCTAACGTACCTGCATGAGATAACGTACCTGCATGAGATAACGTACCTGCACCAGCTAACATACCTGCAGGAGCTAATGTACCTGCACCAGCTAACTTACCTGCATGAGATAACGTACCTGCACCAGCTAACGTACCTGCATGAGATAACGTACCTGCATGAGATAACGTACCTGCATGAGATAACGTACCTGCACCAGCTAACGTACCTGCACCAGCTAACGTACCTGCACCAGCTAACTTACCTGCATGAGATAACGTACCTGCACCAGCTAACGTTCCTGCACCAGCTAACGTACCTGCATGAGATAACGTACCTGCACCAGCTAAAGTCCCTGCACCAGCTAACGTACCTGCACCAGCTAACGTACCTGCATGAGCTAACGTACCTGCACCAGCTAACGTCCCTGCTCCAGCTAACGTACCTGCATGAGATAATGTACCTGCACCAGCTAACGTACCTGCATGAGATAACATACCTGCACCAGCTAACGTACCTGCATGAGCTAACATACCTGCACCAGCTAACGTACCTGCACCAGCTAACATACCTGCAGGAGCTAATGTACCTGCACCAGCTAACTTACCTGCATGAGATAACGTACCTGCACCAGCTAACGTTCCTGCACCAGCTAACATTCCTGCACCAGCTAACGTACCTGCATGAGATAACGTACCTGCATGAGATAACGTACCTGCATGAGAAAACGTACCTGCATGAGCTAACGTACTTGCACCAGCTAACGTCCCTGCGCCAGCTAGCGTATCAGCACCAGCTAGCGTATCAGCACCAGCTAACGTCCCTGCTCCAGCTAACGTACCTGCATGAGATAATGTACCTGCACCAGCTAACGTACCTGCATGAGATAACATACCTGCACCAGCTAACGTACCTGCATGAGCTAACATACCTGCACCAGCTAACGTACCTGCACCAGCTAACATACCTGCAGGAGCTAATGTACCTGCACCAGCTAACTTACCTGCATGAGATAACGTACCTGCACCAGCTAACGTTCCTGCACCAGCTAACGTTCCTGCACCAGCTAACGTACCTGCATGAGATAACGTACCTGCATGAGAAAACGTACCTGCATGAGCTAACGTACTTGCGCCAGCTAACGTCCCTGCGCCAGCTAGCGTATCAGCACCAGCTAACGTCCCTGCACCAGCTAACGTCCCTACACCAGCTAACTTACCTGCATGAGAACCAGCTAACGTAACTGCATGAGCTAACGTACCTGCACCAGCTCATGTACTGAAGGAAACTTCAGTTCAGGATGGGAGCTGGAGATAAAACAGGCTTCAACGATGCTTCTTCGTTCAGTTAAAAAATGTTTAATATTCATCAAAAAATCAAAAGCTACTGACATGACAGGGTGAGAGAAGCGACTTCCAATAGGCAACTCCGACACACACAGGAAGCTTTGTCGCATCACATGCTTCACGTTCGTCAGCAAACACATGCAGCTAATTAGCACAATACAATGTGGCACTACCCTACACCTGACCCAAGGTGAAGGGGAAAGAACAGGTTAGACTTGAGGTGTTTTCTTCACTGTTTCCCTTCTTCATGTTTGGCAAACTAGTCACCATGGCAATAAGAGAAAATGATCAAGTGCAGAAGACGCTACTGCAGATGACTGACGCTAATCATGACAAAGATGATGTAGTGTTGGATGGTGAATTGGTGGAGATATAGCCATTTTAGGTGATGATTCTTATTATCACTTGGATGGTTTGTTATATATCACTTTGTTATGTAGAAGCCCCTCACTATAGTGTGTTGTATCAAAGGACAGTAGATAGATAATATTATATTTTTTTGCTTATATTCATATAATGGTGATTTGTTGATGTTTTGATTTTGTATCTACACACCTTGTTTTGCAAGGATACTGGTTGTTGTTTTCTTTTTCTGTTTGCCTCAGGACAAGAATGGGGATCAACTACTTTTGAGGTTAGTTGTGAGATCCTGACGCTCTGACATGGACAATGGAGCTGATCGGAGGATGCTGAACAAAGAACACTGTTCAGGCCCAAGTCGTCTTCATACTGGGGTCAACGCCAGTGAAGAGGCTCCAGTGGGGCTTCTCTGATGTTCTTTCACACAATACATTCTGTTTCTTAGTTTGTTTCTTGCAAATCTTTAATTTTGATGGATAATATCGATGCAGTAGTAGTTTTATTTACTTTGGTTCATGTTTATGTTCATGTGGTTGTATGTTTACCCAATATGTCGCCTTTATGGGGAAATACACCAACTGTTGAGTAAATGTATGGGAACCTCAGTTGTTTTGTTTTGTTTCGATATTCAGGGATGTCGGGGGCTCGGCAGGGACAGGGACTAGCCGAAGTGTTTTTGATTTTGCTTTCTGGGGTTTCCATAGATGATGTATGTTCTATGCTTCTGTCTTTGTGATGTTCTTCATTTACTTAGGTAGGGGTGCGATCGGCAGCTACCGGCAGAGGAGTCATGGGAGTGGTTTTCCTGTAAACTGATGAATATACAATTTGGATACGATTTCTGCCAACAGGCTCCCATACCCCTACCTTTACAGTGGTTGTGAGGTGCAGCATGACGGCGAATTTTGTTGTGGTTATTTTATACATTATTCTGTTCTTATGCATGATATCTGTTCCTTTGTTAAGCAAGGCTCATTAGCCTTGAAGGGGGATAATATGAAGTATATTTTCTTATATCTTCTCATATATGTTTTATTCCTTGTTTTACTATCATGATGTTCTGCTTTGTAGTATTCAGGCCAGCTCCAAAGAGTCTGGACAGAGTCAAATGTTAGGCCATATCATATTCTGTTTGGGTTTCTGGAGGCTAGGAGATGTCTTAAGTGAGACCTGGTGCTATGGCATCTGTGATGCTTAAGCCGCGTCTCCACCGCACACAAGTGCCGGGCCGGAGCGGAGCGGTTCGGAGCAGTTCGGAAGCACAAACCCCGACCGAACTTTTGGATCGCGTCTCCACTGCAGAGAGGAGCGTAAAAAGTGGGCGGGATGTTGAGCGCCGCGTAATGACGCAGGGGGTGACGTCATCACGCAAGAACGAAGCGCGGCAAAGGATTGTGGGAAAAGCTCGGAGCAACATGGAGGATAAGTGGTGGTCGTTGCTGTGCTTGCATGGTTCTTGTTTTACGTGCAAGAACACGTTTTGCTGGAGGAAGCAGTGCTGCGCGCACACAGGAGAAGAATGACATTGTTGCGGTCGATAGCGTTCCCGACACACGCGGTGGACAGGAGAAGAAGGAGACGCAACGGTAAGCAGCCTCACGACAAACAAACATTCTCTGTGACTTTCCAACAATGTAACTGCTGCTATAATACATGTTTAACCTTTAATGTGAGCCAGACACAGCTTATGAAGTGTAATATGACCTCGTGATAAACGTAGTGAGTTCATAGAGTTGCCGCTACAATTCACAAAAGTGAAATGTTCATGACATGTGACTAGTTTCATTACCTGATTATAGCACGTTGGCTCCTGTTTTTACAGTCATTACCTGATTATCTAAAGAATGAGGTTGTTATGACCATTGTGGCTCGTCCACAAGTTGTGCATGTTTGTGTTGTTCCATGTTTCTTTGTAGTCATGTCCGTGCATCAGCGTCATTTTCACGTGTTTTGTCCATTGCGCGTGTTGTCCTCCACATCATTCGACCAAGTGTTTGTTGTATTGTAATTGTACAAAGCAAATTGGAGTAGTTGTGTATTCAAACATGTAGCATGTGTGTACAGCTTATATGTTGTTATGATATGAAAATATGTGCTCTGTATGTGTTTCAGCTCATGTTGTTGCTCCGGAGTCGCCGCAGAGGACCTGCAGTGTGGAGTGTGAACCGAAGCCAGGAGTGGTGGGACATGATGGTCCCTGGGTTCACCTGCACACAGTGGGTCCACAACTTCCGGATGTCTGCAGAGACTTTCAAGTACCTGTGTGACCTGGTTCGTCCAGCGATGGAGAGCCAGGACACAAACTACCGCCTGTGTGTCCCCCTGCAGAAGCGAGTTGGCGTTGCTTTGTGGAAGCTCGCCACTAATGCTGAATACCGGAGTATTGGCCATCTCTTTGATGTCAGTAGAACCACAGTGTGGCGGTGTGTGAAGGACTTCTGTGACGCAGCGTCTCACTTGTTGGTTCCTGCTCACATCAACTTTCCCAACCAGGAGCGGCTGCAACACCTGGCAGCCTATTTCCAGAACCGGTGGGGGGTTCCGCAGTGTGTTGGTGCCCTTGATGGAACACACATTCCGATCCTGGCACCACAAGACTTCCACTGCGATTATTTTAATCGTAAAGGCTGGCATTCGATCATCCTCCAAGGAGTCGTGGATGGCAAGGGGCTCTTCTGGAATGCGTATGCAGGCATGCCGGGGAGCATGCATGATGCCAGGGTCCTGAGACTGTCCACACTGTGGGAGCTGGCTGACCGGGGCTGCCTTTTCCCAGCATGCACCAGAGACATAGGCGGGGTGAATGTTGGCTATTACATCCTGGGGGACTCTGCCTATCCTCTGCAGAAGTGGCTGCTGAAGCCCTTCCCTGACACTGGCCATCTGACTGCAGAACAGCAGGTGTACAACCGCAAGACTTCACGGGCTCGTGTGGTGGTGGAGAACGCCTTTGGCAGGCTGAAGGGTCGTTGGCGCTGCCTTCTGAAGAGGAACGACAGTGACATTAGCCTGGTGAAGTCCATGGTGGTGGTGTGTTGCGCTCTGCACCACCTGTGTGAGTCCCATGGAGACTACAGCGACCAGTGGGACACACCAGCAGCTGCAGCAGACCAGCCTGCAGAGGCACTGGCTCCGGGTGCAGATGAGGATGGCAGGACGTCAGAGAGGCTGTAATGCAGTATTTAAATGCATAAAGACCTCCTGCAATGTACATAGTTCCTGTAAATATATGTTCCAACCACAGTTGCCTCCTTGTTGTCCCTCCTTATTTAAAGTGTTTATCCTTTCTGAAGACAGCTTGTAATATTTCAGCTTATAGTTACTACACAGAATATTCCAATATTTACATTGACACTGGCTAACACCATGCTCAGGAGCCATTATAAGGGCATTCGTTTCATTCTGCACATATGGACTTGGTATGTATAGTCAATATAATTATAGTAAATGTGTTTCACATAATGGGGGGGGGGGGGCAATATCCTATGGAGCAAAGTGTAAGATTTGATTAAATTAATACACTTACCTTTACTTAACATATTCAGCATCACAAATAAATGACATGTCAGTTTCACTGTTGGCACAGTGCCATATCTGTATTGATGGCATGATATGGAAAGTTGCTACTTCTGTGCTGATATTGATTCAATGAACACAAACACGTATGGAAAATCAAAATTGTATTAACAACACAATAACAACTATTTACATTCACAACTATGTACACTATTTGGAGCAGACGGGGAGGGGGATGGAGCAGACGGGGAGGGGTTGGAACGGCCGGCGAGGGGGATGGAACGGCCGGCGAGGGGGATGGAACGGCCGGCGAGGGGGATGGAGCTGACGGCGTCGGGGACAGATGGCGGGCGGCGTCACTGATGCCGGAGGAGGTGGACGCTGGCTCTCCCATACTCCCACTTCCTGAAATGTAGCATAGCCCACATGCTAAATACACGACAGGCTAGCATTAAGACCGCGCTAGCGGCTGAAGCTAACCAAAACAAACAGCATTTGGCATTGTTTTCAATGCAATTGTTAAAAGAAAAGCTCTGAGGAAAGCCGCGGATGAATGCATAGTCACACGGGTTTATTAACTACAGTGAGCAGAGGTTGTCAGCACATTTTGGAGCATTCAACTCACCGTTCTCCTCCATCAGCGACTCCAGCAGCGCCGTTGCCGTGTCCACGCCGCCTTCACGTCCCTGACTCGCCGGTCGGTGGCCATAAATGGCATCCATGGCCTCATACCAGCGCCAATGCTTCCGCTGAGATCCGGTCCTCCCGTTGTGGTCCTTCACCCGCCCGGCGGTAGTCCTTCACCTAGTCGCTGCGAAGCTGCTTTAGCTTGCAGCGACATTGCGCTGGCGTGCGGACGAAGCCATGTGCCGCCATCCGTTCCACCACCACTCGAAATATATTTTCATTCCGCACCGCCCCGTCAAGCTCCTGCTGGACTCCCTCCTCTCCTATAATGGAGAGGAAGAACTGGACCTCCGCACCACCGGTCCACGTATTTTCTTTCGCCATCTTGTGAAATGAAACCCGTGTGTTGCCGTGTGTAGAGACGGGACTTCCGAGAATGACGTAAATCACTGACCAATCAGCAGACAGCAGCTCAAGCTCAGACCCGTTCCATGGTCCCCGGCACCCCAACGGATGGGTAGCGAAAAAGCGGTCGCCTTTGGAGCGGTCTAGAGCGGTTTAGACTGCATTCCATGTCGTGAGACGCGAGCCGGAGCGGTTTAAACCCGTCTAGGCTGGTACTTTTTGTGCGGTGGAGACGGGGCTTTAGACAGGAGATGGAGCCCAACATAAGGGTTGGGCCTGAGCTCTAAGCTCCTCCTATGCGACTCCTACCCTGATTTAAAATACATCGCACCTGTATGGTAGTGATGAGAAACCCGACTCCTCGAACGGACTCACGGGTTTTTGACTCGTTCATCCAAGTGAATCGGTCATTTGAGTCATTTGAGTCATTTGATTCAGTTGCGCATGCGCACTATTTCCACCCGCTCCTGGACCTGGAGGCTGAACATGCGACATGAACCAGGGGGAGAATCATGTATTCATAGTAAAATGATGAAACACTTCTGAGGAAAATAAACAATAAGTACACATTAGTTTTTAGTGATCCTGGTCTCCTTATTCTAGATTATGTGTGTTGTTTTTGAGGTTTAGTTGAATCAGAAAATAAATTAGATAAATGATTAAACTGAATAAATACCTGGCATCCAGAATGGCAGATATACAGTATATATTAATGTATACATATGTTTTTATAGTTTTTTTTCTTCCAACATTCTGATTTTCTTTTTTTACTAGTATCTAATAAATAATCTAATAATAAATAATGTGACGTTCATAGGGCAGAACTAATTATAGGGGACAATATTAAATGTAACACAATACACGCTACAGTGGTATTTTAACATTGTTTATTGTGTATTTAGCCATGTATTATTCATGTATTCATCTCTACAAGCTTTGTGAAACAAACAATGTATTGTTTTTTTCTCCGCCGTCACTCGGAGATTTTCAGGTGAGGGAGGGGGGGAGGGCTCACCGCTCACCACTCATGAGGTGAACGACACAGCGGAAGTGCTACTGACCGATTCAGTGAACGACTCTTTCGAGTTTCGAGGTGAGTCGGTCATGTGCGCTGAACGACTGAAGCGAGGGGAGTCGGTCATGTGAGCTGAACGATTGAAGGGAGGTGAGTCGGTCATGTGAGCTGAACGATTGAAGGGAGGTGAGTCGGTCATGTGAGCTGAACGACTGAAGGGAGGTGAGTCGGTCATGTGAGCTGAACGACTGAAGGGAGGTGAGTCGGTCATGTGAGCTGAACGATTGGAGCGAGCTGACTCGGTCATGTGAGCTGAACGACTGAAGCGAGGGGAGTCGGTCATGTGAGCTGAACGATTGAAGGGAGGGGAGTCGGTCATTCGTGCTGAACGACACCTCCAAGCTGACTGGAGTGTGCTGAAAGCCTCATGTGAATGTCAGGAGCCGGAAGCTGCTGTGCTTAGCAGCTGGCGTTACAGCTACAACTGCTTTTAGCAGAAAAAAGACAGAAAGATAAAAAATTCTTAAAATGCAAATGTTGATTTTTTTTTCTGTCACAACCTCAAAGGTAAATGTGAAACATCACAATTGAAACGTCAAAAACGAAAATTTGGAATAGAAAGTAAACAGAAACTGGAACTTACACTTAAATGAATAAATACGAATAAAATAACTATGTGCAAAATGTAAATGAAGGCGTTTCACAAATTATGAATTAGTGCAAATCTCGTAAACAATCTTCCAAAGTAAATGGAAAAGATCCGTTCTGAAGGCACTGATGTTGCCACGATGCACAGTTTGGTTTTCATAACCTCCACTGTGTTTTTGAACACTGGGGCACCAGATCTCCACCACACAAGAAGGTCGGCCGTTCGGGAAGGAGTTGCTCAGATAGGAAACCTTTCACTTCCAGCATTTTGATTTTCTTCTCACAACTCTCAAAAATAGTTTTACTTCTATTAATAAATAACGTGATTTTCAAAGGGTGAAACTAATTATAGGGGACAGCATTGAAGGCAACAAAGTCGTATTTTTAACATAATTTATTGTGTATTTATTTCTTCAAGCTTTGTGAAACAAACAATGTATTTTTTTTTCTTCTCCGCTGTCACTCAGAAACTTTCTGAGCGGAGCGCCGCTGCAGATTTTCAGGTGAGGGAGGGGGGGAGGGCTCACCGCTCACCGCTCATGAGGTGAACGATACAGCGGAAGTGCTACTGACCGATTCAGTGAACGACTCTTTCGAGTTTCGAGGGGAGTCGGTCATGTGCGCTGAACGATTGAAGGGAGGTGAGTCGGTCATGTGAGCTGAACGATTGGAGTGAGCTGACTCGGTCATGTGAGCTGAACGATTGGAGCGAGCTGACTCGGGCATGTGAGCTGAACGATTGAGGGAAGGTGAGTCGGTCATTCGCGCTGAACGATTGAAGGGAGGTGAGTCGGTCATGTGAGCTGAACGATTGGAGCGAGCTGAGTCGGTCATGTGAGCTGAACGATTGGAGCGAGCTGACTCGGGCATGTGAGCTGAACGATTGAGGGAAGGTGAGTCGGTCATTCGTGCTGAACGATTGAAGGGAGGTGAGTCGGTCATGTGAGCTGAACGATTGGAGCGAGCTGAGTCGGTCATGTGAGCTGAACGATTGGAGCGAGCTGAGTCGGGCATGTGAGCTGAACGATTGAAGGGAGGTGAGTCGGTCATGTGAGCTGAACGATTGAAGGGAGGTGAGTCGGTCATGTGAGCTGAACGATTGGAGCGAGGGGAGTCGGTCATGTGAGCTGAACGATTGAAGGGAGGTGAGTCGGTCATGTGAGCTGAACGATTGGAGCGAGCTGACTCGGGCATGTGAGCTGAACGATTGAGGGAAGGTGAGTCGGTCATTCGTGCTGAACTACACCGACAAGCTGACTCGAGTGTGCTGAAACTGCCGCACGTGAATGTCAGGAGCCGGAAGCTGCTGTGCTTAGCGGCCCAGCTACAAGGAGGCTGTAGCAAAAATGACTCAGTGAATGAGTTAATGAACGTGAAAACTCGTGAGTCACCGTTCAGTAAAGTGACTCGCGGGTTTTGAACGATTCGTTCAAATTTGATCATCACTACTGTATGGTTAGACACTCAGAGAATGCAGTGGAGGAGCTCAGAGACATTGTTGGTGAGTGGCTTCACATTTGTTGAACTATTTTGACTTCCATGTCATTTGACCCTAATTTAAGGCTAAACTCTAGTACCATAGTGGTTGGCCTGACCAATTTGTTTGCAGAGGCATGATTTAGTCAAAATTCATTGTTACTGGGTGCTGTCTGGTCCACTTGAGATACATGCGTTAAGCGTAAGGATTTTTGGTTGAGTTAGATAAATACGTTTACATAGAGACTAAAATGAATAAATAAGTTATGGGTCAAATACATTGTAAAAAGTTAGACTTTGATTAAAATGGTTACAATGCATACATCAAGGTACATGATTTAATTTTACAAATGGAAAACATTTTAGGTTGAAACAATGTATTAAATAGCAGAGAATTCAGTTAATAAATTAATTATTTAAAATGAAAAAAGCTCAGGGTGTTAATTGATTGGAAACATTTGAACAGCTTATTTCTTCCTTTGTCGCTTTTTTACCCTTTTCTTTAAGGTTTTCAACCTGTTATAAAAAGCTGGAAATAAACTTTTTAAAAACTGAGTTGGCATCGCGTCGTTGTCCTTGAGCTCCATCCATGTCCCGTCAAGCTGGGCAAGCATCGAAGAGGAAATAAGCTTGACAGTGACCTCAATCTCATCACGTATTTGTAAAGGAAATTGACCCGTCACTACTTTTGTCATTCAACCAATTAACAGGTTCTCCAGTTTGAACACACAGACACAACAATATCAACACAATAAGGAAAAAGGCTCCCAATACCATGCCTATTATCTGAAAGATTCTTGTCCATGACATTTTACCAAGCCAATCTTGTAAGGACGTTATTCTAGTGTTCCAGTTTCAGTCTGCTACAGGTTTGTCGTGTATCTTCTATAATTTCTGTAACACTTTTGTCAGATTACCCTCATCCCCTGTGTGAATAGGAATCGCTAAGCAACACTCTTCACCAACGTAGTCACACACTCCTTGATCACCTGCCAAAACTGTGTCAATCATAAACCTATTCTGCAATGCCATAAGAGATGTAGCATGCAATTGTTCTCGCACCACCTCTACCGCACTCATTGTCCAATTTATGAATCTTTGTTGGTTATACCATAGATTATTTATCCATCTACTATTCCTTGCTGTGTATTGTGCATTTATCACCATTCCCCAGATTGGTATAAGACCAGCTCGTTGACCGCTAATTATCCAATCATCCCCTATTGCTTTGTGTTCACAAGGGATCCTATACGGTTCTTGATTAGCAGCTACATATACTCATTCATCTTCTTCCCAGGCTGCGTCTGTATGTCTTTTTCCTCTATCTGGCTCAGACAATGGTACACCCAGCACTGTCACTTGACCAGTTAGCATAGCTGGGGTGCATAAGTCTGTCCATTCCAACGCCAAGCTGGTTCTCAATTGCATATGACTCTCACATAACCATAATATCAGCTAATGGGTGCATGCCACGCCACAGGGAGGGAATCAAATGCTGCGCTATCAGTTGTGATCCATTCATTACATTTATATAAGTTCTTTCCCGTACTACCTGCTCACATTGTAATTTTGACGTATTGTTTGTGTTACACACTCTAACAGCACTACTCGTCTCATTGAGTCAAGGACTTGACATCTGTACCTCAATCAGCTTGTCTTCACATCTAATTCTATTATCCGTTCTGCTGGACGAGCCGAGAACCACCGTGGAATTACTTTTCCTTTTTCCTTTTTTTTCTTCTTCACTGGATCCCAAGTGTGCAGTGGCAGCGCACACTCCTCACGCATGCAGACCTGAACCCCACTTCTTCCCCCCCTCCTCACAAGAAGCGCTCCTGGGATCATCCTATGGACTTTCCCTGTCCACAGACCAGTTGAGCTTGTTTCCCTGGGACGCCAGAGAAACCAGCCCGCAGCCGGGAAATCAACGGACTTTCCCCCGCCAGCACGTTCACCCTCGTCCCACTGAGTAAGACTTAGAGTCTGGGCAGGCAATTAGAATAACGTGACTTTAATATTGCTGTGTGTTTATTATTGTGTTGAAGTCAGGGACGCCGATCCCGTCTGTTCAACCAACCTGTGTCTGCGCGTTGGATTTACATCCACGCGAACCTCCGCACTGTGCATCTCTCTCTCTCTCTCTCTCTCTCTCTCTCAGCTGCTCCGGGTGTCTAGATCCTGCACATTCTCATATCTGGACTTGTGGACAAACTGCACAGTTACACACACGGCGGGATTGTGCAGTTAGACAAACCCTGTCCACTGCTTCTTCTTCCGCTCCTCTTTCTCTTCTCCTCTCCCCCACTAACAATCGCAGCTCAGCAACAGCTGTTCCCCGCTTGTGCGACCATGTGTAGTTCACTGTCCCTGGGAAAACTCGGTCACGAGCCCCCAGGCGCGCTCCAAGCAGGCTCACGAGCCGTGCACGAGCACAGTGACGTCACGCCGTCCAGAAAGAGTGCGTCGAGCGCCTCTGGTGGCCGCGTGGGTGATTGCAATCTCTTGAGAGGCCGCCACCTGGTGGACACGTCGGGTCATTGCATTCTCCCTCCGTGCGCCGCCGCGCCCCTAGTGGTCGTTACGGTTACTACCTCGAACCAGACGCCTGCCGCCACCTGGTGTCCGTTCGAGGTCATTGCACCCCACTCACACTGACCCTCCAAGGTCCGCCGCCACCTGGTGGACACTCGTGGTCATTACATCCCCACTCAGGCTTACACACACTCACACACTCTCACACACACACACACACACACACACACACACACACACACACACACACACACACACACACACACACACACACACCCTCTTTCTTTGTACATAGTGTTTGCTGTTTAATAGATTAGATCTCCGTGTTTGATGTTTATTACTTGATTGTGTTGTTTTAATGAATAATTCCTGAATTATTTTTTAATAAATACATTTTGTTAATAAACACATTTTAACTGAATTGATCGATTCTTGGTAATCATTGTGTATTTATTGTTGACAATTCACTGGTTTGTAACAGTCTGTGCTCGAATCTCACACCTTCCTTGTTATTTAATATTGTTATATTTACACAGAAATATTAACTAACTTAAATAACCTTTTGACAAACGAGACTGAAATTTGGTATTAGCTATTTCCAGCTTAGCTGGTGGTGCCCCGATTCAATTATTATTTGATAAATAACCAATTATTCAAATTAATAATTCTTCATTAATAAATTATTTTTGGTAATTTATTAACTTTTGAGTAATTACTCAATTACTCTAGGAGTTGCTGATGAGTAACTAACCATTTACTTCATTAGTAATTCCAATTTTTCCTAAATTACTTACAGTAATCTATTACTTTCAGTAATCCATTACTTACAGTAATTATTAATGCTAATTACCAACCATAAATCCCAACACAAGCTTTTAGTTAACATGGCTGTGATTGGTTTTATCTTTATTCCGTCCGTACTATTTTATTGTGTCCATACTATTTTACTGTGTCCCTACTATTTTATTGTTGTCCATACTATTTTATTATTTTTATGCCTCTGTGAAGCACCTTGTGATTTTATCTGTGAAAGGTGCTATATAAATAAAGTTTCTTCTTCTTCTTCTTCTTCTTCTAAAGCCATGTTTTCACCGCACAAAAAGTGCAGGGACGGAACGGAGCGGTACGGCAAACACATTGTGGATGAAGCACAAGAAAAACAATAAAAATCAAAGAAATCAGTTTGTGATCTTCAACCCAATCCTCAATAGAATCTTCTTTGAGCCGCAAGATGAAGATGGCCCTACTGTTTCCTGGTCAGGAGAAGGTTTTGAAGAATGGGATGGTTGGAAGAATTTGGACCTGTGGATGACTCTGGCTTCCACAGGTCCTAAATTTTTTTTAGGATTGCTCCTGTAAAGACAAAGCTCTTTAGGTTCCAGCAAAAATGGTCATAAGCACATTTTCCTTTTCATGACTGCAGCGATGTTATGGGTTTGTTCACGGAGACCCCAAAGCAGAGACTGACACAGATTCAGAAATAAGGCTTTAATATTCTCAAAAAAGGTATACAGGGAGCTGGCAGGCCAAAACAGGAGTCCACCGGCATAAACTCTGCAATGCAGCGAGGAACCACAACGACCACTACACCGTGGAATTATCTGGCAAAGTAGCGGAGTGAAGACCAGTGCCTGTATTCACGAAGCGTCTCAGGGAATACTTATCTTAGCCTAAAAGTTGCTTAGCTTAAAAGTGACTCAGGAAGTATCTAAGAGTAACTCTTAGCAAGGAGTTGACAGCAACTTTTATCTTAATGAGGGGGTGTGGTTGACCCTGTTGCTATGTATGATATCTTCGACCCAGCCTGAGCAGCACCATCTAAAGTCAGTAACGCCATTTTTTTAGATCAAACCAGCTCTATCAAATGATAGCAACACAAATTTTCAGATTGAGACATGCTACCTAAAGACAGTAACGCAATTTTTCTAGCTCAAACAGCTTGAGCAGCTCTATCTAAAGGCAATAACATGGTTTTTCTGGAGCACACCAGCCTGAGATGCTCCATCGCAAAACAGTAACGAGATTTCTCTAGATTAAACTAGCCTGGGCAGCTCTATCTGAAGATAGGAACACCATTTTTCTCGTTGAGACAGATGATGTGGTAAAGAAACCTTAAGTCACTGCTGTTTGTGTGTGTGTGTGTGTGTGTGTGTGTGTGTGTGTGTGTGTGTGTGTGTGTGTGTGTGTGTGTGTGTGTGTCAGTCAAGGATAAACATGGCGTAATATAAGTCTGGTCCTGAAAGTTTTGAATTCATTACAACTATTTGATCAAATGCTTTTTTTCGCATGTGTTCCGCGGTCAGCTGCTCTGTGTTCCGCTGTCAGCTGCTCTGTGTTCCTCTGTCAGCTGCTCTGTGTTCCGCTGTCAGCTGCTCTGTGTTCCGCGGTCAGCTGCTCTGTGTTCCGCTGTCAGCTGCTCTGTGTTCCGCTGTCAGCTGCTCTGTGTTCCGCGGTCAGCTGCTCTGTGTTCCGCTGTCAGCTGCTCTGTGTTCCGCGGTCAGCTGCTCTGTGTTCCGCGGTCAGCTGCTCTGTGTTCCGCTGTCAGCTGCTCTGTGTTCCGCGGTCAGCTGCTCTGTGTTCCGCGGTCAGCTGCTCTGTGTTCCGCTGTCAGCTGCTCTGTGTTCCGCTGTCAGCTGCTCTGTGTTCCGCTGTCAGCTGCTCTGTGTTCCGCGGTCAGCTGCTCTGTGTTCCGCGGTCAGCTGCTCTGTGTTCCGCTGTCAGCTGCTCTGTGTTCCGCTGTCAGCTGCTCTGTGTTCCGCGGTCAGCTGCTCTGTGTTCCGCGGTCAGCTGCTCTGTGTTCCGCGGTCAGCTGCTCTGTGTTCCACCAGTAAAAGTCCTCGGAGTAAAGCAAAATGCCAAAAAAGCCTCAGGTGGAGCCGACGACTGAGGAGGACTACGTAAGCCTCAGTCCACTCAAGGAATTAATGGATCAACAAAGGGACATGTTTAAGGAACTACTTCAACAACAACAGGAGAACTTCAAAGAGAGAGAGAGGAAACTGAAACATTCATTTTAACTGCAAAAACTAAACTATGTTCACACTAAACTCACCACTGTAAAGTGTCTGTTTCAGTCAGACACACTGAAGCAGGAACCTCCGATGTTCCTGGCAGTCTGGTTGAAGTTGGATTTATTTGAGACGGTTTGGCTCCAGAACTTCAGCTCAGGCTCTCTGTTTGTCTCCATGGAGCTCCGATCAGGACTCATCACATTTCCAGGACTCATTATCCATCTTCGGGTCCTCATACACACTGAGCAATATTATAAATGCGTTTTTTTTGTTTGTGCTTGTATTTTTCATTACCTAAAGTAAAGATATAAGACCTTTACTCTGTACAAAAAAGGCCCATTTCACTCAAATACTGTTCACACATTTGGCTAAACTTGTGTCAGTGAGAACTTCTCCTTTGACAAGATGATCCAACTCACAGGAGGCAAATGAAGATGCTGATTCGGCGACGGGATTATTGCACAGGTGAGTCTGAGGTTGGACAATTCCACTCGTGAAAAAATGGGAGCAAAAACACATGTTGCATTTATGTTTTTGTAGTAATTAATGATTAAATCATGACATTTGGTGGATAACTGTGATTCTTTCACTCTGCTCTGGACCTGGCTGGTAGGTCGTGGTGAATTGTAGTTTTCTAAGACTTTTGCACAGTACTGTCAGTATATATAAATACATACAGTATCTTTGTAACAGGAAGACAGAACATCTAGATATATCTGACATTTATAGACTGTTACTTTTCATAGGATTTTTTTTTTTCAAATGACAAGAACGTGACATGATCACAAGTCTGATTTTCACAAACCTAACGTGTTTCCAAAACGAGTTTTCCAATATTTAATTAATTTTTTTGTCTATTTGCCTCAACTTTGTTTATTGTTATTTGGCTGAAATGATTGTTGTCATTTGTGGTTACTCTGTTGTGCTGTGAAAATGTACGATACAAACTTGTTGATGTTCCCACTGTGGTCCAGACACTGTTTGATATATATAAAAGCAGTGATGTGTTGTGTGCCTCCAGCTCCATGTCATTGTACATTTTGAACAATTTGAGATGATTCAGTACAAAAGCTACAAAGATAACACTTTTTCCTTTTTTCAACATTGTTTTTATTTTTATTTTGGTTAGTCATTTACACTATGTTATGCGACTTCCTGATGCTGAATAAGTGAGATTATGAATGATGAAATGGGAAGGGAACTAATATGATTTTGTTCAGCAATAAAATAAAAGTAACTTTACAGATTAACTTTAATTTCTTTCAACTACTACATTCTTCAAAGTTTTTTTTATTTTATTTACATCAGCAAATTAAAAAGTGCATTTAGTATTTGTTACATTCAGTAATCATGGACGCTACACAAACACAACGATGGTCTGTCCAATAAGAAGGTGCTGAAGACGAAGAACACACCGGCAAATTTACTCATCCTCCAACCTGAAAACACACAAAAGCTCTTTTCACAAATATACACCATGAAGATGTGTGTGTGTGTGCGTGTGTGTGTGCGTGCGTGTGTGTGTGTGAGAGAGAGAGAGAGAGAGAGAGAGAGGGAGACCTGGTCATCTCCTTGTACTGGTCCAGAGCCTCCTGGACAAGGTGCTGGATGAAGGTAGGGTGGTGCAGCTCCAGCTGGCCGGGCACCGTGAGGACAAGCGGAGGAGAGTTCAAGATGTTCACCTTCACCTTGGTCTCAGGACCAGATTCCTGTTCATCCTGACCTGCATCCACCTGCAGGATAAAGGAGTCACCTTTTACATCCTCACTGTTCTTTACATGACTGACTTGGCATTTTTCACCTGTTTGGAACGTTTATTTACTCATACGCGCTCTTTTAATTTTCACCCAGCAGAAACAACTGTCAGTCAACAAGCATTAGCTTGATTCTGGACTTTAGTTCTTAAATGGGGTTCTCCACCAGAAAGAACTAGGGGCTAGTTCGGAGCCAGGGCCAGACTTAGCACCGGTTCTTTGTCTTTCCACTGCCAAAACCGGTGCTAAACAGGAGCTAAACCAGTGCTACACTGGCGCCACAGAGGGACAGACGCATCATCAGGTGGGGGCGGAGTTATCTACAGAGACATCGTTACTGACAACGTGGAAGAGACGCAAGCCAGCTTTCAGAAATCTATAACGAACACAGAGCTCCAGAGTGGTTATAAAGAAAAAAATATAAATAACACGTGGGAACGATATCATTTGATCTCTGAAGTTAATAACTGGAAGGAACAAGAAAATGTAATCCACGATTGCAGATCTGGGAGCTCTCGAGAGCGCTACGGCTCTGTGCTATTGACTACGTGAGATATATAATTTGGAAGCAGTTTTCCATTGTGGTTTTTTTCATGCTTTTCCTTGTAACAGCATTGTAAATAACTTTACTTTCATGTCTTGAATTGCGTTACGACCAAAGGCTGCAGTCTGTGTGCGGCTGCATTGCGCTCCGCTACGAGATGCTCCAATATTATTTTCCAGCCCACAGAACTATAATAATGAACCTGTACTTGGTTATCAGCAACTAAAACACAAACTTACATACTACTGTCAATGAAAGTTTGGATTTTTTTAGCCATAAGATGAGCCTTTTAATGGCTTTATATGAAAGACAACTTTAATCAGCGTGTTTACGGAGGTTTCCAATCAATGAAAGAAAACAAGACGAAATCGGCAAAATAAAGAGACAAAATGAAGATCTGACAACAGAAAACCACTCACTACTAGAAAAAAGTTTGGGAAATGCCCGATACAAGAGAAGATGTGACCTCAGGCCTTTGGGGAAAAACACCAGAAACTGTCACTGGCATCCTGACGAGACTGATTTCTCTGGCTGTGGACGAGCTCTGGGACAGACTCGTCCATCCTCTGGGAGGAAAGATGCTTCAAGGCTCATCATTATCCAGTTCACCATGACAACCAGAAGACATGAAGTTTGAAGCTGTCCAAAGAAGCAAGGAGATGATGAACTTCAAGAAGTTCAAAGAATGACCGAGATGAGTCATGGGATAAGCCATTAAATGGGAAGTAATACATTTTCAGTATTTCAGAGTGGAAAGTTGCTCTATATATTGAGCATCTGCTAGATATATTTTATGCTGCTGATTTTATGATGATGAAAAGTGTCTTTGAGTGTTTAAAAAAATGCTATACAAAGAAAATGTATTATTATTTTTTTTATTATTATTATTATTATTATTATTATTAATAATAATAATAATAATAATAATAATAATAATAATAATAATAATAATAATAATAATAATAATAATTAGTCATGTGGTGGCCAATGTGGTGTAAGGTGGCCAATAGAGGGCGCTGCCCCACCACATTGCCAATTCAATAAGACGTTATGAACATATCAATAAATAGATAAATAAATAAATATTCATCCATCTATTGTCCACCGCTTATCCAGGGCTGGGTCACAGAGGCAGCCGTGTCCTGGGTCTGCCCCGAGGCCTCCTACCGGAGGGACATGCCCGGAACACCTCCCTGGGGAGGCGTCCGGGGGGCATTCGAAATAGGTGCCCGAGCCTCCTCAGCTGCTCCTCTGGATGAGGAGGAGCAGCGGCTCTACTCCGAGCTCCTCCTGGTGACTGAGCTCCTCCCCCTATCTCTAAGGGTGACTGAGCTCCTCCCCCTATCTCTAAGGGTGACTGAGCTCCTCACCCTATCTCTAAGGGTGACTGAGCTCCTCCCCCTATCTCTAAGGGTGGCTGAGCTCCTCCCCCTATCTCTAAGGGTGACTGAGCTCCTCCCCCTATCTCTAAGGGTGACTGAGCTCCTCACCCTATCTCTATGGTGACTGAGCTCCTCCCCCTATCTCTAAGGGTGACTGAGCTCCTCACCCTATCTCTAAGGGTGACTGAGCTCCTCACCCTATCTCTATGGTGACTGAGCTCCTCCCCCTATCTCTAAGGGTGACTGAGCTCCTCACCCTATCTCTAAGGGTGACTGAGCTCCTCACCCTATCTCTAAGGGTGACTGAGCTCCTCCCCCTATCTCTAAGGGTGACTGAGCTCCTCACCCTATCTTTAAGGGTGACTGAGCTCCTCATCCTATCTCTAAGGGTGACTGAGCTCCTCCCCCTATCTCTAAGGGTGACTGAGCTCCTCACCCTATCTCTAAGGGTACGCCCAGCCACCCTACGGAGGAAGCTCATTTCAGCCGCTTGTATCCGGGATCTGGTTCTTTCAGTCATGACCCATAGTTCATGACCATAGGTGAGGGGAGGAACGAAGATCGACCGGTAAATCGAGAGCTTTGCTTTTTGGCTCAGCTCCTTCTTCACCACGACGGACCGATACAACGTCCACATAACTGCAGACGCTGCACCGATCCGCCTGACGATCTCACGCTCCATCTTTCCCCCACTCGTGAACAAGACCCCAAGATACTTGAACTCCTCCTTTTAAAAAAAATAAATTACATTGTTTATTTCAAACATGCACAAAATAAAATAAACAGTTCATAATAATCAAACGATATCTCACCAAACAAAGAAAGAAGTATAACTTTTTTTTTTTACAGGCTGCAGAGACTTTTTTTTCTTTTCTTTTCTTTTTTTTTTTTAACAGAGAAAATAGAACTGAGCCCTCTGTCCGCACATTTTTCAACTCCCACCTCCGGGAGAGCTTCTCATGGATCCCGAGGGAGGTTGGAGACATTGAGTCCGAGTGGACCATGTTCTCCCCTTCCATTGTCGAAGCTGCTGCTCGGAGCTGTGGCCGCAGGGTCTCTGGCGCCTGTCGTGGCGGCAATCCCCGAACCCGGTGGTGGAAACCGGAAGTAAGGGATGCCTTCAAGCTGAAGAAGGAGTCCTACCGGGCATTGTTAGCTCATAGGACTCCCGAGGCAATCGACAGGTACTGGCAGGCCAAGCGAGCTGCAGCCTGGGCTGTGGTGGAGGCAAAAACTCGGGTCTGGGAGGAGTTCGGAGAGGCCATGGAGGAGGACTTTCGGTCGGCCTCGAGGAAATTCTGGCAAACCGTCCGGCGCCTCAGGCGGGGGAAGCAGTTCTCCACCAACACTGTTTACAGTGGAAGTGGGGAGCTGTTGACCTCAACTGGGGACATTGTTGGGCGGTGGAAGGAATACTTCAAGGACCTCCTCAATCCCACCACCACGTCTTCCATTGAGGAAGCAGAGGCTGGGTTCTCAGAGGTGGACTCGTCCATTTCCCAAGCTGAAGCCACCGAGGTTGTTGTGAAGCTCCTCGGTGGCAAGGCACCGGGAGTGGATGAGATTCGCCCAGAGTTCCTTAAGTCTCTGGATGTGCAGGGACTGTTGTGGCTGACTCGTCTCTGCAACATCGCGTGGCGGGCGGGGACAGTACCTCTGGACTGGCAGACCGGGGTGGTGGTGCCTCTCTTTAAGAAGGGGGATCGGAGGGTGTGTTCCAACTACAGAGGGATCACACTCCTCAGCCTCCCCGGGAAAGTCTATTCCAGGGTACTGGAGAGGAGGGTCCGGCCGTTAGTCGAACCTCGGATCCAAGAGGAACAATGCGGTTTTCATCCTGGTTGTGGAACACTGGACCAGCTCTATACCCTCCACCAGGTGCTCCTGATGGAGGAACACTGGACCAGCTCTATACCCTCCACCAGGTTCTCCTGGTCGTGGAACACTGGACCAGCTCTATACCCTCCACCAGGTTCTCTTGATGGTGGAACACTGGACCAGCTCTATACCCTCCACCTGGTTCTCCTGATGGTGGAACACTGGACCAGCTCTATACCCTCCACCAGGTTCTCCTGATGGTGGAACACTGGACCAGCTCTATACCCTCCACCAGGTTCTCCTGGTCGTGGAACACTGGACCAGCTCTATACCCTCCACCAGGTTCTCTTGATGGTGGAACACTGGACCAGCTCTATACCCTCCACCAGGTTCTCCTGGTCGTGGAACACTGGACCAGCTCTATACCCTCCACCAGGTGCTCCTGATGGAGGAACACTGGACCAGCTCTATACCCTCCACCAGGTGCTCCTGATGGAGGAACACTGGACCAGCTCTATACCCTCCACCAGGTGCTCCTGATGGAGGAACACTGGACCAGTTCTATACCCTCCACCAGGTTCTCCTGGTCGTGGAACACTGGACCAGCTCTAGACCCTCCACCAGGTGCTTGGGGGTTCATGGGAGTTCGCCCAACCAGTCCACATGTGTTTTGTGGATCTGGAGAAGGTGTTTGCCCGCGTCCCTCGGGACGTCCTGTGGGGGGTGGTCCGGGAGTATGGAGTCCGGGGCCCTTTATTAAGGGCTGTTCGGTCTTTGTATTCCTGGACCAGGAGTCTGGTTCACATTGCCGGCAGTAAGTCGGACCTGTTCCCAGTACACGTTGGCCTCTGGCAGGGGTGTCCTTTATCACCGGTTCTGTTCATTACCTATATGGACAGAATCTCTAGGCACAGCCGGGGGCCGGAGGGGGTCCAGTTTGGGGACCACAGAATCTCATCTCTGCTATTTGCGGATGATGTGGTTCTGTTGGCCCCATCAAGCCTGGATCTCCAGCGTGCACTGACACGGTTCGCAGCCGAGTGTGAAGCAGCTGGGATGAAGATCAGCACCTCTAAATCCGAGGCCATGGTTCTCGACTGGAAAAAGGTGTCTTGCCCCCTCCAGGTCGGTGGAGTGCCCTTGTCCCAAGTCTCTCTCTCTCTCTCTCTCGCTCTCTTATCTTGTTTGGTTTTAATGTTGTTGTTTGTTTTCCGCACTAACTATAAATGTTTGATAGGTTTGAGAGACTGTATCTGGCAGCATAAATCACTGATTGATAATAAATGAACAACTCCTACTCAGTCAACAAGAAGACTTAAAAAAATAAAACGTCATGGCACGTGTATACATGCCCAATCAATACCTAAAACATGAGATCCTTTAAATGTATTGAGAATGGCTTACTACCATCAGCACCAGTATTGGTATTGGCAGGTTATGAGCTAATAAAACTAGTTGACAGAATCCATTTTTGTTTCAGTGAAAGTGAGCAGGTTTTATCCAACCTCAATGTTCCTTCAGGTGAGACGTCGAGTTCCTGGACGTTCACAACACTCTTAGGGCTGGGAGGCATAATTTGCATTGTACAGAGAGGTTAAGAGACTCATCTGACTTTAAAACAAAGTGATGTTAGACTTTCCAGCCAGACAATGTGTTTATTTCTCCAGGGAGCAGCCAAGATGAGAGCAGCTGGCTGCAGTATCCATGGCAACGCGTCAGTCGGCCACCTGAAAGCTTCAGGAAGTGTCGCAAAGCCAGTGGACAGCACATGTGACAGCTGCACTTCTAGTTTATTCCATCGGATTTTCTATTGTAATTCCGCTCAGTAATCCCAGTTTTTATCAAATATACCTATAATGAGATTACACTTTTTTATGTACTGTAACGGATTACAGTTACATTTTTTTCCTATCCTAATTAAGTAACGCCATTAACAGTAATCCGTTACTACCCAACCCCGCCCATCCTTTTCTTTTTCCATGACCACAAGTTAATGAGGACATTCATTCCCGTACTGCTCACAACACTTCCTGATTCAACCTTATTCCTGATTTCCCTCCGCCTTTATCATCCAGGCCCTCCCCTCCAGAGTGGATTTTTTGAAGCACCGAAGACTGACTTGACTGACTCAAATTGATCCCGGCCACTCAAACATTTCTGTTCTGGGAACAATTTTCTTTGGGTTGCTGATGAACTTTGAGTTGCTCCCCGAATTATTTCTTTTTCTGAAGAATTTTCTTTTTCTTGATTAATGAACCAAACTGCCTTATTTCTGCATTTTTTTTTATTGGGACAATTTATGTTTAAAAGAAACAGAAAAAGAAATTTAATTTTGAAATCAGTGTTTGCTTTGTTTGAGACATTTCACATTAGAAGGGTGTACATTTAATTTGTGTATTACCTTGTGTATGTTTGATGTGGGGTGGAAAAACAAATTGATGGGTTGTGTAAATTATCATAAACAAACGACCTAACTGACTAAACATCTTACATGTCAAGAGAGACACCTGGCTGGCACGCCAAACCAAACCTTCCCACACGTGCCCCACCAAACCATCACGCCATGCAGTGTCTGCATGCTCTGCCTGGGTCTGTCTCGGTTTGGAGGAGAATGGAAGAGCGGCTGGTTTGGTTTAATAATAAAGCAGCTTTACAGAGAAGAAACTCTCGCTGTGACACGCTACCATAGTAACGCACAGTGACTTGGACAAGTAACTTTAATGCGAATACTGGTTTGGAAATAGTAACACGTTAGATTACTCGTCACTGAAAGAAAGGGGTCATATGAGAGATAAAGCGTTACCGGTATCACTGGTTGTGAAGGTTGTAGAGCTCTGCTGTGGCTGCTGTTGGATGTAGTGAGCTGTGTTTGAGTGTCTGAGGAGGAAAACTTGTTCTCCTCACCTTGGAGACTGTGAAGATGTTCTGCGGAGCACTGCTGTTGCCCACAGCCTGACCCACCCAGCTCAGCTCAGACAACATATCGCTCAGCCAGCTGACCGTGTCCTCGGTGTGCCGCTGAACGATGGACAGAACATCCTGGTACTGATCCTTGGAAACCTCCAGCAGCTGTGAAACCTCCTCCAGCTCCACGTGCAGCTCCCGGACGCTGGGGCACTCTGCGGAGGAGAAACAGAAGCTGCATTGGTGGGAGGAAGCCCACAACAGGTCCATGAGGATGGAGGAGCTTCACCTGTGAGCAGAGCTCCCTGACAGGCCTCGCACTGCGTCTGCAGCCGCCAGCACTCTGCAGTCTGCTTACGAAGGCTCCTGCACAGCTTCCTGTTCTGCAGGAACCGAGGAACACTCTCCTTCTCTGCAACAAACACAGGAACCCCTTCCATTGGTTAACATGAATTATCATTATCTATCTATCTATCTATCTATCTATCTATCTATCTATCTATCTATCTATCTATCTATCTATCTATCTATCTATCTATCTATCGATCTATCGATCTATCTGTCGATCTATCTATCGATCGATCTACAGTATCTATCTAGAATTCAAAAACAGTCTGATAAAACGAGATCAAACTGCACATGACATTGAACCATTACAGTCCACAGTGGACTTTATCTCATACACTGAACATTGCAACAAAAGCGTAGCCCAAATACAAGAAATAAAAACAGAATTTGAGAAGAAAATTACTGAAAACGTATCTGTCTATGCATCAAGTAAATTTGACTGGTATTACAGGTATTACATTAAATATATTTTTTAAAAAGGGCAAAATCATTTACTGCAAACCTCACCTCAGAAAGGTTTCTCTACGATCAGATGATTCATTATTCAGGTTATATTGGGCATTATTAATAAAAAAAATGTCATGGGACATTTGGGCAGGTGGTTTTATATTTGCTTGAATTTGAATTAAATAATTACTCTCTAAGAAACTAGTAAATATTCTCAGACAAGGTAGCGAATATGACAGAATTTCATAGAGTTCTGGTTTGAACATGATGCAGAAATCAGCAAATGCAGTGTGAGAAAATTATTAATTCAAGATTTACTTCATTCTTCTCTGGGACTGGAGATCCATTTCATGAAATACATGATTTAATATGAAAACAAGATATTTGAGGTTTGATTTTCCTTTGTGTATCCTTCATAAGAACAAAGCAGCCTCTTTTCTAACCTTTCTTCTTCTGCTGCTCCACCGTCTGCTGCAGGCCATCAAACGCCTGGGTCACCACAGCTCCGAACTCCTCTACCACACTCTTCCCAAAGTCAAAGAAGGACTCCAGCACCTCCTCCAGGCCCACGCCCTGCATAAAGCCTGAGTCCCGGGTGGGGTAGAAGGGGTCTGAGGTGGGCTCTGCTGCCAGGGCTTCAGTCTGGTTCAGGAAGGCTCTCTGCAGGGCCTCGTCCAATTTGCTGCTCATCCTGGACACCAGGCCAACACTGCCGTTCACCAGCGTACCCACTTTCCTCACCAGGCGGTTGAATAAGTCCTTGATGTGCTCCACATCTTCGTCTGTGTTGTCAGGCCCCTGATTCACCAGGACGTCTCTGGACTCCACAGCGAGCTGACGGGGACTGAAACGCTGAGAGATCCTCTGGAAGAAAGCTCCCACCTACAAACCCAGAGCAGATGTTTATCTGGAGCCTGCTGGTGTCCTGCTCAGGTTTCAAAGGAACAAAATCAATCTGAGTCGAATAACCAAAGAGGAGTAATTTCCCCAGGGTGTCAAACATGCAGCCCACGAGCCACCAGCAGGTCCAATCACCAGAGGGTCCACTACAGGATCAGTTTTCAAACAGATTTTAAAAAACAAACAAAAAATGTATATGAAAGAAGCTGCTGATGAAGGAGGAAGTAGACGTATTAGAGTAGACGTGTTTTTTGGAGCTGCAACTCAACTTCATCGCAACCTCACCCTAAATGATTATTTAAACCCCACTCAACGTATGTTAAGTGAACACCAAAGCTGCAAGCAACATGATGAAGCCTTAAAGGTGGACAAAAGGAAGGAGGCATGGCCAGAGATGAAGGTCTTAGCAACTCCACAAAGCTAGTGGACAGCACTGCGAGAGCAAACGCTAATGCTAGTGCTACACACATGTTGGGACCTGCCACCAGGCTAACCAGCACGGTTGACATGAGGCTCACTGAGCTGAATGGCACAATTTCCAGCTTCAAAGTGTCATTATCCGAGGTTAGTGACCGTGTATCTTCAACTGAAGCCACAGCCGAATGGCATGAAAAGCAAATTGAGGAAATGGAGAAGCTTAGTAGACAAATGCACTCAGCAACAAGTTGGACGACCTGGAAGGGTGTTCAGGCCGGCAGAATATCCACATCGTCAGGATACAGGAGAAAGTACAGAACGGCAGGCCGATAGAGTTCGTTACTAGGTTGCTGCCCAAACTGCTGGGAGAAGAAAACTTTGACAAGCCTATCGAGGTAGACTGATCCCACCGGAACCTCGACCTGGCTCAAGACGGGCTCCCAAGAGCCATCATCATCAGACTACACTATTTCCAGGAGGAGGAGTAGGTTCTGTGGCTTGCGTGGGAGAAAGGTCCTCTGCAATACGAGGGATGCCTGGTGTTCATCTTCCCTGATCTCAAGCCATAATGAAGAAACACCAGGCTTTCCAGGTTATTAAAGAGAGGTGCAGAGCCAAGGGGGTTTGACATGAATTCTGGCATCCTGTGAGTTTCATGGTCACTGTGAAGAAACAACACTGCTACCTTCAACACTCCTGTGGAGGCTGAGAACTTCCTGACACAATAGGTATCAGATTGGCACATGGGAACTGAATAAGACCATGGACAGTTATGGACACAATATATGTATATGTGTGTATGTATTTATAATATTTGTGAATGTGGGGTAATAATGGTTCAGTTAATATTCCAAGAAGTAGGTGTGGGAGTAAACAAATATTGTGTTACAAACTATTTTGTGTTGGTTGAGTGACTCCCTTGTTAGCTCGATGGACAGTTATGCTGCTAGTCTGTTCTCCAGAGGACTGCAGGGACTAGATTGAGCTTTAACCTGGGGGTATGGAGACGACACTCCTGTTTTTGTTCTTTTCAGGTTAGAAATGGGGAGGGTTTTCCTCATTTTGGGGGGGGTTGTTAATGCATATTTGTTTGTTTGGTATAATATTTTAAAGGTATTATCACAGTGATGCAGCAGCAGAATATTTTCAGGTGTACAGGTGTATGTCATCTGATCCACACAGGGGGTGAGGTTAACCTTGTCAGCTGGAATGTAAGAGGGATAAATGGCCCCCTTAAAAGAGGAAAAATATTGCGCATCTCATTAACTAAAGGCTGATATTTCTTTTTTCAGGAAACCCACATTCTCAAATATATCACTCACATTTGATCACAAAATCAAAAAGTATAGTATATCATAATAAGAAAGAACTTACCATTTATACACACCAAAACAGTCTCAGATGAAAGAGGAAGATATATAATAGTCAGTGAGATGCTAGATTCTATACCAGTGATACTGGCCAATTTTGATGATCTCATCTTTTTTCAGAATCTTTTTTAGAAATTAATGCAATCCCACAATTTAGTTGATCTAAAGGCTTCTTTATCCAACCAAAAGATATTATTCCTGTTTTTCTGCAGTACAAGTCCTACTCCAGGATAGATTATTGTCTGTTGGATTCTCGGTTGTTGGCATCAGTGTCAAGCTGTGCCTATAACAATATACTTTTATGAGATCATGACCCTGTGTTTTGAATCTCAATTTAAATTATACAAGACGGGAATACAAGTGGCACCTAAGCAACGATATGCTGAAAAATAAATTTTTTTTCTCAAATCTCTCAGGAGAAATTGAAGCATACCTGAGCACCAATGACATGGGAGATGTAGATGATTCTGTTCTCTGGGAGGCAATGAAGGCAGTGTGAAGGGGACATATAATGTTGTTGGGATCTCACAAGACCACAGAAAGGTTATTCATTTCTAGAGAAAGACAGTTTTCATTTGTTATGATACAACTATCATCACATGACCTCTGACTCAGGAATGTGATTGAGCATCATTCACATCGGGGGGGACTTTTGCCACTGCAGACCCATGCAAATCCTGCCCCGCTTTCTGTTCAAAAGACACTTCCTCCATGCACTCAGCCATTCACTGATTGATTGAGGTTCTCAGGATTTCACACCTTCGAATCCCCAAACTTCACCAAAAGATTTGGAGAGATTCTCTCAAAAAGGTTTTTGCTCCTGATCTTCGACTGAGAAGGTGGATTGCTGGAGACAACTCACCCAGCGTTAGCATACAATACAAGAGTTCTGCAACCAGGGCCTTCACTCCTCAACTCCTCTGCTGACCCGACCACGAGGGTCAGACCTTCCCCTGATCCAGAGACCAGCACCCAGAGTCTGATCTCCCATCAACCAGGGAAAACCAACTAGTTTCTCCATGACGTGACTGGGGAATTGACACCTCACAGAACTTCTTTGTGTTTTCCTCAACAAGCAGGAAAACCATCACAGACCTGAGCGACCAGCTCCTCAGTCTGGACAAAAGGAACAACCAGGAGCTGTAAAGAAACTGAACTCTTTCTTCAAAGACACCAAGGAAGTGGTAACAACTGGGCTTTACCTGAGATTAGTTAAACCTGATGCTATGATAGAACTGTTTAACTTTATGAAGATGTGTTGATTCTGTTACAGTGATTGAGTTCTATAGATAATTATATTAGGAGCAGATATCAACCTGTAAACCAACGTTAGCTCTGCCACAGACACAGGGTCTGCATGCTAATCTTTGCTTTACTAACTAGTTAACTCACAATCCTACACATATCACATCAAAGACAACATCACACAGTAACTGAACACCATCTGACGACTCCTGACATTTTACAAGACAAATCGCATTCACATCAAGTCATTCTAGAAATGGTCCTTTAGCAGAGACACACAGGCAGCAGACGCTAAAGACTAGCTTCCATGTTCCATTGTTCTCCAGCACATGGTGGAGACCCAGGACAGACTTCCTGCTCTCTGATAACCTCCATCTGAATGTAGTTTCTTGTGATCCGCCATCTTGTTTTGTAGTTCATCACACATCACACACACTCCTGCCACCTCTCTCTCTTTCTCTCCACACACACACACACACACACAGACACACACACACACACACACACCAAGCTGTATATAGGTCGTTAGAATCTGTGTTTTACTTGTTTTCATTGTAAATATATATAATGTTTGGGATCATACTTGCTGTTTTATTAATGAGCACAAAGGTGAATGAAATGTCGACTCTTCTGTGTCAAGAACTCCAAAATCCTTCAAGCTTTACTGTTAATTCTGGTAATTGTAATCAATTTAACTCTTAATTCAAATTCCTGATTAAATGTTTAGTATATCTTATGAGACTGATAGAACTGAATTGGCTATCATTTCCTGTTTAGACAGGTGGAGCTCCGAGGTTCTGATACAGGTCAGATTAAATTTCAATAACATTATTAATAAATATCTTTGATCATTATTAATCATTATCGATAGTCAACCACAACATAAATGGTACCGAGTGATCCTTGTGAGGTAAGAAATCCCTACAATGTCATACAATGTAGCAGAAAAGAGAAAACCTAAAATGAGGCTGAATGAAATAGACGACCAGCTGACCAAAATGGATGCCTCTTAGAGAACAAGCCACGATCCAGAACTACTCAAAACTATTACAGCTTTGCGATTTTCAATATTATGTCAAAACATGTTTTAAAACTCTGTTACAAGTCAAAGAAAGGGTCCTGGTCCATAATTAAAACAATTTCCTATTCATTAATTAACAATACAATGGGGCAGTCAGGACCTCATGACCAGACATCAGTCTAAGTGTAACAGGGATGGTGTTAGGACCCTGGGGACTCTCCACAGGTAGAGAGGAAACAAACCGGAATGACCGACAGAGGCAACAGGTACACAAGTTTGACAAGTGAATCTCTCCAGCCATTTGCCCAGGGTGCACTGCAGTGCAGACTGTAAGTCATTTAACAGTGCAGTTACATTGATCAAAAAGACTGTTTATTTAACTGTGACGTTTAAATGCAGCCTTGTGTACTTCTAATTATGATTATTAGTTGAGGATAATTATCTGATCTTAGTGTGGCATGTACATAGTTGTACATAGTCACTCAGGCTGGTCTGAATAGTAATTTATTTACTGTTAAAACAGCACATTTATTAGTAAAGAAAATATTCAGTGCCACTGATGAACATATTCAGACACACAATATGTTTTACTATCCATTCTGAAACATCCTGCTGCAGCAGCAGTCTGAACCTCTTCAGGAGCTTCTGGGTCACATTCTGGTTCATATTGGTTTGTTTGATTGGTGTTTCTTCATAACTTAGTGACAGATAGAATGTAAACAATAGCACATGGCATAAGGAGAGGAAGCACTTCCTCCTTGTCCCAAAATGGGCATGTGGGGCAGAGCCAGTCCAGCACCACGAAACCCAGCAGATTTTGAATGCGGCTCGAATTATCGATTATTCAACTGGCATCAAGGAAACGCTACATTCGGGGGAAAAAACTTTGAATACAATGCTTTTGGACCAATAGGAACTATGTGAAAGTGTTGAAAAGTTGTGTCAAATGACTCCTTTAACACCTGTTTGTTTTATAGGACTGTCTGCATGTGCAATGACTGTCACTGTTTTTTGCCACCCCATGAATTAATTTTATTGGGCCTTTTTATGTTTACCTATATTCTTGTTTTGATTTCCTTCAGGGCTTGATTATAACAAGCTCGGCGCAATGCATAATGGGCATTGTGCAGTCTGAGACATAGCTGCCTGGGAGTTGTGGACTTTTTATTTAGTGATCCTTTGTGTTATTTTATCATTGGTGATTTTTAACATATGCAATGGTCTGGTGTGTTGGGTCCCATTGTTGTTTTGTTCCACAGTCTCCCTATTACAGTCTATTTTAACAGAATGTGCATTTGCACTTTTGCACATTTTGTACCCGTTGGCCGGCTGCTGTGTAGCCCTAGCCCATCTATTGTTCCCCTTTTACTGTTTGGATTTTTAACTTCTTTTATTGTAATAAACCTTTATATTTTTGTGAGCTGTCTGCCTCCTGTCCTGGTCATCCTGGAACGCTCTGTTCTCCTCCTCTTCCTCCTCTCTTCTCCACCTCCTGTTCTCTTCTCTAATTAAAGCTGCAAGCAGTGTTGGCTGGGATCTCACCCCCCGGCCCGTCGGGGTCGGCCCAATCACGGCTTCTGGCCCAATCACGGCCTCCGGCTCCTTTAAACGTTATCTACCTGAAAATCACTCAGGTTACTTCCCAGGTGTCCCTTACCTGGAATCTGGTCTTATCTCACATGCTAATCTGCGAAGCTAACTAGCCTATCATGAGCATTAAAAAGCATGCTACCGAGCAATGCTAACATGTCTGTTTGTGTGTTCATGCGGTGTCTGTGCAATGTGTGTGTGAGTGAGGGTAGAGCGCTTCATGCTAAAGAATGACATCACACCTCCTCCTCCTCCTCCTGCTGCTGATGCTCCTCCCCCTCCTCATCTGCCCCTCCTGCTCATCCTCCTCCCTGTCCTGCTCCCCCTCCTCCTCCTCCCCCTCCTGCTGCTCTCTTCTCTTCCCCCTCCTCCTCCTCCTGCTTGGCTGCTCCTCCGCTCCTCCTGCTGCTCCTCCTGCTGCTCCTCCTACTGCTCCTCCTACTCGTCTGTCCTTGTTCTCCTCCTGTTAGGCTGCTCCTCTGCTCCCCTTTCTGCTCCTCCTCTGTCCTGCTCCTCCTCATGTTTGACTGCACATCTGCTCCCCCTTCTGCTCCTCCTCCTGCTCTGTTTTCCTCCTCCTCTTCCTCCCCTTCCTGCTCTATCCGTCTCCTTCCTCCTCTTCCCACTCTGTTCTCCTCCTCTTCCTCCTCCTGCTCTCTTCTCCTCCCCCTGCTCCTCTTCATCCTCCTCATCCCCCTCCTCTGTCCTGCTCCTCCTACTGCTAGGTTGCTCCTCTGCTCCCCATTCTGCTCTTCCTCCTCCTCTTCATTTAAAATCGTAAAACCTCCTTGCTTGGGACCAGATTGGAGCCTCTTGCAGCCGGTTTTACTTCACCTTCCTCTTTGTCCCAACTGAACAAAAATGGTCTCAATCATTAGTGCTTACCAATAACTCTTTCAGCACAAACCAGCACAAACGTTTGGGACTATTTTCACAAGTTTTTGCGAGGGGTGAGGGGCCAGGTTCACCAGCTCCACGACTACATGGTACTACTGCATACTGCATTTTTAATGATGTCAGGTTAGGCAGTGCCTCACCTGCCATCATTAAAAAAGAAAAATAGAAAAATGTACTTAAAATAAATATTAATATTTTCCAATGTAAAAGATGCATTTTCAGTATGGCTCTAAACATTTTTGGCATTTTATTAAGTCAAAATCGCAGAGTTTGAGGATTTTGCTATCAAATCCAGGGCAGAAACCCTGGGAGAGGCAGTGGAGAGCTGTGCCTCATGTCTCACTGTGATCCAACACTAACTGGGTCACATGACGCTGCCCGTTTCTGTTCCTCAGCATATTGCCATGATAGCCTTTGTAGAAATATTTGTTCTATTCGTTCGATCCTACAATAAAGCACAGTGAGGCACGCAGGTACCTAGCTTCACCTCCAGGGTGTGGAGGTGAACTGAATTTTGGTCATAATCTCCACTGAGATGGAGGTTTTTTGTTTTTTGTTTTAAATAAGATAGGAGTAAGTAGAAACAAATTCAAGCCTGTGATAACTACACTTTTGGCCTAAAACAATTTTTTTCTTATCATATTGATAGACGACTTTTATTAAAATTGATTAAAGCACCAGAATTTAAAGTTTGAAAAATAACCGAAATTTTTACTGAAGGTCAAAATTTAATTTGTGCTGCACACGAATCTGTATATTTTAACTTGTTTACAGTAAATATGATTTGCTTAGACACAAATATGACTTAGACCCTCTAAGACAAATATGTTCCAAGGAAGGAAAAACAAATGGCTGAGGTTAATGACCTCAACTATGGACTGTGCAGTGTGCAATACATACACAGACATGGACCACCACAACTATGAAACTATGGGTTCTCTGTATATGGGATCTGTGTGTGTGTGTGTGTGTGTGTGTGTGTGTGTGTGTGTGTGTGTGTGTGTGTGTGTGTGTGTGTGTGTGTGTGTGTGTGTGTGTGTGTGTGTGTGTGTGTGTGTGTGTGTGTGTGTATGTGTGTGTGTGTGTGTGTGTGTAGCAGCATGCAAAGGGACAGAGCAATGATTCAGAGTGTCCACCGGGCGTGGTGGAGTGCAAGGGACAGTGCAATGCCCTGAGGAAACCACCAGAGGCGTGGCAGCGTGCTCTTTCAGGAATGGTGTGACGTCACTGGGTTATTTCTAAGATAACTTTCATGCTATCTTAAGTTTCTGCCCAGACACTAAGCCTCTTACATTCTTACATCCTGCTGCGAAAAACCTCTCGGATGCTCCTGCCGGTGAGGGAGCAGTGGTGCAGTCCATGTGGTCGCTACATTTTCCTTGTCTGAGAAACCGTGACCGTGACCATGACCACCACAACCACCACAACCACCAAGACCACCACGACCACCACAACCACCATGACCACCACGACCAACACAACCACCATGACCACCACGATCACCACAACCACCACGACCACCACAACCACCATGACCACCACAACCACCACGACCACCATGACCACCACAACCACCACAACCACCACGACCACCACAACCACCATGACCACCACGACCACCATGACCACCACAACCACCACAACCACCATGACCACCACGACCACCACAACCACCATGACCACCACGACCACCACAACCACTATGACCACCACAACCACCATGACCACCATGACCACCACAACCACCACAACCACCATGACCACCATGACCACCACAACCACCATGACCACCACAACCACCACGACCACCATGACCACCACAACCACCATGACCACCATGACCACCATGTCCACCATGACCACCAAGACCACCACAACCACCATGTCCACCATGACCAACACAACCACCACGACCACCACAACCACCACGACCACCATGACTACCATGACCACCACAACCACCACGACCACCATGACCACCACAACCACCATGACCACCATGACCACCATGTCCACCATGACCACCACGACCACCACGACCACCAAGACCACCATGACCACCACAACCACCACAACCACCATGACCACCACGACCACCAAGACCACCACAACCACCATAACCACCACAACCACCACAACCACCATGACCACCACAACCACCATGTCCACCATGACCACCACAACCACCATGACCACCATGACCACCATGACCACCACAACCACCACGACCACCATGACTACCATGACCACCACAACCACCACAACCACCATGACCACCACAACCACCACGACCACCATGACTACCATGACCACCACAACCACCACAACCACCACGACCACCATGACTACCATGACCACCACAACCACCACAACCACCACGACCACCATGACTACCATGACCGCCACAACCACCACAACCACCATGACTACCACAACCACCATGACCACCCCGACCACCATGACCAAGACCACCACCTCTGGCTGAATGAGGATCTCCGGTCGCAGTGAGACCCCGCTGCAGGCTTTCTTACCTTTGTGTGGAAAGCAGCAAAGCCCCTGCGGCAGGTGGAGGTGTAGAAGTTTTTACATGCATCCTCCAGACAGGGTCTGCACTGGTCCCACTCAGACTGCAGGGAGTGTTTGCAGGCTTCCTCTGCCTCTTCGAGCTTCTCCGCCACGTCCTTGGCCAGCTGTGCTGCCCCCTACTGAAACAGAGGACACTCCTGTCACGACCTACCGCTCTCTCAAAGCATTTTGGTGTTTCCTTTGTGATGGTGGACCTTCTTCTTGTCACTGCTGTGTCTCAGAGACTTCATGAGGTGTTCATGCTTCTGCTCGTTCTTCCACATCACTTCCTTCATCTGCTTCACCCCGTACAACGCTCTTGTCACCTCCTCATCCACCAGCTTCTCCCCATCCACCGACAACTCTGAGAAGAACAACAAATATTTAAAGTTCGTCATCAAGGTAGATTAAATAGATTTATAGTTCAAAATGACCTGAAGTAATCTATAAAATGTGAGGAATGGTGTCTTGGTTGTTAGCATAAGATTGTGAGTTTAAATTCTCGTTTGGCCTTTCTCTGTGGACTTTGCACATTTTTCATGTGCCTGTGTGTAATTCTTGTTTTCCTGGAGGTGAAACTGTCTTCTCTCTCTGTGTTGGTTATATAATGGATAGGTAGAAGAACCAGACTCACTTTTTAAAGTGTCCTTTGATACACTTCCTGGTGGATCTGCAGGAACTGAGTGGAGAACATCCAGAGTCACCAGCAGAAGAGTCAAACCCAGCAAAAGCTTCATGATGGCTCCCGGTTGATGTGCGACAGACAGACTGAGTGAAAGAAGGACACAAGGATGACTGATATAAAGTAGAACACAAACACTGATCACCAGATCAATAACGGCATTTCATTTCACTGTCTCTAATACAAACTTTAAAAGCACATTTCTGAAACAGTAAAGTTTATTGTGATTACACAAAAGAAGAATCAATTTACTAACTTCAACAATGCAGACCAGAACAGCATTTAAAATGTGTAATTATGATTAATCACATGGGTTTGTGAGATTTATTGCATTGTTGTTGTTATAAGTTTCAATGTAACACCCCCCAAAAAAACTCTTCCAGTGCCATATGTTGAAAATGTGGGGTTATTTGGGGTCTAATGTCTGGTCTGCTCTGTCAGGTGCTGCTTGAGGTCTTTATGTAATATCTGTAAGAAATAGCATCTGTTGGATTAAACACATTTCAATTATCTTTATTTGAAAAAAACAAAACAAAATCAATATTGGATGTGAAAAACTTGTCTCGTAAAATAGGTTTTTTTCTCACATGGAGATCAGTGTGGACCTTTTGGTTCAGGTGACCTCTTCTTAGCAGCGCCCCAAAATGCTCTGATTGTTGAGATCTGAAATTGCTTTCTAAAATGTTTGTTGACTGATGCTGATGATCTCCGTGAGCTGGCAAGTTCTCTCTTTCATCTCCTTGTATCATGACATCTAAAACCTGTGTTTATGTGCAGATCCTCTGCCCAATCTGGAAATCACAAAACCATCATGTTGGCAGAATTTTGTGAGTTTTCTTCAGTTTTCGTCCCCATCCATCCATTAATTCAGAGCTGTTTGACTTCTACACAGTGGAGTTACATACGTCAGGATTTACTCTAAATAAAGAGGGATTCATTGAAACTGTACCATAACATGTTTAAGCTGCAAACAACATCTTCTCCTCCTAGTTTGTTATTTTCCAAACAGTGAACAACATCTTGAGATAAGCATGCATTAAAAAGGCTAACACTGCTCAATATATATATCTATGTATATATAGTCAGAAAGGGTAGTCAAAAAGGGCAGAAACTCACCAGCAGACTGAAGCAGCGTCTTCACACAGACTGATCTTTCTGCTTTTCTATTTGTGCTCTTTCCTAGTTAGTTTGATCCTATTACTGACTTTACTCCACGTTGATGCCATTAATCCTGCACACTAATAGGGAGCTCTGCACCATCATGAACTGCTCACACTCTTGGTAAAGAACAACAACAACAAGACCTTGATAAAAACCAGGACTTTGTTTAAGAGGAAGTTTTAGTTTAAACTTTAGCTTTAGAATAATTGTTTTCATAAGATTACTCTCCATTTCCAGAAGAGTTTCAATTCCTGGATTTGAGGAACAGCAAGATTTTAGTATTTTTTTCTGAGGGACATGTTTTACATCCACATGCTTCTTTACAGGTTGATCCCAGTGATATTTTTAACTTTTGTTTAAGCTCCTAACATATAAACTCAAAAGTTTGCGACCTTTGTCAAATTGTATTTGTAATAACTATGGCAGAAATCATGTATGAGCTCAAATATAATAAAGAGTAAAGTCTTGAAATATTATTTTTCTTATGTGTTGTATAGGAAACCTGAAATGTCTGCAAGCTCTGTTTGAAAATATGTCAGGAAAGACAAACCTTTCCATTTTATTCATATTTTGATGCAGTTTTAGAATTTACTTTTCGATGCAGTTTTAGAATTTGAGTGCTCATTATTAATAAAAATCTGATCAACATAAAACATTTGCAACCGAAGAGTAACACAATCATTTTTATATTTACTAAAAAAAAACCAATGTCAAAGGTAATTCATCAATTTCGGTCATATGAATGTTTTTTAATTTATTACTTGGATTTTTAAAGACGTTTCTTTTAATATATTAGGTGCTGAAGGAGGCTTATATTTAGTTCAACCCATTAAGTTTGTTTCATTGTTAATGATCACAAAGAGCTTCTTTTTTATTAAAACGTTTGGTGTCTTGTTTAGATCTGAAAAGGATTTTTTTTTGTATTTATATTTCAGGCCTTCAATACATGAAAGATGTCTCCAAAAGGCACACTGCTGTTTGTTGCTCTCATACAGGATGTTTGATCGTTCAGTGGACTTTTGTCGACTTGAAGAGAAGAAGTGATCACTTTAGTAACAAGCTGGTTTTGCTGAACCTGAGCCAGACTGATCTGCTCAGCTCCTTTAACGCGTAAGCTGCTGTAATCATGCAGGTAACCTGCCTCCACATGGGGTCACTGCATGTCATTGACACATTTCATTAAATAACTAATTTGCATGACTTTGAAGGAGAACTGCTTCTATATGCAATGGCATTCACACCATTGTTTTTCAAACCTTTATTATTAGTGTGAATGCAATGGCATTCACACTACATAGGAACCCATGAAATCAGCAATGGGGTTCCCCAGGGGTCGATTTTAGGCCCAATCCTTTTTAATCTATACATGCTGCCACTAGGGGGCGCCTTCAGGAGACATGGCGTCAACTTCTATAGGTATGCTGATTACACACATATGACATACAGCTGTATGTGACGGTGTCTCCTGATGACACACAGCTGTGTGTCATCAGGAGACACATACAGCTGTGTGTCATCAGGAGACACACAGCTGTATGTGTCTCCTGATGACATACAGCTGTATGTGAAAGTGTCTCCTGATGACATACAGCTGTATGTGACGGTGTCTCCTGATGACACACAGCTGTATGTGTCTCCTGATGACACACAGCTGTATGTGTCTCCTGATGACACACAGCTGTATGTGACAGTGTCTCCTGATGACACATAGCTGTATGTGTCTCCTGATGACACACAGCTGTATGTGACAGTGTCTCCTGATGACACACAGCTGTATGTGTCTCCTGATGACACACAGCTGTATGTGACAGTGTCTCCTGATGACACATAGCTGTATGTGTCTCCTGATGACACACAGCTGTATGTGACAGTGTCTCCTGATGACACACAGCTGTATGTGACAGTGTCTCCTGATGACACACAGCTGTATGTGTCTCCTGATGACACACAGCTGTATGTGACAGTGTCTCCTGATGACACATAGCTGTATGTGTCTCCTGATGACACACAGCTGTATGTGACAGTGTCTCCTGATGACACACAGCTGTATGTGACAGTGTCTCCTGATGACACACAGCTGTATGTGACAGTGTCTCCTGATGACACATAGCTGTATGTGTCTCCTGATGATACACAGCTGTATGTGACAGTGTCTCCTGATGACACACAGCTGTATGTGTCTCCTGATGACACACAGCTGTATGTGACAGTGTCTCCTGATGACACACAGCTGTATGTGACAGTGTCTCCTGATGACACATAGCTGTATGTGTCTCCTGATGATACACAGCTGTATGTGACAGTGTCTCCTGATGACACACAGCTGTATGTGTCTCCTGATGACACACAGCTGGATGTGACAGTGTCTCCTGATGACACATAGCTGTATGTGTCTCCTGATGACACACAGCTGTATGTGACAGTGTCTCCTGATGACACACAGCTGTATGTGTCTCCTGATGACACACAACTATATGTGTCTCCTGATGACACACAGCTGTATGTGGCAGTGTCTCCTGATGACACACAGCTGTATGTGTCTCCTGATGACACACAGCTATATGTGTCTCCTGATGACACACAGCTGTATGTGGCAGTGTCTCCTGATGACACACAGCTGTATGTGACAGTGTCTCCTGATGACACACAACTATATGTGTCTCCTGATGACATACAGCTGTATGTGACGGTGTCTCCTGATGACACACAGCTGTATGTGTCTCCTGATGACATACAGCTGTATGTGACGGTGTCTCCTGATGACACACAGCTGTGTGTCATCAGGAGACACATACAGCTGTGTGTCATCAGGAGACACACAGCTGTATGTGTCTCCTGATGACATACAGCTGTATGTGACAGTGTCTCCTGATGACATACAGCTGTATGTGACGGTGTCTCCTGATGACACACAGCTGTATGTGTCTCCTGATGACAAACAGCTGTATGTGTCTCCTGATGACACACAGCTGTATGTGACAGTGTCTCCTGATGACACATAGCTGTATGTGTCTCCTGATGACACACAGCTGTATGTGACAGTGTCTCCTGATGACACACAGCTGTATGTGTCTCCTGATGACACACAGCTGTATGTGACAGTGTCTCCTGATGACACATAGCTGTATGTGTCTCCTGATGACACACAGCTGTATGTGACAGTGTCTCCTGATGACACACAGCTGTATGTGACAGTGTCTCCTGATGACACACAGCTGTATGTGTCTCCTGATGACACACAGCTGTATGTGACAGTGTCTCCTGATGACACATAGCTGTATGTGTCTCCTGATGACACACAGCTGTATGTGACAGTGTCTCCTGATGACACACAGCTGTATGTGACAGTGTCTCCTGATGACACACAGCTGTATGTGACAGTGTCTCCTGATGACACATAGCTGTATGTGTCTCCTGATGATACACAGCTGTATGTGACAGTGTCTCCTGATGACACACAGCTGTATGTGTCTCCTGATGACACACAGCTGTATGTGACAGTGTCTCCTGATGACACACAGCTGTATGTGACAGTGTCTCCTGATGACACATAGCTGTATGTGTCTCCTGATGATACACAGCTGTATGTGACAGTGTCTCCTGATGACACACAGCTGTATGTGTCTCCTGATGACACACAGCTGGATGTGACAGTGTCTCCTGATGACACATAGCTGTATGTGTCTCCTGATGACACACAGCTGTATGTGACAGTGTCTCCTGATGACACACAGCTGTATGTGTCTCCTGATGACACACAACTATATGTGTCTCCTGATGACACACAGCTGTATGTGGCAGTGTCTCCTGATGACACACAGCTGTATGTGTCTCCTGATGACACACAGCTATATGTGTCTCCTGATGACACACAGCTGTATGTGGCAGTGTCTCCTGATGACACACGGCTGTATGTGACAGTGTCTCCTGATGACACACAACTATATGTGTCTCCTGATGACATACAGCTGTATGTGACGGTGTCTCCTGATGACACACAGCTGTATGTGTCTCCTGATGACATACAGCTGTATGTGACGGTGTCTTCTGATGACACACAGCTGTATGTGGCAGTGTCTCCTGATGACACACATCTGTATGTGTCTCCTGATGACACATAGCTGTATGTGTCTCCTGATGACACACAGCTGTATGTGACAGTGTCTCCTGATGACACACAGCTGTATGTGTCTCCTGATGACACACAGCTGTATGTGACAGTGTCTCCTGATGACACACAGCTGTATGTGTCTCCTGATGACACACAGCTGTATGTGTCTCCTGATGACACACAGCTGTATGTGACAGTGTCTCCTGATGACACACAGCTGTATGTGTCTCCTGATGACATACAGCTGTATGTGACAGTGTCTCCTGATGACACATAGCTGTATGTGTCTCCTGATGACACACAGCTGTATGTGACAGTGTCTCCTGATGACACATAGCTGTATGTGTCTCCTGATGACACACAGCTGTATGTGACAGTGTCTCCTGATGACACACAGCTGTATGTGTCTCCTGATGACACACAGCTGTATGTGTCTCCTGATGACACACAACTATATGTGTCTCCTGATGACACACAGCTGTATGTGGCAGTGTCTCCTGATGACACACAGCTGTATGTGACAGTGTCTCCTGATGACACACAACTATATGTGTCTCCTGATGACACACAGCTGTATGTGACAGTGTCTCCTGATGACACATAGCTGTTTTTGTCTCCTGATGACACACAGCTGTATGTGGCAGTGTCTCCTGATGACACACAGCTGTATGTATCTCCTGATGACACACAGCCGTATGTGGCAGTGTCTCCTGATGACACACAGCTGTATGTGTCTCCTGATGACACACAGCTGTATGTGACAGTGTGTCCTGATGACACACAGCTGTATGTGTCTCCTGATGACACACAGCTGTATGTGACAGTGTCTCCTGATGACACACAGCTGTATGTGTCTCCTGATGACACACAGCTGTATGTGACAGTGTCTCCTGATGACACACAGCTGTATGTGTCTCCTGATGACACACAGCTGTATGTGACAGTGTCTCCTGATGACACATAGCTGTATGTGTCTCCTGATGACACACAGCTGTATGTGACAGTGTCTCCTGATGACACAGCTGTATGTGTCTCCTGATGACACACAGTTGTATGTGACAGTGTGTCCTGATGACACACAGGTGTATGTGTCTCCTGATGACACACAGCTGTATGTGGCAGTGTCTCCTGATGACACACAGCTGTATGTGTCTCCTGATGACACACAACTATATGTGTCTCCTGATGACACACAGCTGTATGTGACAGTGTCTCCTGATGACACACAACTATATGTGTCTCCTGATGACATACAGCTGTATGTGATGGTGTCTCCTGATGACACACAGCTGTATGTGTCTCCTGATGACATACAGCTGTATGTGACGGTGTCTCCTGATGACACACAGCTGTATGTAGCAGTGTCTCCTGATGACACACAGCTGTATGTGTCTCCTGATGACACACAACTATATGTGTCTCCTGATGACATAAAGCTGTATATGACGGTGTCTCCTGATGACACACAGCTGTATGTGGCAGTGTCTCCTGATGACATACAGCTGTATGTGACGGTGTCTCCTGATGACACACAGCTGTATGTGTCTCCTGATGACACACAGCTGTATGTGTCTCCTGATGACACACAGCTGTATGTGACAGTGTCTCCTGATGACACATAGCTGTATGTGTCTCCTGATGACACACAGCTGTATGTGACAGTGTCTCCTGATGACACACAGCTGTATGTGTCTCCTGATGACACACAGCTGTATGTGACAGTGTCTCCTGATGACACATAGCTGTATGTGTCTCCTGATGACACACAGCTGTATGTGACAGTGTCTCCTGATGACACACAGCTGTATGTGACAGTGTCTCCTGATGACACACAGCTGTATGTGTCTCCTGATGACACACAGCTGTATGTGACAGTGTCTCCTGATGACACATAGCTGTATGTGTCTCCTGATGACACACAGCTGTATGTGACAGTGTCTCCTGATGACACACAGCTGTATGTGACAGTGTCTCCTGATGACACACAGCTGTATGTGACAGTGTCTCCTGATGACACATAGCTGTATGTGTCTCCTGATGATACACAGCTGTATGTGACAGTGTCTCCTGATGACACACAGCTGTATGTGTCTCCTGATGACACACAGCTGTATGTGACAGTGTCTCCTGATGACACACAGCTGTATGTGACAGTGTCTCCTGATGACACATAGCTGTATGTGTCTCCTGATGATACACAGCTGTATGTGACAGTGTCTCCTGATGACACACAGCTGTATGTGTCTCCTGATGACACACAGCTGGATGTGACAGTGTCTCCTGATGACACATAGCTGTATGTGTCTCCTGATGACACACAGCTGTATGTGACAGTGTCTCCTGATGACACACAGCTGTATGTGTCTCCTGATGACACACAACTATATGTGTCTCCTGATGACACACAGCTGTATGTGGCAGTGTCTCCTGATGACACACAGCTGTATGTGTCTCCTGATGACACACAGCTATATGTGTCTCCTGATGACACACAGCTGTATGTGGCAGTGTCTCCTGATGACACACAGCTGTATGTGACAGTGTCTCCTGATGACACACAACTATATGTGTCTCCTGATGACATACAGCTGTATGTGACGGTGTCTCCTGATGACACACAGCTGTATGTGTCTCCTGATGACATACAGCTGTATGTGACGGTGTCTCCTGATGACACACAGCTGTATGTGGCAGTGTCTCCTGATGACACACATCTGTATGTGTCTCCTGATGACACATAGCTGTATGTGTCTCCTGATGACACACAGCTGTATGTGACAGTGTCTCCTGATGACACACAGCTGTATGTGTCTCCTGATGACACACAGCTGTATGTGACAGTGTCTCCTGATGACACACAGCTGTATGTGTCTCCTGATGACACACAGCTGTATGTGACAGTGTCTCCTGATGACACACAGCTGTATGTGTCTCCTGATGACACACAGCTGTATGTGACAGTGTCTCCTGATGACACATAGCTGTATGTGTCTCCTGATGACACACAGCTGTATGTGACAGTGTCTCCTGATGACACACAGCTGTATGTGTCTCCTGATGACACACAGCTGTATGTGTCTCCTGATGACACACAACTATATGTGTCTCCTGATGACACACAGCTGTATGTGGCAGTGTCTCCTGATGACACACAGCTGTATGTGACAGTGTCTCCTGATGACACACAACTATATGTGTCTCCTGATGACACACAGCTGTATGTGACAGTGTCTCCTGATGACACATAGCTGTTTTTGTCTCCTGATGACACACAGCTGTATGTGGCAGTGTCTCCTGATGACACACAGCTGTATGTATCTCCTGATGACACACAGCCGTATGTGGCAGTGTCTCCTGATGACACACAGCTGTATGTGTCTCCTGATGACACACAGCTGTATGTGACAGTGTGTCCTGATGACACACAGCTGTATGTGTCTCCTGATGACACACAGCTGTATGTGACAGTGTCTCCTGATGACACACAGCTGTATGTGTCTCCTGATGACACACAGCTGTATGTGACAGTGTCTCCTGATGACACACAGCTGTATGTGTCTCCTGATGACACACAGCTGTATGTGACAGTGTCTCCTGATGACACATAGCTGTATGTGTCTCCTGATGACACACAGCTGTATGTGACAGTGTCTCCTGATGACACAGCTGTATGTGTCTCCTGATGACACACAGTTGTATGTGACAGTGTGTCCTGATGACACACAGGTGTATGTGTCTCCTGATGACACACAACTATATGTGTCTCCTGATGACACACAGCTGTATGTGGCAGTGTCTCCTGATGACACACAGCTGTATGTGTCTCCTGATGACACACAACTATATGTGTCTCCTGATGACACACAGCTGTATGTGACAGTGTCTCCTGATGACACACAACTATATGTGTCTCCTGATGACATACAGCTGTATGTGATGGTGTCTCCTGATGACACACAGCTGTATGTGTCTCCTGATGACATACAGCTGTATGTGACGGTGTCTCCTGATGACACACAGCTGTATGTAGCAGTGTCTCCTGATGACACACAGCTGTATGTGTCTCCTGATGACACACAACTATATGTGTCTCCTGATGACATAAAGCTGTATATGACGGTGTCTCCTGATGACACACAGCTGTATGTGGCAGTGTCTCCTGATGACACACAGCTGTATGTGTCTCCTGATGACACACAACTATATGTGTCTCCTGATGACATACAGTTGTATGTGACGGTGTCTCCTGATGACACACAGCTGTATGTGACAGTGTCTCCTGATGACACACAGCGGTATGTGTCTCCTGATGACACACAACTATATGTGTCTCCTGATGACACACAGCTGTATGTGGCAGTGTCTCCTGATGACACACAGCTGTATGTGACAGTGTCTCCTGATGACACATAGCTGTTTTTGTCTCCTGATGACACACAGCTGTATGTGTCTCCTGATGACACACAGCTGTATGTGACAGTGTGTCCTGATGACACACAGCTGTATGTGTCTCCTGATGACACACAGCTGTATGTGACAGTGTCTCCTGATGACACACAGCTGTATGTGTCTCCTGATGACACACAGCTGTATGTGACAGTGTCTCCTGATGACACACAGCTGTATGTATCTCCTGATGACACACAGCTGTATGTGACAGTGTCTCCTGATGACACATAGCTGTATGTGTCTCCTGATGACACACAGCTGTATGTGACAGTGTCTCCTGATGACACACAGCTGTATGTGTCTCCTGATGACACACAGATGTATGTGGCAGTGTCTCCTGATGACACACAGCTGTATGTGTCTCCTGATGACACACAACTATATGTGTCTCCTGATGACACACAGCTGTATGTGGCAGTGTCTCCTGATGACACACAGCTGTATGTGACAGTGTCTCCTGATGACACACAACTATATGTGTCTCCTGATGACACACAGCTGTATGTGACAGTGTCTCCTGATGACACATAGCTGTTTTTGTCTCCTGATGACACACAGCTGTATGTGGCAGTGTCTCCTGATGACACACAGCTGTATGTATCTCCTGATGACACACAGCCGTATGTGACAGTGTCTCCTGATGACACACAGCTGTATGTGTCTCCTGATGACACACAGCTGTATGTGACAGTGTGTCCTGATGACACACAGCTGTATGTGTCTCCTGATGACACACAGCTGTATGTGACAGTGTCTCCTGATGACACACAGCTGTATGTGTCTCCTGATGACACACAGCTGTATGTGACAGTGTCTCCTGATGACACACAGCTGTATGTGTCTCCTGATGACACACAGCTGTATGTGACAGTGTCTCCTGATGACACATAGCTGTATGTGTCTCCTGATGACACACAGCTGTATGTGACAGTGTCTCCTGATGACACACAGCTGTATGTGTCTCCTGATGACACACAGCTGTATGTGGCAGTGTCTCCTGATGACACACAGCTGTATCTGTCTCCTGATGACACACAACTATATGTGTCTCCTGATGACACACAGCTGTATGTGGCAGTGTCTCCTGATGACACACAGCTGTATGTGACAGTGTCTCCTGATGACACACAACTATATGTATCTCCTGATGACATACAGCTGTATGTGACGGTGTCTCCTGATGACACACAGCTGTTTGTGTCTCCTGATGACATACAACTGTATGTGACGGTGTCTCCTAATGACACACAGCTGTATGTGGCAGTGTCTCCTGATGACACACAGCTGTATGTGTCTCCTGATGACACACAGCTGTATGTGACAGTGTCTCCTGATGACACACAACTATATGTGTCTCCTGATGACATACAGCTGTATGTGACGGTGTCTCCTGATGACACACAGCTGTATGTGACGGTATCTCCTGATGACATACAGCTGTATGTGGCAGTGTCTCCTGATGACACACAGCTGTATGTGTCTCCTGATGACACACAACTATAAGTGTCTCCTGATGACATACAGCTGTATGTGACGGTGTCTCCTGATGACACACAGCTGTATGTGGCAGTGTCTCCTGATAACACACAGCTGTATGTGTCTCCTGATGACACACAACTATATGTGTCTCCTGATGACACACAGCTGTATGTGGCAGTGTCTCCTGATGACACACAGCTGTATGTGACAGTGTCTCCTGATGACACACAACTATATGTGTCTCCTGATGACATACAGCTGTATGTGACGGTGTCTCCTGATGACACACAGCTGTATGTGTCTCCTGATGACATACAGCTGTATGTGACGGTGTCTCCTGATGACACACAGCTGTATGTGGCAGTGTCTCCTGATGACACACAACTATATGTGTCTCCTGATGACACACTACTATATGTGTCTCCTGATGACATACAGCTGTATGTGACGGTGTCTCCTGATGACACACAGCTGTATGTGGCAGTGTCTCCTGATGACACACAACTATATGTGTCTCCTGATGACACACAGCCGTATGTGACAGTGTCTCCTGATGACACACAGCTGTATGTGTCTCCTGATGGCACACAACTATATGTGTCTCCTGATGACACACAGCTGTATGTGGCAGTGTCTCCTGATGACACACAACTATATGTGTCTCCTGATGACACACAGCTGTATGTGACAGTGTCTCCTGATGACACACAGCTATATGTGTCTCCTGATGACACACAGCTGTTTTTGTCTCCTGATGACACACAGCTGTATGTGGCAGTGTCTCCTGATGACACACAGCTGTATGTGTCTCCTGATGACATACAGCTGTATGTGACGGTGTCTCCTGATGACACACAGCTGTATGTAGCAGTGTCTCCTGATGACACACAGCTGTATGTGTCTCCTGATGACACACAACTATATGTGTCTCCTGATGACATAAAGCTGTATATGACGGTGTCTCCTGATGACACACAGCTGTATGTGGCAGTGTCTCCTGATGACACACAGCTGTATGTGTCTCCTGATGACACACAACTATATGTGTCTCCTGATGACATACAGTTGTATGTGACGGTGTCTCCTGATGACACACAGCTGTATGTGACAGTGTCTCCTGATGACACACAGCGGTATGTGTCTCCTGATGACACACAACTATATGTGTCTCCTGATGACACACAGCTGTATGTGGCAGTGTCTCCTGATGACACACAGCTGTATGTGACAGTGTCTCCTGATGACACATAGCTGTTTTTGTCTCCTGATGACACACAGCTGTATGTGTCTCCTGATGACACACAGCTGTATGTGACAGTGTCTCCTGATGACACACAGCTGTATGTGTCTCCTGATGACACACAGCTGTATGTGACAGTGTCTCCTGATGACACACAGCTGTATGTATCTCCTGATGACACACAGCTGTATGTGACAGTGTCTCCTGATGACACATAGCTGTATGTGTCTCCTGATGACACACAGCTGTATGTGACAGTGTCTCCTGATGACACACAGCTGTATGTGTCTCCTGATGACACACAGATGTATGTGGCAGTGTCTCCTGATGACACACAGCTGTATGTGTCTCCTGATGACACACAACTATATGTGTCTCCTGATGACACACAGCTGTATGTGGCAGTGTCTCCTGATGACACACAGCTGTATGTGACAGTGTCTCCTGATGACACACAACTATATGTGTCTCCTGATGACACACAGCTGTATGTGACAGTGTCTCCTGATGACACATAGCTGTTTTTGTCTCCTGATGACACACAGCTGTATGTGGCAGTGTCTCCTGATGACACACAGCTGTATGTATCTCCTGATGACACACAGCCGTATGTGACAGTGTCTCCTGATGACACACAGCTGTATGTGTCTCCTGATGACACACAGCTGTATGTGACAGTGTGTCCTGATGACACACAGCTGTATGTGTCTCCTGATGACACACAGCTGTATGTGACAGTGTCTCCTGATGACACACAGCTGTATGTGTCTCCTGATGACACACAGCTGTATGTGACAGTGTCTCCTGATGACACACAGCTGTATGTGTCTCCTGATGACACACAGCTGTATGTGACAGTGTCTCCTGATGACACATAGCTGTATGTGTCTCCTGATGACACACAGCTGTATGTGACAGTGTCTCCTGATGACACACAGCTGTATGTGTCTCCTGATGACACACAGCTGTATGTGGCAGTGTCTCCTGATGACACACAGCTGTATATGTCTCCTGATGACACACAACTATATGTGTCTCCTGATGACACACAGCTGTATGTGGCAGTGTCTCCTGATGACACACAGCTGTATGTGACAGTGTCTCCTGATGACACACAACTATATGTATCTCCTGATGACATACAGCTGTATGTGACGGTGTCTCCTGATGACACACAGCTGTTTGTGTCTCCTGATGACATACAACTGTATGTGACGGTGTCTCCTAATGACACACAGCTGTATGTGGCAGTGTCTCCTGATGACACACAGCTGTATGTGTCTCCTGATGACACACAGCTGTATGTGACAGTGTCTCCTGATGACACACAACTATATGTGTCTCCTGATGACATACAGCTGTATGTGACGGTGTCTCCTGATGACACACAGCTGTATGTGACGGTATCTCCTGATGACATACAGCTGTATGTGGCAGTGTCTCCTGATGACACACAGCTGTATGTGTCTCCTGATGACACACAACTATAAGTGTCTCCTGATGACATACAGCTGTATGTGACGGTGTCTCCTGATGACACACAGCTGTATGTGGCAGTGTCTCCTGATAACACACAGCTGTATGTGTCTCCTGATGACACACAACTATATGTGTCTCCTGATGACACACAGCTGTATGTGGCAGTGTCTCCTGATGACACACAGCTGTATGTGACAGTGTCTCCTGATGACACACAACTATATGTGTCTCCTGATGACATACAGCTGTATGTGACGGTGTCTCCTGATGACACACAGCTGTATGTGTCTCCTGATGACATACAGCTGTATGTGACGGTGTCTCCTGATGACACACAGCTGTATGTGGCAGTGTCTCCTGATGACACACAACTATATGTGTCTCCTGATGACACACTACTATATGTGTCTCCTGATGACATACAGCTGTATGTGACGGTGTCTCCTGATGACACACAGCTGTATGTGGCAGTGTCTCCTGATGACACACAACTATATGTGTCTCCTGATGACACACAGCCGTATGTGACAGTGTCTCCTGATGACACACAGCTGTATGTGTCTCCTGATGGCACACAACTATATGTGTCTCCTGATGACACACAGCTGTATGTGGCAGTGTCTCCTGATGACACACAACTATATGTGTCTCCTGATGACACACAGCTGTATGTGACAGTGTCTCCTGATGACACACAGCTATATGTGTCTCCTGATGACACACAGCTGTTTTTGTCTCCTGATGACACACAGCTGTATGTGGCAGTGTCTCCTGATGACACACAGCTGTATGTATCTCCTGATGACACACAGCCGTATGTGACAGTGTCTCCTGATGACACACAGCTGTATGTGTCTCCTGATGACACACAGCTGTATGTGACAGTGTGTCCTGATGACACACAGCTGTATGTGTCTCCTGATGACACACAGCTGTATGTGACAGTGTCTCCTGATGACACACAGCTGTATGTGTCTCCTGATGACACACAGCTGTATGTGACAGTGTCTCCTGATGACACACAGCTGTATGTGTCTCCTGATGACACACAGCTGTATGTGACAGTGTCTCCTGATGACACATAGCTGTATGTGTCTCCTGATGACACACAGCTGTATGTGACAGTGTCTCCTGATGACACACAGCTGTATGTGTCTCCTGATGACACACAGCTGTATGTGGCAGTGTCTCCTGATGACACACAGCTGTATATGTCTCCTGATGACACACAACTATATGTGTCTCCTGATGACACACAGCTGTATGTGGCAGTGTCTCCTGATGACACACAGCTGTATGTGACAGTGTCTCCTGATGACACAACTATATGTATCTCCTGATGACATACAGCTGTATGTGACGGTGTCTCCTGATGACACACAGCTGTTTGTGTCTCCTGATGACATACAACTGTATGTGACGGTGTCTCCTAATGACACACAGCTGTATGTGGCAGTGTCTCCTGATGACACACAGCTGTATGTGTCTCCTGATGACACACAGCTGTATGTGACAGTGTCTCCTGATGACACACAACTATATGTGTCTCCTGATGACATACAGCTGTATGTGACGGTGTCTCCTGATGACACACAGCTGTATGTGACGGTATCTCCTGATGACATACAGCTGTATGTGGCAGTGTCTCCTGATGACACACAGCTGTATGTGTCTCCTGATGACACACAACTATAAGTGTCTCCTGATGACATACAGCTGTATGTGACGGTGTCTCCTGATGACACACAGCTGTATGTGGCAGTGTCTCCTGATAACACACAGCTGTATGTGTCTCCTGATGACACACAACTATATGTGTCTCCTGATGACACACAGCTGTATGTGGCAGTGTCTCCTGATGACACACAGCTGTATGTGACAGTGTCTCCTGATGACACACAACTATATGTGTCTCCTGATGACATACAGCTGTATGTGACGGTGTCTCCTGATGACACACAGCTGTATGTGTCTCCTGATGACATACAGCTGTATGTGACGGTGTCTCCTGATGACACACAGCTGTATGTGGCAGTGTCTCCTGATGACACACAACTATATGTGTCTCCTGATGACACACTACTATATGTGTCTCCTGATGACATACAGCTGTATGTGACGGTGTCTCCTGATGACACACAGCTGTATGTGGCAGTGTCTCCTGATGACACACAACTATATGTGTCTCCTGATGACACACAGCCGTATGTGACAGTGTCTCCTGATGACACACAGCTGTATGTGTCTCCTGATGGCACACAACTATATGTGTCTCCTGATGACACACAGCTGTATGTGGCAGTGTCTCCTGATGACACACAACTATATGTGTCTCCTGATGACACACAGCTGTATGTGACAGTGTCTCCTGATGACACACAGCTATATGTGTCTCCTGATGACACACAGCTGTATGTGTCTCCTGATGACACACAACTATATGTGTCTCCTGATGACACACAGCTGTATGTGGCAGTGTCTCCTGATGACACACAGCTGTATGTGACAGTGTCTCCTGATGACACACAACTATATGTGTCTCCTGATGACACACAGCTGTATGTGACAGTGTCTCCTGATGACACATAGCTGTTTTTGTCTCCTGATGACACACAGCTGTATGTGGCAGTGTCTCCTGATGACACACAGCTGTATGTATCTCCTGATGACACACAGCCGTATGTGACAGTGTCTCCTGATGACACACAGCTGTATGTGTCTCCTGATGACACACAGCTGTATGTGACAGTGTGTCCTGATGACACACAGCTGTATGTGTCTCCTGATGACACACAGCTGTATGTGTCTCCTGATGACACACAGCTGTATGTGACAGTGTCTCCTGATGACACACAGCTGTATGTGTCTCCTGATGACACACAGCTGTATGTGACAGTGTCTCCTGATGACACATAGCTGTATGTGTCTCCTGATGACACACAGCTGTATGTGACAGTGTCTCCTGATGACACACAGCTGTATGTGTCTCCTGATGACACACAGCTGTATGTGGCAGTGTCTCCTGATGACACACAGCTGTATATGTCTCCTGATGACACACAACTATATGTGTCTCCTGATGACACACAGCTGTATGTGGCAGTGTCTCCTGATGACACACAACTATATGTGTCTCCTGATGACACACAGCTGTATGTGACAGTGTCTCCTGATGACACACAGCTATATGTGTCTCCTGATGACACACAGCTGTATGTGTCTCCTGATGACACACAGCTGTATGTGGCAGTGTCTCCTGATGACACACAACTATATGTGTCTCCTGATGACACACAGCTGTATGTGGCAGTGTCTCCTGATGACACACAGCTATATGTGTCTCCTGATGACACACAGCTGTATGTGTCTCCTGATGACACACAGCTGTATGTGGCAGTGTCTCCTGATGACACACAGCTGTATGTGTCTCCTGATGACACACAGCCGTATGTGACAGTGTCTCCTGATGACATGAGGCCAAATGATGTCCTTCTTAACTGTATTTTAGACATGAAGTCATGATGGCACCAAACTTCCTGCAGCTCAACCAGGACAAAACAGAGGTTTTAGTTCTGGTCCTGATTGCCAGAGAGAGAAACTTTTACCAAAACTTCTAGATTTTAAAGTGTCCCTGAAATAATTCTATTAAAATACACCAGTATTTAGCATTATTTTCCCCCTTTCGAATGATATATGACACACCAATGACAATCACACCACTATCTTGCTCTTGAGCGCCGAACGTCTAAATATGCCTTTAAATCTCCCGCCCTGTGAATCTGACCTAGTTTTCCCAACTTGCCGTAGTTTTGCGCTGTGACGTATGAGGGGTTATTTACTTCAGCCCACAACAGCTGATCGTAGCGTCTTGTTTACATGTGCTCTGCATTATCGCGTTATTTAGCAGTTTTTTAGAGTCATGCCTAAGCGTTGTGTTGCGGCTGGGTGTTCCCAAATGCCCAGTCCGTCTGTAAGTGTCCATAAATTCCCAAAAGATCAAACTTTGAGGAGATTATGGACAAAACAAGTGCAGCGCACTCGCTCCAACTGGACACCAACAGAGGCCTCCTATCTCTGCAGTCAACATTTCACAGATGACTGTTACGAAACAGCACCCGCAATCCGAGAGTCACTTGGTTTTGCTGTGAAGAGGAAACGTATCCTGAAACCTGGTTCTGTCCCCACCATTTTTAAACGGCTTTTTAACGGATTTTTAAACCCAACCTTCAGTAAGTCTTTTTAAAACCTGCTAAAACTTAAGACAAATAGACCAATAAACTTTGCAAAACACCCACTCTGACACAAGGGTAAATACCCGGTCACACACAATATGTGCACACGGGTAAATACCCGGTCACGCACAATATGTGCACACGGGTAAATACCCGGTCACGCACAATATGTGCACACGGGTAAATACCCGGTCACGCACAATATGTACTCACGGGTAAATACCCGGTCACACACAATATGTACTCACGGCTCAAACATGTATGGTTGAACGCCTTGATTTTCTTCTAATTCTTCCTCCGATGATTCCTCTCCTTCATCTTCGTCCAAAACCAACGATACGTCACTTAAATCTTCGCTAACATCGCTCCTAGGTGCTTCTGTATCGCCAAACCCCTCCATTCTTCAATCAGCTGATGTTGTTTTGGCTGGGACATATAACCCCTCGTACGTCATATCCGGTCTAGCTCAGGCGGCTCACATTTATGGCCCGCAAATATACCGTCGTCTGCTGCATCATGTAAAGTCAATTAAAAGGGTCGGAATTCGGACTTTTATCTGGGAATGTTATATACCTTTCGAAAGCATATTTATTCTTCTTTCTAAAGATGAAATATGATAAACATTTCAGGGACACTTTAACTCATCTTCATCTGTAATGAACCTTTTGACTCTGAGCTAAATTTTATCTCACACACAGGCTTTGTCTAATTTTATCCAGACAAAGACTGGTTTTTATCACCTGAAGAATATAGCCAGACTCCGCCCACTTCTCTCTCAGGAAAGAGGAGGTGCATGCTTTTATCTCCTGTCGGATTGACTATTTATCACCACTACAACTTTTGCAAAACTCTGCTGAACGACTGCTGACGAGGACCAGAAGGCAGGCCCACATTACGCATATTTTAAAATCGCTGCATTGGCTTCAAGATTGATTTTAAGGTTCTTTTATTAGTGTCTTAATGGTTTTGCACCTTCTTATTTATCTGAACTACTTTTATCATATCAACCCTTGCGGGCCCTGAGGTCCTCCGGCGCCGGCCTTTTAATTGTCCCTCAAAGGAGGACCAAGACGTACAGGGAGGCTGCATTTAGCTCCTATGGCCCCCGTTTGTGGAACAGCCTGCTGGGGAACCTCAGGGCTGCAGAGTCTGTTGAGGTTTTTAAAAAAAGGGTTAAAAATTCAACTTGTTGTTTAAGTGACAAATGGGCTATTTTATTTTACATGTGAAGCAACAGACCCATTATATTTATTTTGTAAATTATTAGGAAGGTAAGCACTAAGTTGTTTTTTCTTTGACAATGCACAGCCAAGTTTGCTAAGCCATGTTCTTAGGTATTTTTGATTTAGTAACTTATAGCTTTTTTGAATGCAACCTGCATTTGACTTTGAAAGTATCCTTTTGTTGGGATCTGCAGGACCACAGAAAGTTTGTTCATTTCTGGGGAGAGACAATATTCATTTGTCATGAGAAGCAGTCATGACATGAATTCTGACCCAGGAATGTGATGGCCTTTCACACCTAGAGTGGGGAAGGGGGGACATTCTCCAGGACCCCCCCCCCCCCCCTTTCTGCTCAAGACTCTCCCCCATGCATTTAGCCAGTCATTGATTGGATGAAGCTCTCAGGCTTCGACACCTCTGAAGTCACACGTGGACAAAAGGCTTTCAGCCAGCCTCCATTTTCTCTCTTGCAAAGCAAGACTGGACCCTGAGTAGGTGGGTTGCTGAAGAGCTGCTCCCAGCAGCTCAACTCACCCAGCGTTAGCACACAGCTAACACCAGACGCTCTTGCAACCAGAGGCCTTCACTCCTCAACTCTTCTGCTGACCCAACCACGAGGGTCAGACCTTCCCCTGATCCAGAGACCAGCGCCCACAGTCTGCTCTCCAGGGAAACCAACCGGTTTCTCCAGGACGGGACCAGGGACCCTCACAGAACTTCTTTGTGTTTTTCCTGAACAAGCAGGAAAACCATCACAGACCTGAGCGACCAGCTCCTCAGTCTGGACAAAAGGAACAACCAGGAGCTGCAAAGAAGGACTCCTGAAACATCAACTTCATCTTCTTCTCCTCAGCCTGCAGAACCAGCAACCACAGTTAGCAGGAGGTGCTAACTACAGGAGAAGACACCAGCTTCCCTCCAGCAGGACAACAACTGAACTCCTTCAAGGAAGTGGGAACAACTGGGCTTTACCTGAGATTAGTTAAACCTGATGCTATGATAGAACTGTTTAACTTTATGAAGATGTGTTGGTTCTGTTACAGTGATTGAGTTCTATAGATAATGATATTAGGAGCAGTTATCAACCTGTAAACCAACGTTAGCTCTGCCACAGACACAGGGTCTGCATGCTAATCTTTGCTTTACTAACTAGTTAACTCACAATCCTACACATATCACATCAAAGACAACATCACACAGTAACTGAACACCATCTGACGACTCCTGACGTTTTACAAGACAAATCGCAGTCACATAAACTCATTCTAGAAATGGTCCTTTAGCAGAGACACACCAGAAGCAGATGCTACGGCTAGCATCTATTGTTCCATTGCTATCAGCACATGGCCGAGACCCAGGACAGACTTCCTGTTCTCTGATAACCTCCATTTGGAATGTAGTTTCTTGTGATCCGCCATCTTGTTTTGTAGTTCCATCACACGTCTCACACACACACACTCCCTCCACCTCTCTCTCTCTCTTTCTCTCTCCACACACACACCTACACACATCAAGCTGTATATAGGTAGTTAGAATCTGTGTTTTATTTGTTTTCATTGTTAATAAATATAATGTTTGGAATCATACTTGCTGTTTTATTAATGTGCACAAAGGTGAATGAAATGTCGACCTCTTCTGTGTCAAGAACTCCAAAATCCTTCAAGCTTTACTGTTAATTCTGGTAATTGTAATTGATTTAACTATTAATTCAAATTCCCGATTAACTGTTTAGTATATCTTATGAGACTGATAGAACTGAATTGGCTATCATTTCCTGTTAAGACAGGTGGAGCTCCGAGGTTCTGATACAGATCAGATTACATTTCAACAACATTATTAATAACTATCTTTGATAATTATTCATCATTATCGATAGCCAGCCAAAACATAAATAGTGATCCATATGAGGGAGTAAATCCCTACATAATGGTGCCACGTGTCCGGGCTACATAATGGTCCCAACACTTTGTTACTTGACATTATTTGATTGACAGTCTTGTGAAATATATTGCCTTGAATTTATTTTCTGCAATATTTATCTGCCTATAGAGAGCCTTAATATTTTCCATCTGTTAAAGATTGTGTTACTGATAGCAGGTAATTTTAAGTGTTTTTCAGCTGTTCTTTGACTGAGGAGTTGCTGCATTGTGCCTGCAAGGATTTTTGTATTTTTCTGTTGAAAAAGTAAAAACATTTTTTTGTATAAATTAAGGTGATTTTATTGTTCCTTTTTTTTCAAAATCATCCAGCCAGTAGCATTCATCATAACTAAATTGAAAAATGTACAGCCAATCCATGTGATCAGTATTGGTGATCGGCAGCAGAAAACCTGATCGGAGCATCCCTAGAATTAACCCCCTTTTTTTTTTTTTACTGTTACAGGTTTTTACACATCATATTTTAACCCAAACATACTACATGAAGTCATTGTTTTTAAATGGAATTAATTGTATAATCATGTTTTTGATCTTTAAATACCATTTGACAAACTTCAATCAACTGACAAGCACTACAATAACTTTCTTCAAATCAACTTCATATTTAATCATTCTTTCAAAATAAAAAAGAGTAACGAACATACTTAAACATTAGATAAACATATGTATGCTCACAATACTACTTTAGACAAAAAGCTGACGGCCATGTTCTTGAACACTTCCTGACAGATCCTTCAGGTCACATGATACCGGAGCTGTCACTGACTTCCAACCATTAAAGTGCCTATGGCACCAAAACATTATTGAAAAAAAGCAATACAAAATAAAACAATTTTTTATTATAAAACATTTTTGTCATACTGCCATCATTCACAAGTAAAAAAAAAACTACGAAAAATGAGTGAAATTAAGTGTTGATTGTCGATCTCCTGCTGAAGACAGTCCGTCGGTCTGTATCAACAGTAACTCCAGTACATTTTTGCACAAAAAGTGCAAAAATGTACTGGATAGTTTGTTAAGATTTAGGTGGAAACTGCAAGAATTTGTGATTTTCCAGAAATAACTGCTCCAAAGGATGGGGCTTTTCCATCGCTCTTCCGTTTGAGTACTCTGGACCATAAAACGGTCTGATTTTGAGGAGCGACCTGGCGGACGAAGAGGATGCAATGGTGATCGTTTGTGGTGTGTTGTTTTCCGAAAAAAAAGCGACATGTTTTAAAAAGAAGAGGCATTGGTTCATCATGACAACTGTTTTGATTTTTGGATTCCCCGCCCGCTTCCGGTCCAGCGCCACAATGTCACCTGGCTTTCTGATTGGCTACGCATCACAGTGAACAGGCTTGTTGTGTCTTCCCCTCGGAGGACACCACACGGTGAGAACTTGTGCCAAAACAATCCAACATGTTGAATATCCTCATTCTCAAGATCAGAACAGTCCCAAGATCCTTCCGAGCAGACGACAGCAGTCTGAACACACCACACACAGCAGGAATATCTGACAAGACTATCTTATGATGATGTGAGCTTAAGATTGTCGTAAAGAAAGAATCGGGGCCAAAACCGGCCTGATGATCCTGCCGTGTGAAGCGGGCTGTAGTTTGGCTGGTGGTGTAAAGTCAGTTGGAAAACTTTGCTCATGCTGAACGCAGTGCTTTTGAGAAGAATACAGACATACTGACATTATTTAGTGTGTTTGCCATCACTGGATGTTCACATGAATCACCAGGTTCGCACAGATCATTCAAAAATAAACAGTCTTACAGATCATTTACACACATATATGTGAACACACAAAGTAGCCTATATTAATGTTTTTAGTGTATATGGCTGCTTATAAAAATAAACATATTATAAATATCACAAATTAAGCTTCATATACTATATATATTAAATCTTTTTTTATATATAAAACATTGAATCTCAATTCTGAGGCTGTTCTTGTAAATAGTTTTCAAATAAACAATAAATAAACCAACTTCTGATCCATACATATTGTTAAAAGTGGCTGGTTGAGACTGGCTCACCACACATTCCTCATTTGATTGTATGCAATAAAATTCGAACACAATTCCTTATTTGGTGATGAAGCTCACCGGTAAGAAAACAGCCCCCCTCAAACAGCCCCCCTTCTGAGTTTAACCCACTGAGAGGAGGGAGAATAGAGCAGTGTGTCCGGAGCTCTTTCGCTCTCTCTCCTTCTGACTCTGCACTCTCTCTGCACAAATGGTTCTAGAGCAAAAGCCACTCGTGGTGCCATGCTCCAGAACCCGGGAATATTCTTGTAAGGCCTGCATTTCTTCTGTCTTTTGTAATAAACTCCTGTGTTAATCCATTCTCAAGGTTTGTAGGTCTT